>NC_042630.1:22605992-22932722 GCF_901001135.1 Rhinatrema bivittatum
TTTTCTTGTGCTGTTGCAAGGATCTTATTTGGCTCAGCAAGGAGATGGCGCCAAAGTGCTTCATTGTGGACTAGATGGTTAAGAAACATGTCGTCTAAGAATTTGCTGGATTTGCAATGCTCTGCAATTCTGTCCAGCTCAGCCACCCAGGTGGCACTGTTCTTGTTACAACCTTGATTCTGTTTGTAGAACTGAAACCTTTGCACTATGATGGTCAGCCTAGGTAAGAAATGGTCCTTTAGCAACATTCAAGCTGATGCAATACTGTGTCCTGGCCGCAGCACATGGCTCAACACGCAATTGGACGCACATTTTGGACGTGCGTCCATAACCCCCATGCAAAATGGTGGTTAGCGTGTCCAAAACGCGCATCCAACCGAGCACATAGCTGTTAGCACTCATCACATGTAAATTCATGTTGATGAGGCTATTGGCTATTTCCCCACCATGCAAAAAGAAATTTGCACCCAATGTGCACATTTTTACCCTCAAAAATTTACGCCTGCCTCAGAGGAGCCCAAAATGTTTACAAAAATGCAGAAAATATTGCTTTTCTGTAGTTCCTCCGATTTAATATCGTGGCGATATTAAGTCATAGGAACCGAAAAAGGTAAACCCTAAAAAAAAAAAAGTGTGCTGGCAGCCAGGTTAGGAAAAGGGACACTCAATTAGTGAGTGTCCCTTTTCCTAACCTGTGGCTGTGCACAGATAGGAAAACGGACGCTCGTAAAATTGAGCGTCCATTTTCCTAACCTGCTGATAGCCTTCTCTCCTGGGCACCTGATGCCGAAGAGGTGGTAGGGATGCAAAATTTTCCCTAGTGCCTCCTTTTTACGATGGCAGCCGATTTAAATATTAAATTGGGCACCTGGGAGAGTTTGGTGCATGAGCACCCATTTAACACACGCCAATATTGCAACGGCATGATTATGATCTCATGTCTTAGAATGGAACCCAGCATCTCAACATTCAAGAAAAAACTCAAGACGTGGCTGTTCACGCAGGCATTTCCTAACTCCAACATTATTTAACTCCCATCAATCAACACGCTTCGCTAGTAATAACGTTAATAAATGTTATTTATTCAATGCTATTGATACATATATATATAATTATCTGATCTTCATTTTCCTTCTCACTCCAAGTTATTGATTTCCTTGTTATATGTAACTGCTTTTCTGCACTATTGTTCAAATTGTAAAGTTTTATTATTATTGCACCCCTGTTTCTTGTGAACCAGCATGATGGGACTATCGTCCTGAATGTTGGTATATAAAAAAACTTAAATAAATAAATAAATAAAATGTGTCTTAGTCATTGTCAAGACTGGTGAGATCAACGAACGTATGATAGCATATATTTTTTCCCCACAGCCTGTCTTTATTCAGGGATCTCAATTTTATTCGCTTCCAAATAGAATAATGATGAATCTGCATAAGAGTCCCAGGCATTGGGCTGTCCCACATCAAATTCCTGAATGTGACCAACAGTAGCTACAGCTGCAGGTGAATGTGTTGCTTTGATTTCAAAGCATGGCCCTGCCCTCTGAGTGCTGACTGATTGTACTAGATTGATAGATTCATCCATGAAGAGCTTCACATTCCTGCTGCCAGGACCGGTGCAAGGGTATTAGGCACCCTAGGTGAACCTTCTGCCTTGCACCCACCCCCCCCCCCCTGGGGCCGAAACCCACCGCATCTTGGCTGGTTGTTACCCTCCCCTCCGCCGACCTCCCCATCCCCTGCGGTCTCCGGTGCCCTTTGCTTTGCTCCTCTTTGCCGCAGCGGGATAGGCTCAGCTCGTGGCCCCACATGGCTGCTCTTTGGCGCCCCCTAATGGTGGGTGCCCGAGGCAACTGCCTAGTTCGCCTAATGGGACATGCCAGCCTTGCCTGCTGCCCGTGTACATCATCTCCTCCTCATCAGAAAAAGGGTGTAGAATATTAGATTGAGCCAGGAGATAGTAACCAACTTTTATTATGTACACCACCCTGGTGGGAGCTGCGCAGGTTGAAAAGATAAAAAAACACAGGAACAAGGACTGAGAACCTGAACATCCCATGCAGCTAGAGGTAACACTCCCCTGGCATTTTTAAATGCCTGCACACTGCATTTTGCTGGTATTTTCAGTCCCTGCACTCCCTGCATTTTACTTTTCTTACTTCTCTGTCTTCTTCCCTAACCAATTAGAAATGGTTTTCCATGGCAAAGCAAGCTCCCGGCAGGAGAGGGTAGCTTGCTCCTGACGGGCAGTTGAATCCCAGTTTCCATGGGAACGGCTGGGGATTTGGTGGGAGGGGAGCGAGTGGAATGATGGTTTCAGAATAAGTTCGGGAGGAGGAGGGAAGCATGGCTGAGATTAGCGATTTTTATTTTTCTGAACCAGTAATTAGCAAACGGTGTTTTCATGGATAATGCTTATTAATTTAATTAGGGAGAAATAAAATAACATAAAAGTCAAAGCCTGTTGTGGTTTTAGAAATGAAGAATCATAATCGTCTTGTATATTTGAGAGATCTACTTCCTCTAAAACACACACTGTCTAAATACACATATACATATGCTGTAACAAACACACAAACCCTCTTTCTCTCTCACATACACATTTATAGACAAACCCTCGCTCTCACTCAGGCAAAACCCGTCTCGCTCATATACATAAACCCTCCCTCTCTCTTTCTCTCACACACATACACAGACACCCTCTCTTTCACTCACACATACACATACAAACACAAACCCCCTCTTTGACACATGCAGTCATGCACACACACACACTCTCTGACTCTCTCTACTGCTCTGTGGAGCTAACAGTCTAGTGAAGACACACAGAGAGAACAAATAAAAGGTTTCAGGAACTTAGTGGCAGAAGAGAAGATGGCTGGCGTAGTGGGGAATGCCTCTCTTTCTCAGATTTGGGAAACTTTATTGCCATGACAATTTGTACATGTGTTGTCAAAGTAATACATAGCCTGATTTTCAAAAGCATTTACATGCATAAAGCAAGATTTTATGTGCATAAAAGGGCTTTTTGAAAATTGCTCTGGGGCTGTATGCGTAAAGTAGGTGTAGAAACAATTTCATATATACATTTACTCGTACTTGAAAGAGAGATTCTTGGGGGAGGAGTTGAGCCTGGGAAGCTATTTATGCGCATACTTTTGATTTACAAACTGTGCACGCAAATGTATCCATAAACACACCTGCTCCCAAGCAATTATAAATGTGTGCATGTGTGCAACGTTGGGTTCCATGTATACCTGCTAATTTTCAAACACGCTTATGTGCATAAGTCCACTTTGAAAATACAGTCTAACATTTGCATGTCCTTTCTACGCATGGTCTTCAGCTCCATGCAGGCTGTTTAAAGAAAATAAGAGAGAAAGATAAAGAAAATATATGCATAATGCCAGCTGACACCCATGGAAAGAATGTCACATTGGAGGTGCTGAGCACTCTCTACCCAGGTCATTCTTGGCACTGTTTTTCACCAGTCTCCTATCTGGACCCCAGCCCGACCCTAACAGTCTCTTTCTGGCCCCCCAGCATACTCCATTCCTCCTCCAACCATTTCTGTCCCGGATATTTGCCACCCTCTTCCCTCCTCAAACCCAGAACTTTCAGTCCTCCCCCTCTCACCTGAACTAACCGGAGCAATCTTGCTCCTTCCTCTCTCCTACCACTGTGTCTGCTTCCCTCTGGTCTCACAGCCCTTTTTTCTCGGCTGCCTATTATTCTGGTTCCTTCTGGTCCTGCAAATGTCTGCCTACAGCCCTACTGACAGCCCCCATGTTTTAGTGGAGGCTCGCAATGGAGCGTGTGCATGAATGCTCTGAGCTACCTGTGCTGTTTAATGTGTATGAGCATAGGTCAGTGTGTACTTTATTTATTTATTTAAAAGTCATATTCTGCAACTTCCAAAATACACATCTATTCAGTGTGGATAACACAAAAAAACAGGTGTGCACGAGAATAAATTCCGAGCTACTTGCATGGTTAGGTGTGTACGAGAATAAGTTCCAAGGTACACACATGGTTCGGTATGCATATGCATAAGTTCAAAGCTAGGCACCTGGTACAGTGTGTATGTGCATACGTTCTGAGCTATACTCATGGTTAGGTGTTTATGTGTACGTGCATAAGTTCTGAGCTTTACGCATGGTTAGGTGTGCACTTGCACAAATTCCAAGGTACGCACTTTGTTAGGTGTGCATGTGCATAAGTTACGAGCTATGTACATGGTTTGGTGTATATGTGCATAAGTTCTAAGCTACCGCCATGGTTCGGTGTGAACATGCACAAGTTCTGAGCTATGCGCATGGTTAGGTGTGCACTTGCACAAATTCCAAGGTACACACTTTGTTAGGTGTGCATGTGCATAAGTTACGAGCTATGTACATGGTTGGTATGTGTGTGCATAAGTTCTAAGCTACTGCGATGATTCGGTGTGAACATGCACAAGTTCTGAGCTATGCGCATGGTTAGGTGTGCACTTGCATAAGTTCCAAGCTACACGCATGCTTCGGTGTATGTGCATAAGTTCCAAACTATGCACATGGTTCGGTGGGTACGTACATAACTTCTAAGCTATGTGAATGGTTCGGTGTGTATGTGCATAACTTCCAAGCTTATGCATGCAGGCCGATACAGTACAGTGTGCTCTGGCGGAGCGTACTGTTAACCCGCGTTTGGACGTGCGTTTTAGACGCGCTAGCTTTACCCCCCCCTGAAACTAATAGCGCCCGCAACAGGCAAATGCATGTTGATGGCCCTATTAGTTATTCCCGCACGATTCACTAAGTAAAATGTGCAGCCAAGCCGCACATTTTACTTTCAGAAATTAGCGCCTACCCAAAGGTAGGCGTAAATTTCTGCCGGCACCGGGGAAGTGCACAGAAAAGCAGTAAAAACTGCTTTTCTGTACACCCTCCGACTTAATATCATGGCGATATTAAGTCGGAGGTCCCAAAGTAAAAAATAATTAAAAAGTAAAAAAAAAAAAAGTAAAATCGGCTCGCGGGTTGAAAACTGGACGCTCAATTTTGCTGGCGTCCGGTTTCCGAACCCGTGGCTGTTAGTGGGTTTGAGAACCGATGCCGGCAAAATTGAGCGTCGGCTGTCAAACTCGCTGACAGCCGCCACACCTGTCAAAAAAGAGGCGCAAGGGACGCGCTAGTGTCCCTAGCGCCTCTTTTTACCGTGGGCCCTCATTTAAATACTGAGTCGCGCGCACAGGAGAGTGGCCTGTGCGCACGCCGGGAGAGTGGGCACTCGCCCGCTCTCCCATGACTTTTACTGAATTGGCCTGATGGTTAGGTGTGTACATGCATAAGTTCAGAGCTACATACATGGTTAGATGTGCATGTGCATAAGTTCCAAACTATGCACATGCACATAAGTTCTTTTTTTTTTTTTTTCATTTAATTTTTATTAACAAGAATTTTTTGTACAAATGTCCAGCCACAGAAGTAAAAAATAAACAATACTGTTGCAAATAAGACAATTGCTCATTAATGACTGGAAGACAGCAACTAGACATAATCCTGTCTACCACAAGCTGAATCAGAAATGCGTTTTATAAACCACCCCTCCCCCTTCCCTTCCCACCCAGACGTCCCCTGTCCAGAGATACGCAAGTTTATGTGAGCTTACTAGAACACAATATCCTATGTTGAGGCTTACAAAGGCATATTTTGTTGTGCATTACAAAACATACATTTGTAAATCAATACAATACACCTTATATATTTAGTATGGCGTGACAATAAATGAAATAACAAATAATGCTAAAGTATAACACCTCTGTTGGTTTCCAGCCACTGACAATAAGGCTCCCAAATCTTTTTGAATCTAGTCAAAGAGCCATGCTTAATAGCCATAAGTTTCCCCATATAGAAGCACTGTTCTCACACATCCTCCTCCAAAGATTCCCCCAGATCCCTTTCCTAAGCTCCAATATAGGCTGGTTGGTTTTTAAATCTGAATTTAGCATCCCATATATTTTGGAAATGGGTCTCTGTAATTTATCTGCCTGATCACAGAAGCCCTCGAACATTGTCTTATGCTTTTTAAGATTTAACATGACTCTTCTGATTTACAAAGTGCAACAGCTGAACAAAAGAGTATCTATTCCTATTCTATATCCTGAAGTTCTGAAAAAGGGACTTTACTTTGATCCCCAAACTTGTTCTAATCTGGTTATTCCCAAAGTCATCCAGTGGGAATAAGCAGCCAAATCATTACCATGCGGAAACTCCCTATTAAGTAACGACAAGTGATAATAAAAATTGTTCTCTCCCACTAACATGGGTCTCTCTTTTCCAAACGGCTAGGGTTACTTGGAAACAAGAAGATAAATCTTTCATCTCTAAATCTCCACCCTTCCATACTCTCATTTCCAAGGTGTAAGACTCCGTGCCCAACTCTGTTCTAATTGGACCCAAGATTTAATTCCCCTAATTCTATGCCAATCAATAATGGCTCTCAATTGGGAAGCTGCATAATACTACTCCAAATTGAGCACACCTTGCCCACTCCTGAGTTTAGTTTGGTATAGCATTCCCTTTACCACTCTGAGGTCTAAGTTTCCAAATAAAGCTAAATATATTTTTCTGCCATAATTTTAAAAGGTGATCAAGAACATTAATTGAAAGAGTCACAGATAGCACATTCTAGGCAATATATACATTTTCATGGTAGATATTCAGCCCAACCATGACAGTTCTAACCGGTTTCACTTATCTAAATCGCTATATATATTTTTGACCAGAGCACCATAATTCAGATTGAACAACTGATCCCCCTCTGGCCCTATATATACCCAATGATATTTCACTCACTCTTGCCAACCAAAGCAGCTATTTGGTTTTCAGTCAATATATTCCAAGAAGGATGAAATATTCAAAATATTTGACTTATCTTCATTTACCTTAAATCCCAAGACTAACTCATAACCTCACATTTCTCCCAACAACACCTTTAGAGATATTTTAGGTTTACCAATGTAAATAACAGATCATCTGCAAAGAGGGACATTTTGTAACTAAACTCTCCTATCTGTATGTCCCATATTCTCTCTTCTCTAGAATCTGTTCAGCAAAAGGTTCTAGGGACAAAGCAGAAAGAGACAATGGGCAACCCTGACGGGTACCCTCTTCACCTGTAAAGGCTCTGTGTACTCCTCATTTATCTTGAGACATGCCTGTGGACCAGCATATAATTCCTTTATCCAAGAGATAAAGTTGGAACCCAGCTGCATTTTTTCCAAGACTTGGAATAGGAACAACCAGTTGACCCTTTCAAAGGCCTTTTCAGCATCCACCGCCAGAATAACCGCTGGATGTTTTGCTTCCTCACCCACCACATCAAATTTAAAACATGGCGGACATTATCGAAGGCTAAACTCAGATTGATCCCCATGAATCAGTGACAGGGCTACCAACCCCAACCTATTAGCCAAGACCTTAACCAATATCTTCAAGTCAATATTTATAAGAGAAATTGGGTGATAAGAACCACACAGAGTAGAAGCACGTCCCGCTTTAGCCAATACTGTAATTCTAGTTATGTTTGCATTAGGAGTTAATACCCTATCTGCACAAAGAGAATTAAACATGGTTGCATCTACTTTTTGGGGGGGAGAGGTTTACTTGAGGATGCTGGCCCCTTTTAAGACAGGGTCCCAGAGCCTTGGAACATATGTTAACGTCCCCCAGGAGCCTCAGGATGTTAACTACAACTCTTGAGTTGTAATCAACTTCTAATCAAATAACACGGCTTATGATTTTTTAGCCTCGTTATTTGATTTGCATTATTAAGGATAGTTTAGGATATTTATGAACTTATTAGCATTCACTTGCATACTAATGAGCTAATTTAAATACCTGTGTTGCTGAGGCTGGATGAATGCAAGATATTTCAAATAGTTTTGTGTGGTAAATGGCCTAACGTGGTTTAGTGAATGAACCCCTAAGTTTATACCTGCCCCTCTTTCCATCAACAAATAGTGTAGTCCTTTTACATAGCTATCTTAATAAAAATCTGCAGGAAGGGGTTACTATTAAATGCACCAATCTCCTGGGGGCTGCAGATGGGGAGTGTGGTAAAATAAAAGGTTATATGGGCTGAAAGAAGATGCTTAATAGCACAAGCACTACAGTTTATTAAATACTCATCTCCAGTGGCCGTGGCTGGCAGAGGGAAGAAAAGAATCCATGAATTAGCAGTTACCACCTTTCTCCCTTTCCCTTTCTTCCCTTCCCAAACTCTCTCTGTCCTACTTCCTAACAGCACAGAACAGAAAGTGACCAACTCAGGGGTCTTATCAGAGATGTAGACAAAGTGAGTCAAACACCTTAAAAATATAAAAGATCCTAAAAGACACAAAAAACCCCCAAAGCCATGGTGAAAAGCAGGTCTTTGTATGGCTGTATAGATGTGCACGCAATAGATGTGAAAAAAATCCAAACTACCAGTACATACTTCTAGAGTCCCTCTGGGAAATTGCTATGCAAAGAGGGATGTTGGAATTACTATGGACCATATGCTGTAACCATCAAAACAGTGTGCAGCAGTGGCCAAAACACCAGCCATATGTTAGGGATAATTTGAAAAGATGTCAATGACAAATCCTTTGTAGAGTGCTCTGGTGCGACCACATCTGGAGTATTGCATGCCGACCTGGTCTTTCTCATCTCAAAAAGGAGGTGATGGAGCTCAAGAAGGTACAGAAAAGGGTAACCAGAATGGTGAAAGGATTGGATCATCTCCCATACAAATGGGGCATGATAGAGACCCATAATAGACCCATCCTTATCCATGCGCACATGCATTAGGGCTCTCACTCAATCTGCATTCCATAGACTTCTCAGATTTTCGCACTGTTCCTCAGTCCCTTCTTTTTTTCTACACTGGATTACTGCAATAATTTTCAGCAACTTTTGTGCCTCGCAATCTGGCACGCACTTCCCTGCACTCCAGGGATGGCTGTACATGTAGACTTTGTTTTACAGATCACTGTTTGAATGAAACCTTTTCTAAAGTTACTAACAGCAAAACACTGGTGGCTTCCGTCCGCTCCTTTTGGGCTCAGTTGGGACCTGAATCTGCAGGACCATAAGCCTTCACCTGGGTTTTCTTCCCTATTTTATAAACCTCCCTCCCCTATCTTGCCCATCTATGGCAGTGACGGTCCATGGCCAGAGACAACAAACTGTGGCTCCCTCCAGTACGTGCACCCTCATTCTGGCCACCGAGTGTCGCTTTTGAGCAAGGACTGGGATTCCCTCCTACCTTGCCTTCACAGTGACCCCAGAAGCCAGGCTTAGGCCAGCCTAAAATATTTCATCTCTTTTTTTCCCTCCCCCCTATATCATTTGACTGTGCATTGAACAACAGCAGCAGCATTAGCATTGTGGAAGAAAGTGCCTCTTTGGCATTTCAGATTTAAGGGAAGTTTAGCCAAATGCACTTATCCACCCCCACTCCTTCTCCCACCCCCAACCACTGAAGATGTCTCAGAAAACTCTTGCAATCCCTAAGGAGACCTTGGCCATTAATGGCAGGAAGCATTTATGTGAATTAGTTTATTCTCTTTCCAATCTCCCTTGCTGGTGCTCTCAGGGGCTGCGGCTGCTGTATGGAAATCTGTATTAGGCTCTTGGTAGGGTTCCTCCTACTCTTTTTCTTTCTTTAATTTATTGGGCAGGGGGAGGTCAGTCTGTGGATTCTTGCAAAATTCATTCAGTCCCGGGCTCCCTTGTGCAGAAGAAGATCCTAAAATGTCTGTCCCCCAACCCTCCAAGTGTTGTCTATTAGATTCCTCCAGTGACAGGGCTGGAGGAATGCTCCCAGGGCCCCTTGTTAAATTATTTTATGAAACCGAGAAAATGATGGCAGACAAGGAGTGCTAAACTCATCTAGTACTGCTGTGCCGGGTGTATACCGCTGAACCTGTCTGATAAGTGAGTGGGAAGCAGTGAGTGGAGCAGAGCTGGTGAGATCCCTTTCATAAGAAGTTGGCAGTGCATCCTGGCATCCTCTCCTTCACTGCACACATGGAGCAGATGCTGTAACTCCTTTGTTCACTTATACACACAAGGAGATTGGGGCCATGGCAGGAAGCTGCTTGCTTGGATTGCTGAAGATCTTTTGGCCCTGTAGCCCTTGTGGCAGTGGCAGAAGAGGGCTATTCATCCTGCAGAAACATGTATTCCTGCTGTCTGTGCTGGGGGTTCACACTCTGGGATTGCTTTTGCTAGCGACAGCATTCCCTGTCACCAGCTCTCCCATACCCCCATGGCTAACCCTAGGGAAGTGTAGCCTGCCAGGACTCCTGAATAATATCAAATGTAGGCTGCCAGTAAAAATCTAGAAGCTTGTCCATAAAAAATATTTTTCATGAGTTGGCACCCCTGGGGACAATGAGGAAAATGACCCTCATGATACAGGTACTGGATCTGGGAGAGGTAGGGGTGGAAAAATGACCCCCAAGATATAGCATTATAGAGAGTGGATCTGGAGAGAAAATGATCCCCCGTTTCATCATTGAGCCATAAAATCACTGCTTCATGTTGGCTGGTTTGGATTGTAAAAATGTAATACAAAATCTTGACTCTTGCTTCTCTCCCTTCTCCAAGAAAATAATCATAATTTGATTGCACAGTTGCTGTCTTTCCCTGTACACACAGCACAGCTTGAGAAAATGTCAGCTCTTTAAGTAAAAAGATAAATATGAAGAGCATGCGAGGGCCTGCGTTGGCGTCTCCCATTTGTCACCATGCTCGTGCCTTTACCAGGCAGCCAAAGACTGGCCGCCAGCCAATCAGCTAGCAAGAGCGTCAGATTCACCGGGAAAAGATAACAAGAGGGAATAGTAACTCCTGTTCATTCTGGGGCTGTTATATTATTCCCATCTCCCATGTCGTCTTCTTGCCACATTTTCTTTTGGGTCACTCCTCATCCTGCCAGCAAGCTCAGGGTTGCCAGGCTTGGCTTAGCTTAGATGAAATGAGGTAAAACCAGAACTGGTTTAGCTTGCTGCTGATGACTGGGGGTCAGACTACACTCAGAGTCCATGTCTCCCAGCACTGCAGTAATCCCTCCCCTACTGCTTGACCTTGTGCATGCTGGTGGTGGTGTTGGATTGGTGGCACCCAGTTGTGGAGAAGAGGAGCTCCTCCAAGATGGCTTCAGTAAGGGGCCTCACAGAGAGATGTCTCCTGTTCAAGGCCTTGCTTCCGAGCTGCAGCTGAGAGACCAGTAGACTCTCCTGTGCTTCTTGTAAGCTGTCCATTAAGTATGTGGGCAAACACAATTTTGAAGCCATTTATGCATGTAAATAGCAACTTGCGTGCGTAAAATCGGCTGTCTGAAAGTTACCCTCTCTCCAGATGGCTAAAAGTCTGCATCTTATTCCACAATGTGCTCCTGAGGGTGCATTTTGGGCAGGACTGGAAAATAATGCACGTGGGTTGTATTTTCAAGTCTAGACGCGTTATGCTCCATAGAGAACCTGCCTGCACCAAAAAGGAGGTACAAATGTCTGCGGGTATACATTTCAAAATGAAAGTGCCCATCTGTCTTCTCTTGGAGAGAGGATTTAGTCCCAACTCGGACAGTCTGAAAAATACCTCCCCCCCCCCTCCCCCCGTCATGGGGACTTGCAGGCCACTTTGTAGCTGCGGGCCTCCAAGCGAATTTTCAAATGGTGGAAGGGCCACAGCACCGCAGGTACTTTGGTAGCCTATGGATTTTACATTTGCTTTACAGCATGAGCAACGTCTGCATCGTAAAGCACAATTGGAGATTTCCAAATGAAATCCCCCTGTTGTGTTTTGGGCTTTTGGTACTGGCCCCATTCCCTTTGCAGCATAAGTAGAAAGTACCTGTGCTGTGCTTTTACTCACGAGGGGGGGCCGATAAGCGCACTGTTTAACCCACAGTTGGATCTCCACAACCCATGTCCAATGTGCGGCAAAACTAATAGTGCTCATCACATGCAAATGCATGTTGATGAGGCTATTAGTTAATCACCCGAAATGCCAAAAAAAAAATGTGCATCTAAAACGCACAGTTTTGCACTTCCAAACGTTGTACAGAAAAGCAGAAAATACTGCTTTTCTGTACTTCCTCCTACTTAATATCGTTGTGGTATTAAGTAGGAGGAAGAAAAACTTTAAAAAAGTTAAAAAAAAAAAAGTTTAAAGAATATTCAGGTTTGGGAAGCGGATTCTCAGTTAACAAGCGTCCATTTCCCAAACCCGTGGCTGGGCACCGATTAGGAAAATGGACAACGATAAATTCAGCATCCGTTTTTTTTAACTGGCAGACGGCCGCTGACAGCTGACCACATATGGGCTCTCACTGTCAAGGAGGTGCTCGGGGCGCGCAATGGACCCTAACGCCTCCTTGACAACACAACCCCTAATTTAAATATTGCGAGGAGCCTGAGGGCGTGTTAGGAAAACGGGCACTGAATACTCAGCACCCGCTTTCACTGTATGTTTTTTTTTTGCATCGGCCCCAGAGAGGGAGAGCAGGTTCATGTGCCTGACTGCTTAGTTACCCGGGTAAAATATTATGAAAATCATAGCTCTGAAAACTCCTAGTCCTGACTTCAGCTACATAAAGTGGGAGGGTCTGAGGGGAATGGATACTGTGAGGACAGCGATTAGTTGTTCTTCATCTTCGCAGAGGAAAGGACAAAAAGTGATGGGCTTAAATTGCAGCAAAGGAGGTTTAAATTAGACATGAAGAAGAACTATTGAACTAAGAGGGTGATCATATTCCTTAGGGAGGTAGTGGTATCTTCATCAGCAGAGGAGGTTAGATGCACATCAAATCCCAATATTCAGAAAAACTTTAGCCAGATAAGTTGGACTTATCTGGCTAAGTGGCGCTGCTGAATATCCAGCTATGGTCAGTAGCCACCACCTAGCTGGTTAAGTGACTTATCTGGCTAAGTTTTTAGCCGGATAACTCGGGTGGACAATGGATGGATTGGGAAGAAGTTGAGTTAACCAGATACGTTATCCAGTATTCAAAGTTAGCTGGATAACTAACTGGTTGGGCCACAGGGATGTGCTAAAGTTAACCAGATAAACTTATCCGGCTAACTTTACGCTAGTCTGGTATGTTCAGCAGTGCTGCTGCGCTGCTGATAAATGCAAGCAGCATCTAACATGAATAAGGATGGCCCAAAGAAAGAAGTCCACATGCCGTGGGTATATGTGAGAGCTTTTTACCCCCTTTACAATTACTGCATTCTGCAGAGCAGTTTCTGTTCGTGCTTCCTACTTTAAAAAAGTCTATGTGCTGGAAACGTGCAGATTAATATCCTGTATTGTAAATCTCACTTCCTTTGGCAGTGAGAGATGAACCAGACTATAACATTTTAGAAAAAAGTAAACACAGTTTCTTTTGCACAAGACTTTGATGATGTTTTTTTTAAATACTTCATTCTGGTTTTTATTATTTTGCCTGTATACTATGAATCTCAATTTCTGATCCTGGGTAGGGTTATTGTTAAGTTTTGTTGGTATGCTGTCTATTTATACCTATGTATGTTCTTTGTAATCTGTTTAGAATGACTCATTTTGAATTAAGAAGAATACAATTTGAAACAAGTAGATGTAATGAACTGCTTAGATCTGAGATTCTGATCCAGAGAGATCCATTTTTTTTAAAGTGTGTATGGTAGTGGGAGGGAGGGAAGTAGAGACTAGCAAAGCATTTCTCCCATCAGGAGGCAAAACCTTCTTTGAGGCTATTCTTTATTCTTTCCCTTGGATGTCCACTAGGGAGCTGCCAGTGGGTGGGAGAGCTGAAGGCATCCTATGGCCTTCCCTTTAACCTAATTTAAAACTTTACCGTAGACTGTTCTCATCCTCTTTTGCTTTTTCTTTCAGTGCCGCCAAGGACGTGGGAGTTGGGAAGGTGAGGGATATCTCGTCCTTCCGTAGGCACTTCCGCATGGGGTTCCTGACCATGCCTGCCTCCCAGGAGCATGCGCCCCACCCCTGTGCCAGCAGTATGGCCCCCCGTTCCCTCTCTTGCCACTCCGTGGGTAGTGTGGAGAATGGAGGGGGCGAGGGAGCAGCCGCTGGCAGGAAGCCCCCTGCCAAGCCCAAGAGGCACCCAAGCACCAAACTCAGCACATCTGGAGAAGGCAAGGCCACTGGCGCGTCGGAGCATAGTGGGCTAAAGAAAGCCGGTAAGAGGATAACAATAATTCTTCCCCCTATGCTTTTGGCTTATATATCCCTTTCTGACAGTAAATGCCACCCTCTCCCTCAACAAAGGGTTTTATTCCTATTTCTGCTCCCTTGGTTGTGAGACCCTATGGGAGTGGAGGTGGAGGACAGGAGGAGCAGCCATGTTTGAAGTGGCATTGCAAGTTTTCTCATGTGGGAATTGGATATCATTGGCTCATGCAGTGTGTGCACAAGTTGTGACATCATAGCTAGCAAGGACCATAGTGTCCTTGGAAATAAAACTTAACAAAGGTGATACCTTTTTATTGAAGTAACAATGCTTTTCTTGACTAGTTTTGGGGAGCTAATACTCTCTTCCTCTGGTCAGAATAGAATGAGGAAAAGATGATGGGCCCAATATTGAAAGCGCATTTAATGCTGGAAAGCTGGATAAGTAGGACTTATCTGGCTAATCTTTTAGCCAGCTAATTTGTGGGTGGGCAGTGGGCTGATCTGGCAGTGCTATGGATCCGGTGATTTTTGTTTTTATCTGGTTAAGTTAATTGGATAAGTTAGATCAGCCAAGTTAATTGGATAAGTCAAATCCAGCTAAGTTACTTACCCGGCCAGTGCTGAATATCAGGCCCTGCATTCCCAGAAAATGAAGTAAATCCTAAAAAGTATTCCAATGATAGTGGGAAGGGGTGCTCAGGCAGTATAATTTTATGACTCACAATGAGTTAAGAAGCCTAGGTATTTGTTTATTCCTCTCTGATTGCTAATCAACCCCTCCAGCTCCCCTTCCACATTACTCTGTCATTGGAATGCCTTTTATGATTCACTTATAATTCCTCGTATTATCATTTTTTGCTTATTTTATTCTGTCCTGAGGAAGGGAGTATTAATTTCCAAAAGCTAGTCAAGAAGAGGGTAATTTTCAGTGACCTCTGTGGGTAAAGTAATGCTTTACCTGCAGATATGGTCTTTTAAAAAGTTGTGCGAGTGATACAGTGGTTTGTAAAAGTATTCGACCCCCTAAAAAGTCAGCAGATTTGTGTGGACTACAAATGATACTTACACAGATTGTACCTTACAGTATGTTTATTGTAAACCAGTTGTAAAGATTTGTGGCTTGCAGGAAGGCCCCACAAGCTGGACTCACCCCTGAAGCTGACGCAGCTGGCCGGGAGCTTGCAGCAGGACGCCACCAGGCTCTCCTCATGCAGCACAGGATGCCACCATCTCAGCCGCTCCCCTGATCCTTTCTAGGTGCGCATGGGTTGGACAGTGCACTAGTTAGAGGGCCTGTGGAGGGGAAGTGCCCACAGTGCCGATTGATGTCAGTGCTTCAGCCCTATTTTAGGGTCTCCCGGACTTCCCTTTCTCACCTCAGCAATGGATCTCCTCATTCCTGTGCAGTGCGTGTTGCTTCTTCTGAGTTCCTAGGTCTTGCTTCATCTCTCCAGCCTTGCCTTGCCCTCCAGTCCAGCCTTGTCTTGTCGCCCAGCCTTACCTTGCCTTCCAGTCCAGCCTCATCCAGCCTTGTCTTGTCGCCCAGCCTTACCTTGCCTTCCAGTCCAGCCTCGTCCTGCCTTGTCTTCCAGTCCAGTCCTTCCAGTCCTTCAGTGTCTTCTGTGTGTCCATGTCCACTCTCGGCTTGTCGCTCTGGATCGTGACCTCTTGTTTGGACCTGACCATGATTGCCTGCTGCCTGGACCCAACTGTTTTTGCTCACTGCCTGCCCCGACCTTGCCCTCCTCTGACTTCTGTAAGCCTGCTGTCTCCTCGGTCTCTGATGTGTCTCTGGACTCTAACTACCACTTCTGCCCTAGGGACCCACCTAAGTCTTGCTGGCAGTCAGAATCCAAGGGCTCAACGTATAGAGAAGGCAGCTGGTAAAGGTGAAGCTCTAGATTGTCCCGCCACAGGGCATGTTCGCCAGCTGCTGGCATAGACCTCGGGGGCTCGCCTTCGAGGCTGCGTCAACTATGCTGCAGCACTAAGGGCTCACACGCCCCCCTATCCCTTACACCAGTATGCTCTTAAAGTACATTTTCAAAGTCACAAATCATTATTTCTCTACATTTTTTATAAAATAAAATTAAAAACTGAAAAATGTTGCTTGCATAAGTATTCATCCTCTGTGCTGTGGGGTTGAATACTTATGCAAGCAGCATAAGTATGCAATACTTTAAGAGCATACTGGTTTGCAATAAACATACTGCCTGGAACAAGCTGTGTGTCATTTGTAATCCACACAAATCTGCTGACTTTTTTTTTAGGGGGGTCGAATACTTTTGCAAGCCACCGTACATGCATAAAGCAGAGCTGCTTATCTGTAACAGATGCTCTCCATAGACAGTAGGATAAATCAGCCACACAACTGTTGGATAACATCATTCAGCGCTGAAACAAATTGTGCTCTCACAGAGCTCAGAAAGTAGAAGTCCTTCACTGAGCATGCACGTGTGTTCCCATGCAGCCGCCTCAGTTTAATCACAAGCTACACTACAGTTCTGTGTTTGGGTGGGGGTGTGGGGGAGATTGTGTGGCTGATCTGTTCTGCTGTCTACAGAGAATACAAGTTGTAAGAGAATGCCTGATCTGGACTCGGTTGAACCTAGAGCAGGCTGACTTACTCCCATAGGGCCGCAGAGGAGTCTATCACTGGCCTCAGATTACAAGATTGACTGGTTTTGTTTATAACATTTATTTGTAGCAGAGTAAAAGATAACCAGTTCTAAGAACTGAGGGAGGAATAGCAGATGTGTCTGAAGAGGCCAAGCTCAGTGAGAAAGCATTCTGTTTTGCTGGCTGTGCTGTGATTTGGGGAGGTGGGAGTCGATCCTGCCTCTGGATTCAGAGGGGGCAGGTGATCCCCCTCCACCTTGGTCATCAGGGTTCACAGAATAATATAAACAAGGCAAAAGGCAGGCTGTGTCAAGTGAGGGTGAGAGAAGTCTTTCAATTCTGAATTGACTGAGCTGCACGTCGGACAATTTTAAGGAAAGTATTGCATTATATTATTATTATTATTTTTGCCACATTTGTGTATTATTTTTCCTGTCTTGCTTCCTTAAGCAAAACCAAGCACATATAGTAAACTAATTATCCTGGAATCTACAGTTGTACTGACTCAAGGTGTGTGAGTGTGGCTTTGTGTTTTGAGTAACGGGTCCTATCATGAAGACAGCCTAAAGGGCACCGGCCCTTTGTGTTTTACCACACCCACAGAATGACCCTGTAACAAAATTGGCGCTGTGAGCAGAAATCTAGGCTTGGGGTTTATATGAGCTCACTGGGTGATTTTAGTGCTTTACTGTATCTCTTGATCATTGAGGCTGTTTGCATATGTTGCCATTGTGTAATATGTGGCACAAGAAGAAGGGATCAGGGGAGTAGACACCAAGGTCCTAGAGTAAACTAGAGCTCGCTGAGATGTAGTGTCACAAGCTTGGCAGAAGGAGAGAATCCCAAACCTTCAGCCGACGTCCTAATAATCATAAGAAAAATATTTGTATATTATTACAACTGTTGTCTTTCTATTATCTGTATCTAACCTTTACTACATTGCTTTCTGGAGCATAACCTAGCTTTAGTAATACATGAATCTGTAGTTATGCAGACTCAGAGTGTGACTCTGGCGTGTGAAGCTTTGTGTAGCAGATCCTGTCAGGAGGGGGCCTGCAGGTTAATTTGTATTTCAGGGCAGTGGATCTCACCAGGGGGAGATACCAGCCCTTCCTGTCCTTGTGTTTTGCCACACCCACAGTGTGAACCTATAACACAGGTAAGCAACTTTGTTTTCTCCATGGATAAAGATTTTTGTTTTCAGTTTTTATTTTATTTTGCTTTGGAATTTCAATGTTAGAATAAAAAAGATCAGAGGAAAAATGATTTTTCCACTGATTTATCTCCAGTGTGTTATATCAGTCATTTTTCCACTGATTGTTTTGTTATAACATTGAAACTCCAAGACAAAATAAAATAAAAATTGAAAACGAAGGTCCCTATCCATGAACAAGCAGGACTATATCAGCCACACCAGTGAGGATTCCCAAGCTGAGGGTTTCAAAGAAAACATTTTATGATCTTATTAGGGACAGATTTGAAACCTTTGGTTCCAAAATATTGGTGGGAGAGTTGTAGTAACTAATTAAATAAACTTTTTAATACTGCCTGGCCAAAACTGAGAAGCTTCCTCCAAGGCAGTACTTATGTATTTATTTTAAAGCTTGTATCCCACAAATCAAACGTTTCTAAGCGGTTTACAAAACAAATTCATAAAATCATAAATCGTGAAACATAATGCTTAATGAAAGTATGGACGGAAGACCAAGTAGCAGATTTCTTGTGTGGAGGCAGTGAGAAGATGTTGCAGTAGCTCTAACTTGATGGGCCTCAATCTTTTGGTCAAGGCTCTGACCCAATTTAGCATTAACAGTAAGAGATCTGGTCAGAGATCCATGCGAGTAGAGTCTGGATCTGAAATAAAAAAACAACTTTGCTTTACAGGGCTTTTGCTTTACTTGGGGCAATTTCCTGAGAATCTCCGAGCTCTTCTATGATCCAGAGTGTGTACAGTTTGTTCAGTGCTTACTGGTATGAGGTTTTGGAAAGAAAGCTGGAAGAACTATGGCTGATTCAAATGGAACTGAGAAACCAACTTAGGGAAAAATTGTGGGCGTGCTCTGTAAACCAGGGGTAGGCAAACCTTTTGAGCCACAGCCCCCCTTCCATTCATGCAAGGGGTTGGTGCCCCCAAGATGGGTTACTATATATACATACACACACACATACATGAAGGACAGTCACCAGGCAGCCACACGGCCTGCCAATGGCTCAAGGAATAATATACACACACATGGACATAGAAAGGCAGATACCCTGCACCCAGACAGACACAGAGAGAAAAATAGATACTCATACTCGGACACATATAGACACCCCACACCCAGATCAACAGAGAGCAAAACAGGCAGAGACCCCAAGGACAGATATACCAAGGCAAACACAGAGAGACAGATACCCAGTTAGGTACAGAGATTCAGACATACCAGCCCTAGACAGAAAAGCACAGGCACTGCACCTCCAGACAGAAAACAGACACATAGACACAGCCCACCCAGACACAGACATCGCATACAGAGATAGACCGCACACCAGACAAACTCAGAGACACACTTTACAATGATAAGGATGGAAAATGTTTCAGAAAGTTAGGGGCCAGCTAAAATTTTGTAGGAACTGAGAAAAACTCCATCCCAACCTGCCCAGTTTATTTATTTATTTTTTTACAGTTTTTACTAATTTTCCATATATTTCTATATTTCTCTTAGTTTGCTCATGTTTTGTGTTTTCTTATGTGAACAGGGACTTTCTTTTTATATATTTGTACAGCGCTGCGTATGTCGTGTAGCACCATAGAGATGTTAAGTACTAGTAGTAGTAGTAGTTATTTAACTTTTTTTTTAACATACCTTTTTCCTTTATTCTCCTGTCCTCAACACATTCTCTCTGGCCTCTTTGCCCATTCCCCTTTCCTACCTCACCACTTCTTTTCCCCCAGCAAGAATCACCTGTGAATTTTCTTCCTGGGTAGGGACCTGGTAGCATCAGGAACTCCTCTTGATCTGAGGCCCGTGTATGACAGGTCTTCCTTGATTGTGGAATAAAAACATAAGAACATAAGAAAATGCCATACTGGGTCAAACTGAGGGTCCATCAAGCCCAGCAGCGACCAATCCAGGCTACAAGTAACTGGCAAGTACCCAAACATTAAGTAGATCCCATGCTACTAATGCCAATAATAGTAGTGGCTATTCCCTAAGTCAACTTCATTAATAGCAGTTAATGGACTTCTCCTCCAAACCTTTTTTTAAACCCAGCTACAATAACTGCCCTAACCACATCCTCTGGCAACAAATTCCAGAACTTAATTGTGCGTTGAGTGAAAAAGAATTTTCTCTGATTAGTTTTAAATGTGCTACTTGCTAACTTCATGGAGTGCCCCCTAGTCCTTCTATTATCCAAAAAAGTAAATAACCGATTCACATTAACCCGTTCTAGACCTCTCATGATTTTATAGACCTCTATCATATCCCCCCTCAGCTGTCTCTTCTCCAAGCTGAACAGCCCTAACCTCTTTAGCCTTTCCTCATCCATTTCATCCCCTTTATCATTTTGGTCGCCCTTCTCTATGCCTTCTCCAGTGCAAATATTTTTTTTTTGAGCTGTGGCGACCAGAACTGCACACAGTATTCAAGGTGTGTTCTCACCATGGAGCGATACAGAGGCATTATGTCATTTTCTGTTTTATTCACCATTCCCTTTCTAATAATTCCCAACATTCTGTTTGCTTTTTTGACTGCCGCAGCACACTGAGCAGACAATTTCAAAGTATTATCCATTATGATGCCTATGACTGCTTCAATGTCCAGTTCTGCCACAGAGTAAGTGGCTCTCCTGGTCCCCACCACAGCAAAAGCAACCCCTCTTCTTGGCTCACTGAAAGAGACATGGCTAAACCATGGCATGCTTACAATGAGGTTACTACGCTCTGGCAGTTCCCTCCCTCTTGAGCTTGTAGTGCTTTCACGGCACTGAGACTCAACAGCGTAGCCATTTTTTTTTTCTTCCTTGATTGTGCTGCTAGTGGGCATCTCTTCAGGATTGTTCAAGCCCCCTTCGTGGGGGCCTGTCCCCCAGTTTTCCCACCCCTGCTGTAAACTATTAAAAATATTTTGTTTAAGGGTGTTGAGTTACCATGTTTTTTATCTCACTTACTCTGCATGTAGTAGTTAATGCTAATAAAAAGAGCACTTTCCATATGTCAAGTCTGCAGTAGGCAAGGGCTTAAAGGAGGCTTCATGAACTGTCTGATATTCATAGAAACATAGAAACATAGAAATGACGGCAGAAGAAGACCAATCGGCCCATCCAGTCTGCCCAGCAAGCCTCACACTTCTTTTTTTCTCATACTTTTTTCAATCCCATTGTGTAGGAGGTTCTTTCAGTGGAGGACAAAGATGCTAAAGGACCTTCATAAACCTTGCAGCTAAAGGTTGCTGTGATGGAAGGCAGTTATTACATTCCAACGGACTGACTGAGTTAGTTTTAAGCCCAGAGAGATTGAAAAAGTATTGAAATACCACTGAAGCTGAGCAGAAGGAAGAATTTCCCTACTTCTTTTCACACCAAAGAGAAAATCTTCTCCATTTGAAATTATAGGATTTTCTTGTAGGTGGTTTTCTAGTTGCCAGAATGCCCTCAGAAACATCTGGTGGTAGGTTCAAATCATGAATTAGTTGGCTTTCAACATCTAAGCCATCAGGGCCAGAGGAGGCAGGTTGAGATGGAGGAGCATTCCATTGAACTGAGAGTTTATTTATTTATTTTATTTATTTAAGTTTTTTATATACCAACATTCAAGACAATAGTCCCATCATGCTGGTTCACATGAAACAGGAGTGCAAAATAAACTTAAACTTGAACAATAGTGCGGAAATAGCAGTTACATGTAACAAGGAAAATTGAACTTGGAATGAGAAGGAAAAAGGAAAACCAGCTAATTACATATAATTCAATGACCATGTTAATTTTAAACAAATAGATATGTATTGAAGACAAGGAAACCACATCTGAAGAGGCCAAAAAGGAGTTACCAAGATTATCTGACCTCGGTCCCTTCTTAATTTGCTGATTGTCTTGGCTATGAGTGGAATTAGAAGAAAAGCATAAAGGAGACCTTGATTCCATGCGATAGAGAATGCATCTATAGCTAGGCAATCATCTGCTGATCTTAAACAGTAGAGAGGCACTTTGTGATTAAAAAGTACTGCAAAGAGATCTATCCTTTGAGGTTCCCCAGAGCCAAAACAGTAGTTGTGCTTTGATTTCATTTAGTGATCATTTGTGTGGTTGAAGATGGTGACTCAGAGAATCCACTATTTGATTTTGTTTGTCCAGAAGGTGGACATTTGTGTTTTCCAGTTTAACTGGAAAACTTAATTGTATTGCAGACAAGGATATATTTGCACAATTGCCCAATCCCACAATTTGCATGCTTTTTGGTAAAGACTGTAGGATCCTTTTGTTGATGAAGTGCATTGCTATTTGGTTTTCCATTTGAATCTGAACAACTGTTCCCCTTGACCATAGTTCAATATTTACAAAGCATTGAAAATTGTTCTGATTTCTAGTAGGTTTATGTGAAAGGTTTGCTCATAGCTTCCCTAAGAACAAAGATCATTGAAATGTGCTTCTCAACCTTGATTGTATGCATCTGTGGTTATTGTCTGTTGGATTGAGGGGAATGAAAAGTTTGGCCACAGAGGAGGCATGAAGGAGTACAAAAGAGGGATTTTGATAGATGGATCTTGAGAGACATTAGTTGAGGATGCCACTGGGATTTTAAATGCCATTTCATCCATCTGATATGAAGATAAGCATTGGGAGTATCATGAACAATTGTTGCCATGTGACCTAATATCTTATGAAGTGATGTGCTAATGTTCTTGTTGTGATGGAGACATGGAGGATTGCTTTGACTAGGGTTTCCATTCTTTGATGGGATTGGAAAGCCTTTCCTATTATAATATCCAAAGAAGCACCTATGAAGTCTAATTTCTATGTCAGAGTCAGGTTGGACTTATGGAAATTGATGATGAAACCAACTGACTACAGAGTTTGCATAGTGAAGCAAGTGGAGGAATTTACTTTCTTGAAGGTACTACTCAATATTAACCAATTGTCTGAGTGAGAAAGAACTAAAACATTGCTTTTACTGATGTGGGCTGCTACAACTGCAAGACATTTTGTGAAAACCCTTGGAACTGCTATTAGTCCAAAATAAGAGAACACAATACTGATAATGGGATCCTGCTATTTTGAAACTTAGAAATTTCCTATGATCCTTGTAGATGGGGATGTGAATGTATGTGTCATTCAGGCTCAAAAATGCTTTCATTCACTTTTAGATGTTGGAGAAGTGTAGCCAGGGAATTCATCCTGAGCCACTCTCTCTTTAGATGCTTGTTCAGATTTCTGAGGTCAAATATTGGACATGGACCTCCTGGTTTGTTTGTTTTTTTTTGGAATGAGTAAGTATCTTGAGTAAAACCATAGTAACATATTAATGATGGCAGAAAATGACCAGATGACTAATACAGTCTACCCAGCAAGCTTCTTATGGTAGTATCTGCTGCTCTGTGATACCCCCATGTTTCTCTCAAGGGTAGTAACTTTCACTCCGTGCAGTTACCCCCAAGCCTTATGATGAGTAGTAATATTTATAATCAATCAAAACCAAGCAACTGTCAAACCCACAAGTTACTGCTAGCAACATTTTTACTAGGTGAGGAGCCTTCTTAGTAATTCAGACAATGCTGCTTGACGTTCTTTGCTTTGGAACATGGCTGTAGAAGCCGTCTTGTGCTTTTCCCCTTGTTTGCGTGTCAGTAGCCCAGACTGTAAAAGACAGGGCCTATGTTGGTTGTTGTCTGTATCCAGTCCCCCATATCCCCCTGCTGTCAAAGCAGGGAGCAATGTTGCAGTTGCATCAAAAGCATCAAGGCTATTGATTGAGGGTAGTAATCCCCATGCCTTCTGTTAAGGGTAGTAACTGCCGCTTGGTGCAAGTAACCCCCATGTACCCTCTTCTTCATTTCTGTCCTTTAACCTTTAGGGATCCACAGTGTTTATTCCATGCCCCTTTGAATTTGTTGACTGTTTTCTTCTTCACTACCTCCTCTAAAAGGGCATTGCAAGCATCCACCACCCTCTCAATGAAGAAATATTGCCAGACATTGGTCTGAGTCGTTCCCCCCTGGAGTTTCATTTTGAGATCCTTTAGTTCTACTGTTTCCTTTCCAATGGAAAAGATTCAAAGTTTGTGCATCATTAAAACCTTTCAGGTATCTGAAGGTCTGTATCCTATCTCCCCTGCACCTCCTCTCCTCCGGGGTGTACATATTTAGATCCTTCAGCCTCTCCTCATAAGTCTTCTGATACAGACCCCACACCATTTGGATTGCCCTTCTCTGGACCATCTTCATCCTGTCTATCCTTTTTGAGATACGGTCTCCAGAACTGAACACAGTACTCCAGATGAGGTCTCACTAAGGACCTGTACAAGGGCATTATCACCTCCTTTTTCCTACTAATTATTCCTCTCTCTATGCAGCCCAGCATTCTTCTATTTGTTCATTTTTACAAGTGTCTTATAAACTCTGTGGAATCTCTTAAGGATTTTTGGCATACTATTGGAAATGAAACAGGGGCAGAGCTAATTCACAAAATCTGATGTCACTCCTTGAGTATACCAAAAATAAATAGCACTATATGATACTTTGAGGGATTTTACTGCAATGACTTATCAAAAAGAAAAACCATATCTCTTCTTAATAAAATAATATTTTGATTATATAAAATAAATGTCACCAAAAATTCAAGTCCCACCAGGGATACCTTAAATGTTTGTATGTTTTTAACAAGTGATTTTCCCCCAAAAAATTAACAAACGAAAAATTTTTTTAAGGATGGTAGGAACGTTTCATATATTGTATTATACAACACCATCCAGGTGTTATTCAATGAATTTAATCATTAATGTCCCCCCCCCTTCCATCCACAATATTTTTAGAATGAAAAGTGCAAAAAATTGTGCAAAATGATTAAACAAACTTATCATTCGTTGTAAAATCAATACATTTTTCTAAATGATATTAATGCGTCCTGATTCGCTGAATACATAGTAAACAATGTCCCAACTTATCTGTCTGATGTTAAATAGCCCGATGAGGCCCCATTTCAAATCCAAGAAGGATTTTTTCTCAAGGGATGTTTGTTGTTTGTCAATGGTTAGGTATGTTTACTGAAATGAAATCATTTAGTTCTGTGCCACACTGGATTGTTGACAATTGTTGACAATCAACAAACATCCCTTGAGAAAAAATCCTTCTTGGATTTGAAACGGGGCCTCGTCGGGCTATTTAACATTGGACAGATAAGTTGGGAATTTGTTTACTATGTATTCAGCGAATCAGGACGCATTAATATCATTTAGAAAAACTCCTTGAGTATATACACACACATACGCGCACACACACACGCTACTATTCAATTATATTATCCATGACACATTTTGTGTATTGTCTTATCATAAGTTAGGAACCACTTTTTGTGATGAGATTCACCCAAGGCAGTGTAAAGCAAGTTAAACTGGAAAACACAAATGACATGACACTCCACAGTAGGAACCAATCCTGTACTGCTCCACATGAGGTAATCTGTGATTCTGCTCCAGTAGTGGCTGCCTCTGAGGTGATTCAGATGAAATTTCAAGGGTATAAGGGAAGGAGCTTAAAGAATTGTAAAAATGGTAGCCTAGAATATAGAAACATAATGGCAGAAAAAGTCCATTACCAGTGGCTGCATTGGTGTAAGCCTGTGATCCATGAGCTGGAGATTGTTTTATAAACCAAGCTTATACTGTTTGCCTTAAAATGTTCCTCCATGGGTGTGTAGGGCTATTTTATTTGATTAAAACAATTATGTCATTTTTCAGGATCAGTGAAGATGGGAGCCGAGAGTCGCGAGTTTGCGAGGAAAATCCCTCCCCAGAAGCCAAAGCGGAGCCCCAACACACATTTGTCTGCCTCATTTGATGAGGGGTGCCTGGGCCGCTCGCCAGCTGTGCTGGCTCCTGGGACAGGGGCACCACGTGGTTTCCGAGGGACAGACTCACACCGGAAGGCCAGAAACTCTGACACAGAGGAAGAGGAGCCAGTCTACATAGAGATGGTAGGGGATGTCTTCAGGGGGCAGGGTACCCCGGATGAGGAGTCTGATGAAAGTGAGGCCATATATGAAGAGATGAAGTACCCCCTCCTGGAGGACTCTGCTGACCCCAGGGCCAATGGGGTCACTCTGGCAGCCAGGGACCAGACTAGGAGAGAGGCCACCAAAATTCCTACCCCTCCCCTGGCCAAAATGTCTCCATGTGAAATCCCGCCACCATTCCCCAACCTTCTTCAGCACCGTCCTCCACTCCTGGCACTTCCTCATGCGAAGGCCCAAAAGGGCTCAAAGCCTGGTGTGGTGGCGGCAACACAACAGGGTTCCAAACTTCCTGTGCTGCAGGGTGCCCATCCCAAGGAAACTTCATCAACACCAACGACTTCATCAATGCCAACGACTTCCCAAGTGCCTGGGCAGCAGAGAGGAGGAGGAGGGGGAGGAGGGGACAAGGACCCAAGTCTGCTTTGCCCTTCTGGTAGAGCGAGAAGCCATTCTACCCCACTCCCACCTCAAGCCTCAGGCCAACACCGGCCAGAGAAGGAGCTTCCTAACTCTCACAGTATGATCTGCCCACCGGCAAAGGCAGCAGCTGCAGCTCACTCACTGCTTCCAGTCCCTCAGTCTTCTGGACAGCCCAAGGACAAAGCCGTCTCCTACACCATGGTTTATTCTGCGGTGAAGGTCACCCATTCCGTGCTTCCCACTCCTCAAGTTTCTATTGAACAGAAAACAGAGAAGGAGATATCGGTGGTCCACGGCATGCTATGTTCCACCACTCGGACTGCCACTGTAGGCAAACCTGCTGCAGTCCTCACCAGGAGCTCCACACCCCGTGGCCTGCAGGAGCAGCCTATGCCATCCCCTTTGGGCATGTTGTGGACCTACCCTTCGGCTGGGACGAAGAGACCACCTGCCTATGAAGGCGCTAAATCTGGGGTTGCTCCCAAAGGCTGCTCCTCTTCTGTGCCTCAGCCCTCGGTCAGGACTCAGGTGCATGACCACGGGAACTTTGCCAGTATCTCCTGCTCTCATGTGATCACTAACTCGGACTGCAGGGCAGTGGCCAGCCCTCCAGAGGAACAGCCTTTCTTCTCAGGGTGGGCTTTGCACAGAAAGCCCTCGTGCAGCCGAACATCCAAGGACCACGAAAGTAAGTGTGCAGGGCTCAGAATTCCCTCCATAAACCTCTTGTGTATACAGATGGACCCCAATTCTGGATTGCCATCATAAATCCGCTGGTGATCTCTAATCAGCCATAAAAAAAAAATCCAGGAGTATTGTTGGGTAAAATGGGTCAGATATGACCAAGCCTTGAATTTTATAGGCATAGCTGGCAATGACAGCATCGATTTCCAATTTTTCAGCCCATTTCTATTTCCTGCATGCATTAAAAAACAATATATTCCGAGGGACTTTCTAAGATAATGCATTAAGATGTGAGCAATTTTTGATTACAGACAGAATGGGAGAAATTCCCAATTTGTAATATTGGTCTAAAACATTATCTAAACATTGGGCTGGATGCCTAAACCCCTTGGACGAGAACCTAAGGCCAATTTATTTATTTGTTTTTATATACAGACATTCGAAATGAGTATCACATCGGTTTACATGGTAACTTGAGGGATAGTTTGACAACAGGCCATCTTATCCTTTTACATTGAAGCATTGTAGAACAGGGTAATGACTTATCTTAACAGTACAACATGATTTTAACTAGTTGTCTGAACAGTATAACATGAATTTTCACAGATTATCTTAACTGTGTGGCATGACATTTAATGAATTATCTTAACAGTACATCATTGCATTTAGTGCTACAACATTATGAAGTGAGCCTGATTGTAATAGATTGAATA
The DNA here is from genome assembly GCF_901001135.1 of Rhinatrema bivittatum. Lineage (NCBI taxonomy): Eukaryota > Metazoa > Chordata > Amphibia > Gymnophiona > Rhinatrematidae > Rhinatrema > Rhinatrema bivittatum. Next base: position 22,633,842 of record NC_042630.1, read on the forward strand.
TTCGCAAAGAGTGTTATGCTTTGTCGGGTTAAGTGTGGTAATGAGTTGTATCTGTATTGGTGGGATGATTGTTAGTTGTGTAGGCATTTTGGAATAGCCAGGTTTTAAGTGATTTCTTGAAGATCTGTGATGAGGGTTCTGTTCTGAGATTTGATGGTAGTTTGTTCCACAGAGCAGGGCCTGCTATTGAGATTGAGCGTTCTCGAGTTGAGGTTAGATGGGCCTGTTTATCGGAGGGGATGGTAAGTAGTCCAGTGTTTTTGGATCGCAGGTTTCTTTGGGAGGTGTGTGGGATAAGGCTGTCTTTTAGCCAGTCTGTCGTTTTGTTATGGATTGATTTGTGCATGAGGGTAAGGGCTTTGTGTTGAATTCTATGGGTTATCGGGAGCCAGTGGAGATCTTTTAATATAGGGGTGATGTGTGTGGATCGTTTGCTGTTTGTGATGGATCTGGCTGCCATATTTTGCAGTAGTTGGAGGGGCTTGAGGGTGGAGGTTGGGAGCCCAAGGAGTATGGAGTTACAATAGTCGAGTTTGGAGAATATGAGGATTTGGAGTACTGACTGATAATCTTGGTAGAGTAGTAGGGGTTTGATCTTCTTGAGGACTTGAAGTTTGAAGTACCCTTCTTTTATTATTGTGTTGATGTATGTTTTAGAAATATAGTGTTTGGGGAAATTAGTATAGCTACCCCCAACACAATGCCTCTAGATTGGCTACTTTCTTGGCTGTAAAAGAAGGTCAGATGGGTCATTTGAGGTTTCACTGATGTGCCTGCATGGCTCTTGGTCTTCAGGGACAATCTGCATCAGACTTGGATTTACCTCTTCCTCCCCCCACCTCCTGTTTTCCCCTCCCTAGTGTATCTCAGGAAAGCAGCAACTACAAGATCAGAGTTGTACCGGGGATAGAACCAGGCCTGGCTTAACCTATCCTGATAATGTGGAGCCATCTGGTCACCAAAGGATAGAAAGTTCTCATTAATCAATGTGTTGGATGTTGGCATACTGATTCTAATTTCTTGCTATTTCAGAGCAGTTTATTTACTCAGCTGATTCAATATTTTGTCTGCTAAACTACAGTGAATTCCATTTTCCACACATGCAGAAATATTGGGAAAAAATTCATACCTTTCAAGCAGCAAATATCCATAATGTGTTATTTGTGATAGAATGCGAGAGCTATTTATTTCATCCTAGGCACAGTGACACAGACCCTGTTACTTTCTGAGGACTGAATGACTCTCAAGGGATGGGCACGGGAATACAGAGTCTGTCACTTTTAGGACTGGATGGCTGAAGGGATGAGCATAGATATACAGAGCCTGTCACTTTTAAGACTGGATAGCTCAAGGGCTGGGCACAGTGATACTGAACTTGCCATTTTGAATTCTGGATGGCTCAGAGGATGGGCACAGGGATACAGAGACTGTCACTTTAAGGACTAGATGGCTCAAGGGAAGGGGGCACAGGTACACAGAACCCGTTATCTTTATGTCACTGTTTCTAACTTGACTCAATTGGCAGTGACTGAAACACTGAAAGTCAATTGCTGAGGAAATTTACATAAGCACTGATTGTGTTGTACCTGTTCTGTTAAGAGATGGATACCTGTCCTCAACACTGTCACTCCTGTAGCTTCAGGTCTGCGGATTTCATTGCAAAGCAAATACTTACCTAAAAGGCGGCAGTGCTGCTACAGGACAGAAACTGAGACACGCTGGTTTAGGCCATAGCTTGTCAACATGTGAGTTGCACACAGATGTAAAGTGGCCATGTGCAGATTAGCCTTGAACTGGCCTGAACGTTAGGCTATTGATTCACAGTTTTGTGGCCTGTGTTGATACAACAGCTGCTCTTGGCTTCCATGCTGGGTCCTTGTGTTTTCGGAAGCATCACCATAACAACATGCAGAAGGTGTTGCCAGAGGGCAGGATGCTACATGCTTGAGATAAGCCTCTGAGCATTTGTAATTAACACTCTGAGAGGCTTCTATGGCAGGAGCTGACAGTGTTACATGGCTCCTCTTCGGGGGCAGGTAAAGAATAAGATGGCTAAAGAGGGGGCAAGGAGATGGGCAAAGCCATTATGAAGTGCCAGTATATAAGGGTCGAGGAGTGAGTTATAATCCTAGCTTTAGTTACTGAGTGTAGGCAAGTGGTCTTACATCCCCATGCCTCATTGTAGCCAACGGTAATTGAATACAGGCTCCAATCCCAGCACTGCCACCAGTTTCACTGTATAACCCAGTGCTGAAAGTGTCTTGTTCACTGGCACACCATTCTCAGTATCACAGCCCAGGGCACTTGTGTTTGCACACTTCAGAGGCAGGGAACTTCTCGCTCACTTGTACACCATTCTCGGTATCACAGCCCAGGGTGATGTGTCTGCATATTTTGGAGGCAGGGAGCTTCTCACTCACTGACCACCATTCTCAGTATCACAGCCCACAATGATGTTTCTACATAATTTGAAGGCAGGGAGCTTCTTTCTCACCAATACACTATTTCCAATATCAGAACCCGGAACGATGTCTGCACACTTCAGAGGCAGAGAACGTCTTTCTGACTGACACACCATTCCCAGTATCAGAGCTTGGGACGGTATGTCTGCACACCTTGGAGGCAGGGAGTTTCTCTGTCACTGACACATCATTCCCAGTATCAGATCCTGGGGTGGCCTGACTGCACACTTTAAAGAACCTGTAGACCTACCTTTGGGCTACTCAGCTTATTTATGAACTTCTGGTTCATATAAACTGAAATGTAAGTCGCTTGCCTGCAGTGCTCACTCCTGATCTAATTCTTTTGCACTGTCAAAGAAATTGATCAGATGCTGCAATTTCTTTGTGGATGAACATTAGGGAGTTGCTAACAGATGTCTGATGTCCATATAAAACAAGCTTAAGATCTTACAGCATTCTGAGCTGGGAGGAATCATAGAGCAGTGCTATGCACAAGCACTAGCCAACCACCTCATGTTTACACAAGGACTTCTGTTACCAGGTTGGTGAGACATTGCTATGAGCAAGTAGCATGATTTCTTAATTGTAGGCCTCTGCAGTATATTTTGTGTTCCCCACTGCTCCCTAGGGCATCTTAGATGGTTGGCAGTCTGCCAAATACATACAGCTGAGGTTCAAATTCAAGACCAAGCAGGGCCATGCAGATGGGTTTAATTTAATGATTTATTTCTCCTCCTATGCTACCCCAGCATAGAAAAGGTACAGCCTAGGCAGCAGCAGCACAAACTACACACACACACACACATTGCCCCACCACAGAACTGGTTCAGCACAGGCAGAAGACCCAGGTATCCATTCAACCCTATCAGCAATCTAAGATCCTATCGCTGAGAGGCACAGAGCCGTGACATAAGCAGACCATGGTATAGTCATCCACTCCTTCCCCCCTGCCATGAGTTCTATTGGCCCCCCCCCTCCCCTGCTGACTCACTGCCATGAACAGTTTTATCTGTGAACTCACTACTGCAACCACGTAACCTGCATGGCAGAGCCCTGTGTTACTGGATGGCGTTTTACAGATAATCACTTTCATTATTTATTTGCACAGAGCCCACAGAGGAGGCACAAGGCTGGAATGGAAGTATCGACCTCTGCACCAAGACAGAGAAGGAAGAGAAGGGATCTCACGTGCTCTCGCAGTCTGGGATACCCGTACGGACCCAGCAGAGCCTGGATGGGAGTGGTGTAAGGACTCCTGGCAGGACTGGGCTACCTGTGCCCTGCCAAACCTTCCCTGCCTGCCATCGGAATGGAGGTAAGAGAGCCAGGAGCAATCTCATGGTTCAAACAAGCACAAAAATGTTAGGCTGCTTTTAATATGAGGCCATTGCAGGTTTTCACCTTCTCCTTGGCACTTTCAAAACAAATGTTTTGGTGTTGACACCATTAAAAGCAGGCTGAATTAGCCATTACATTTGGGAGACATCATTCAGCAGCACCAAATGGCCTCGTCTCTCCAAGCTAGCAGAGAGCTCTACTGAGTATGTGCGGGGGTTCCCACACAGTCATTTCCTCATGAGTGTCCTCAGTCAGATGTGAACTCTTTCCTAAATTTTTTCTGTAAAAATCCTTAAAACCTTTTTCAATTCAATACTTTTCTTCTTATTCAATTACCTTGCTGCTTCTGCAGCCCCACTACATTAATTTTCAGTGCTATCAAAAAAATATTTTATACCACAGACATGTGGCCTTCTTGTCCTCCATGTCCAGACAGAAGAAGAAATCAATTACAGTGAGAAGTTTCAAACATTATATCTGTGGAAAGATTGTATCCTTCACTAATGGACATTTATTTATTTACAAAATCTTAATATTCCACACTGTTACCAAACAAGTTGTTTGAAACGGATTAAAACTTAAATTATATTGTAAAATTTTTATAACGATAAAAATATTTTCTTGCATTAAAACAAAACACACATTAAACACCTAACTAATTCTTTCCTAAAACTTTTATAATCACTTAACAAATATCTTTCCAAAGGAATATTATTCCATAATGTTGGTGCTATGCAAGAAAAAGCTTGTTTCAAAGTTTGCTGCAAGCGTACCTCATTAATACTCGGAGTCATCAGCAACTGTTGGGATACAGAACACGAAGACCTTCAAGGATGATATATGTTGATTAATTGCTTCAGATAAGCAGGACTCTTACCATAAATTACCCAGTGAACTAAAGATAAGATCTTAAAATTTACCCGAAACTCAACTGAAATCCAATGTAAATCTTGCAAAATTGGTGAATTATGGGTGGAAAGAAGACAGCCCGAAACCACTCAAGTGCAGCATTCGTTAATATTTGCAACATCTCCACATTGCATTTAGGAAACTCTATATAGAGGGTATTGCAATAATCTATACAAGTTAAAACACATTCTTGCATAAGCGTCCTAAAATCATCACGATCCAAAATAAACTTCAGTCTAAGCAACTTTTGTAACTTATAAAAACTTCTTCTTATAGCAGCTCATAGATGTGGCTAAAGAATAGATTCTTTTAACTGTGCAGTAAAGTATGCTTTTAGATTTCAGAAACACATATCTATATGAAGACCTACAACTTGTATACCTATTTGCTGCTCAGTAGTATGGTGCTTTCTCCAAAGATGTTCAGCACGTCTCATCATCTATTTTAGTTGAATCAAGTTAGCATTAAATCATGGCACTCTATTCCTTATCACTTTACACTTAATAATCTTTAAAGGGGCAACCTTGTCTATGGTTCTGGTCAACAGTTCTTGAAAAGATTCAGCCAAAACATTGGCTGATGTAACCAAGTCTTTTTTCACACCATCCCATTCCATTGCAAATTCACCTGTATCTGTTTTGCCCCTCGAGTATCGAATTAAATCAATTTGCCTCGCCACTCTTAAGGGAGCAGAAGAGGTGAAACAAAAAGACATTAAAAATGATCAGACTATAAGACTTCAGTACAATATAACTCTGAAATTAGATAGTCAGCTGACAGTGATGAAGTAAGAAATAAGAGATCTAATGTATAGCCAGCATGATGAGTAGGGCAATTAATCAAGTGGACCAGCCCTAATGCAGCAGTCATAGACAAAAAATCTTTGGAGAAAGCATCAGGCCCATCTGCTCTTATATTAAAATCTCCAATTAAAAGTAATGATTGATACTGAAACATTAATGAAGAGAAAAATTCTAACAACCTATTCAAAGGATTCTCTAGATTTACCTTGGGGAGGGGTGGGGAGCGATAAACTAACCCAAAAGCCCAGTGTGCAAAAGTAAGAATTAAACTTTCATGCCCATCCCCAAGTTTATAGCAAGTAGATGATATGGGATAGTGGCCCAATAAACTAGTACCACCCTGCCTCTCCTACGTTCATCTGATAAATCAGATAGCCCAGAGGACATAATTGTTTTAATAATTGAATATCAATATCTGTATGTCAGGATTCTGTAATAAAAAAAACCAGGTCCACATTATGTTCTAGGATCAGAGTAAAGATAATGTCAAATTTGTTTCCAATAGAACAAGCATTTATATACTGGACCTCCAGGGAAGCCAAATGAGCTAGACTATCATTACTTTTAAATCGAGTCAAATTTTGAATGAATTGTGTTACTGATGCCTCAGTCTGGAACATGACCAGAAGAACTGCTTTGTCTGTGGACAGATGTCCCTGTGCTCGCAGAGATCCAGGGCACTTCACATTGAGGAACTGCATAAATCTCTTTGGAGTCACAGTACATTCTTGTCTTGCAGTGCAGCCTCATTGGGAAAAGAATTGAACAGAAGCTCTTCAAAAACTCTCCCATCCACTCAGGCCGAATCTGTGAAGTCGAATTCCACAAGTTGTCCTGTATCGAAGACAAAGCAGCATAAATTTTTGGAGCCATTGCAGCCTGCATCAAAAAAGCATAAACATTCTAGGCAGGGTGCATCAGCATCCTTCACGTGACCCTCATCGGCACCGTTGGCACCAACTGACTCGCGTCCAATACATCTTCCACCAATACAATCAAAGCAGGGAGCATTGAGGTGCTTGATGCAGGACAAGCCGAGATGCTCGACACATAGAACTCTGATGCACTCAGCACCCTAATACATACAACACACCGATGCATTTGCTGAATGATGCACTGGTGCACTTGATGCTCTGATGCCACATAAGCATGCAGCCTTAATGCATACTACCTTGCAGTCATACAGTACTCAGGATATTATATCCCATGATCCCACAATGCACAGTGCAAGGACTCATGGCGGAGCTCCACTGCAACCAATGCAGTATCGCTGACTTGCACCAAATTCCTTAACATGCATCTCAAAAGACCCATCAAAGCACATTAAAACATCCAAGGTGTCCAAACAGTCTACCCCATCGAAGCCACTGATGCATCCACCTCAGATTTCAGTTTATCAGGCTACTTTGCCAACACAGTTCTAAATAACCTATTCTAGATCTGCAGGAGGAGACAGGTTGCCCCTGCCACCGCCAATAACCAGAACACTTATCCTGCCTAGACTAGTGGTGTAAGGACTTTGCCTGATATTGCAAAACCAGTAACCTCCATAGTGCTGCTTCTAGCAGACTGCTCAGTCTCATGCAGGAGCCTGTCCTGGGCTTGAAGACATATCATTCGTTTAACCAAATCGCAGGCTTGATGAGGAATTTCTTTACCTCTTTGACCAAGGAGACAAGGAACATTCCAGCCTCTCCTTTCATCTATCGCTATGGCCATGCCACAGACTGGAGCCCTGATATCACCTATGGGGTGAACTTATCATCAGAACCCTTGCTCAAGGGTTCTTTATTGGAACCCTTGCTTAGGGGTTCTTCATCGTCATTTGCATCGGATTCTAGTATGTTAGAAATGTTAGACCGTCCTGCTCCTCCTCTGAGTCGACTGGAAACTCCCTACCCCCGGTTCACCCTCTTCTTCACTGGAGTCCTGGATAAGCAACCTTTAGGCTCAGATGAAGATTCTACTGGCATAGCCTTTGACCCTCTTCAAGATCCTTCGAACCACACCTTGTCACAAGAATGGGTACAGCACTAGACATCCATGTCCACAAAGATAAAGACCTCACTTTGAGGTTCTTGGACTTTTCCAAATATTGACACTCAAGCTGAACCACTGGTCCTTCCATGGAAAATCCAGCATAGAGCTCACTCAGAGACTCAAATTCATCGGGGCTTGGATAAACTTGATATAGGAAAGATATCATGATGTTCTCAACTGCAACCTCCTTTCTTCTCAGCGCTTATCTGCCAGATGGCTCCTGGTATCCCTTGGTCACATGGCAGCAGTCACCTATCTGGTTCTACTGATCTGTTTTCAGATCCGCTACTTCAAATGGCATCTTTGTACCCACTGGGATCAACTTACTCAACTGCTGTTGTCTCAAGTGCAAATCACAGTGTCTGTGAAATGAGAGTTACGGTGTTGGCTACGCTCGGGAGCTGTCAAGGAAGGAGACCCTCTTCACTCGCTCCCCTATTAAGTGATTCTGGCAATAGATGCCTCCACCAAAGTATGGGGAGTGCATACCAGAGCCCTTCAAACATAAAGCATCTGGACTCTTCAAGAGAGCCATTATCAAATCAATCTTCTAGAGTTAAGAGCAATCAGATATTCTCTATCAAACTTTGAGCTGCTTCTTCAAAAGAAGAGCTTCGTGAATTAAACAGACAATCAGATTGCAATTTTTACGTCAACAAGCAAGGAGAAATGGGATCATGTCCCTTCTACCAGGAAGCCCTAAAGATCTGGAATTGGGCAGAAAGAAATTGAGCTTTTCTAAGGTCACTGATCTGCCAGGCATTTCCAACATGCTGGCAGATCAACTCAGCAACCACACGAATGGCTGTACGGCAATCAGTAGCTGATGAACTCTTCAGTTTGTGGAGTCTACAGTTGGTGGACCTATTTGTGTCACAGCAGAACACAAAACTAAATTAATTTTGCTCAATTCTGACAAGCGATCACTGACTACCTTAAGGCATTTTCCTCCTCAACTGGGGACAAAGCCTCATGTATGCTTTTCCACTATTACTGATTATCACCAGAGTAGTGCAGAAAATTCTTCAGGACTATGCTCGTCTGATCCTCATAGCACCGGTGTGACCCAGACAGATCTGGAATGCATATCTCATTTAATTTTCCAGCAGTCCTTCCATACATGTTGTTAACTTAGGGAGATGGGACATTATAGCATCCCATATTTTCAGCCTTCAACCTCACAGGTTGAATGTTGAGTGCTTAGTGATCGCTGATCTCCACTTACAGAGAGTATGGATGTACTAGTCTCTTCTAGAAGAAACTATGCATTCAAATGGAATAGGTACTCTAAACGGTGTTGTCAAAACACTTTGGACCAATTTTCTTGCAACCCTAAGCACCTAAATACTTGCTTCACCTTTCTGACTCAGGTCTTGCTATCTCTTTGGTGCAAATGCACCTCAGAGCTATAGCAGCTTACAGCATTCAAGTAAATAGCAAACTGATCTCTATTCATCCATTGATATATCATTTCATGAAAGCTCAATGGCATGTCAAACCCCCCAGTACAAAAACCACCTGTTCTGTGGGACCTGAATATAGTCTTTTCCTAACTAACGAAGCTTCCCTTTGAGCCATTGGAGTCAGCTTCTCTAAAGTACTTGACATGGAAGGTGATGTTTCTTGTCACAGCAGTTTTGGCTAGGAGAATCAATGAACTTCAAGCTTTCATCCATTATTCTCCGTACATGCAATTCTTCCACAATAGGGTGGTTCTCCATATTCATCCAAAGTTTCTGCCAAAGGTCATTTTGGATTTCCATATCAGTCAATCCATTGTTTCCTAGGCACCATGTGCATGAAGGCGAAAAAGCCCTATGTACTCTAGACTGCAAAAAAGGCCTTAGTGTATTACAAGAAAGAAACTTGGTTGTATCGTAAAATCTCCAACTGTTCGTCTCTTACGAACCCTATAGGCTAGGCACAGCACTCACCAAGCATACTATATCTGACTGGTAGACTGAGTGAATTCAACACCGCTACACCTTAGCAGGACTGCAAGTCACAGACTCTGCAGAGGCACATCAAGTGAGAGCCATGGATGTTTCTGTTGCTAGGAAAAATAAGTGAGTTAGTATTGGATAAGCAAGGGTTGCCTTTTTCTTGTCGGAGAAAAAAAAGTTTGTGTGTGGTTGAACAGGGCATGGCCCTTGAAAGAGAAGTTTACTGCCAGTGTCTGGAAAAAGAAAGAAAAGTTGGAACTGCAAAAGGGTATAACCCTTGAAAGAGATATTGCAGCCAGGAAAGTCTGCCAAGGTAGAAGAGCTGGGGTGCCCACTCCCAAGAGTCCAGGCCATGCACAGAGGTGAATAGCTACAGATGGTGGCTGAGATAGAAGAGATTTGTGGCAGAGATAGAGAGTGAGATGATGCAACTTGTTAGAGAGATCACCAGGCTAAAGAAGAAATTGCAAGAGCCAGTAGAGCATGCACTAAATGAGAGAAACAAGAGATGTGCTGATGTTGACATAGCTTCCTTGCACTGATGTACTCAGCAGATTAAGAAGGAACCTGAGTCAGGGGAAGAGATGGTAGAAATCCAGGAGGCAAAATCATTATTGCAAGGTGGAGAACAACAGCAGTACCTTAGTGAACAGTGGCACTTCTCATGGACTATGCCAAACAAGGAGCTGAAGGACTGAGGCCAGAGAAAGAAGGCAAGGAATGCACTGAGGCGGGGGTAGCCTCTGTGAGCCAGGATATTCAGCTATCTGAAGAGGAGTCAGTTTGTATTCTGGAGCATTGGGCCACTATTCATCAGAAAGTGAAGGAGGTGGAGAAGGCTAAAAATGAGAGTGAGAAAGGGATACAAATCCTTGGAGCCTGAGCTATGAAGGAAGCGGAGAAAATGAAAAGTCCCGAGGAAGAACAGAGAGTTTTTCACGGAAAATAGTACCGCCTTAAAAGATATAAGAGAATCCTTATAGAAAGAGTTCCAGAAAGAATGTACCTCTAAGGAAGGGGATTGGAACTCAGCTTCATATGGATTAATGTAAGTGATTGTGGGAAGACAATGAGCAAAGGGCACAGTGGGTGGTTTTGGTAACTGGGGCTTGGTTAAGGGTAATCCTAGCAAAATGGGAAAGAATGAACCTGTAGCCCTTACCCTGGGTAAAATTGGCAAGATGTCTGGAGAATTATGTAGAAAACAAGTTAAGATGCGAGGGAAGGGTCAACCCAAGTTCAGGCTGTGGAAATATACTGGAGAGAGAAGTCAATTTCCTGGAAGAAAACCCTCCTTAACTAGCGCTGCACCAGACATCTAGTATAAGTATAAGGCAACCAGGTAGCTCTAAGGGTGGGGCCCTGAGAGCAGGGTTACAAGAAAACTCCAGGGACTCCAGGAGAAGGCAGCTCCTAGTCATTCTGCCCTAACCATAAATAAGAAGGGAAAGGCAGCCCCTTTAACATAGTTGTCCTACTTCTAGTAAGAAGACTGTCAGTGTGAATGTTTAACTTGAAATTGTGTTGCTGAGAGTAAGCAGACTATTGGTATATTTTCTACACTGTAAATAAAGCACTTGAAAAAGCCTCAGACTGCTCATGCTATCTTTCACTTGGAACTGGCAACTCAATCTGTTTGTCATCTGATTCTGGATCCCAGGAAGATAGACAGCCTGAAGAAAAATGTTTTGGGAAATTGCTCATCTCCAAACTTTGCAGGCTTCCTGACAAAGGTTGACTGAGTCTATCTCTCTCTGTTTGTTGATATAGAGCATGGCTACTTGGTTGTCTGTTTGGACTTTGAGTAATGAAAATAGCTCTCAGTTCTAGAGAGTTTGTGTGACGTATTTTTTCCATTACCAACCAAGTTCCTTGAGAACAGAGATTGTTGAAATGAGCTTCCCAACCTTGATTGAAAGCATCTGTAGTTATTGTTTCTTGATGAAAAAAAAGTAACTTCTGAATAAGTTGATCAGACATAACCACCATATCAGAGACAGGATGAGTATGGTGAATATTTGCATTGTGGGATAGTAGTTGAAGATGTTGATTGCTGTGAAATTTCAGATGCCATTGAGTTTGTCTCATGGCAAGTGTTCAAAAGGGGTGACATGAATTATTGAGCTGTATTTCGTTACATCTTAGTGCTACTTGTAACATTCTCACTCTGTGTTAACTGCAGACACTCAAAGGATCCTGCCAAACATTGTTCAGGTCTATCTACTCCTGAACACATGCCCCTAAACTGGCAACTTCCTGCTCATCAGCTGTTTACAAGCTGTTCCTTGGTGGTTTCTAAGGACACTGAAACCACTAGGGTTGCACAGTTCCTAGAAATAAACCTACAGACCAGATACAAAATATGCTGGCATCATCTGCACAACACTAACAAACTGAAGAGTTTATTAACAAATAGCAAGAACAGTGAACAGAAAAAAATATCTAATTTGCAAACAGCTACAGTTAAAATAACTAGGATTCATACAATTAATGCTAACTACACAAGTTTCACTATACTTAGCCGGGGGAGATTCAGAAGCTGTCCTCACAAGGATGTGTAGAGCTGGGGCAGGGCCTTGGCACTGATCTGGTTCCTCTGGCAAATTCTGGGCTAGGTCACTCTGGAGCTGATACTATACACTCAATGAAAGCCCAAGGCACTGACTATCTAACAAATAGCAATACTGGGGGAATATGCATTCCAAGCCTCATGTTGGGGTACATGGCAGGTTAACCTGTTTAGTCCTATCTGTCAAACTGCAGAGGGGCCCATACATAAATGATGTCATGCTTCGACCGGGGTGGGGGGGGGAGACTTTTAAAAAAAAACATTTTTTTTTTACCACTTTCAGGACAAGGCGGGGTTCTGAGTTGAAAGGAGGTTTGCTGATTTGTGACTAAGTGTGATGGGGGTGGGGTTGATTTCACGCCAAAATAGTGTGATGTCATTTATCGACGGCCCAAGAGCACAGCAGGAATTAGACTGCCACCTGCCTGACAATTCAAGGATTTCAAGGAAAAGGAGGTCTTGCTAGGAAAACAAAAAGGACTCCGTGCAAAACAAGACATTTCAAAAGGCACAAAGATCCCATATTTCATCGCAGAGCAAGCATTTTCATATCAGTAATTCTGAGTGTCAGGATTATTGGTATCAAAATGCTTGCTCTGCATTGAGGAAGAAAGTGTCCAGATGAGTTCCAAGAAAGTCCATGACATGAGACAGCTCTAGCTTGGATTTTGGGAAATTGATAAATTGTGGGGATTGAAGGGTTTTCATGGTATGACATACTGAGGAACGAGTTTGTAGAAAGGTCTGGCCTGATATGAGCCAGTCATCTAGGCAGAGAAAACAAACACATTGTTTAACCTTAGCAACTAACACAAGGCATTTTGAGAAGACCCTGAGAGCCGCCTTAAAGTCAAAAGGAACAACTTGATACTGATTGCTCTCTATAGTAAATCATAGAAATTCCTGTGATTCTTGTGAATTGGAATGTGTGTATGTGAAAACATCCCTGAGATCAAGGGTTGATTGCCAGTTGTTGATCGCTAATTGAGGGAGGATGGTACTTAAAGAGTTCCTTCTGAAATGTTCCTTTTTTTAGATGTTTGTTGAGATCTCTGAGGTCTAAAATGGGTCAAAGTCCTTCTGTCTTTTTTGAAATTAGGAAGTACTTGGAGTAGAAACCTTTGTTCTTTTCCTGTACTGGGACAGATTACCCTGCATTGGCCAAGAGGCGAGTTTATAGCTCCTATTGCAGAAGTTTGATTTCTTCTACAGCTAGAGTGATTTTTTTGACGATTGTTTTGGGAGGTGGATAGATCTGAAATGTAATTGGTATCCATGCTGTATGACCTTTAACACCCAATGATTTATTGTTTTTGAATACTATACACTGGAATACTGGCTTAATCTAAGCAAGAATTCTGGTTGAAAGTATAGTAAAAAAAAATTCTGGTTTGATTTGGATTGAGAGAGTTGAAGAGACTTGGTTTAGGCTCATTCTGTGACACACTGCCTGGGCTGCTGCTGCTGCTGAGGGTGAGGTCGTTGAAAAGGATAAGGCAGATGTTTTTCTCTTTGATCAAAATACTGACGTTTAGAATATTTATTTGAAAAATCTTAGTCTGCTCCTCCAATGAAATTATTCAGTGCGGATTACAAGCATGCACATAAATAAACACATTTAAAACGAATACCAAAAATTTATAAAAACAGAACACATTAAATACATGCACTTAAAAGCTTCATTGAAAAGCAATGTTTTAACCATCTTCCTTAAAAACGTCCAAATCTTGCAGTTCCCGAGTTTCTAATGGGAGTGCGATACAAAAGGCGGGCACCACAAAAGAAAAAGCTCTAAGAGATAAAAAAAACAGTTTAGGGAAAGTGCCATCAGAGCTACAGGGAATAAAAAACTGCACATAATCTACATATAAAAAAATACAACACCCCCAAGTCTTTTAAAACTGCACTTAAGAGGAAACATATATATTAAATAATACTGGAGACAAGGCTAATCCTGGGGAACTCCTGAATTCAGTACCCACCAAGACAAGCAAGTTCCATCTATATGCACCTGCTGCTTCCTCACCTGGAGAAAAGAACTGAACCATGATAAAACTTTACCACTGCATCCAATCTACATAAGAACATAAGAAAATGCCATACTGGGTCAGACCAAGGGTCCATCAAGCCCAGCATCCTGTTTCCAACAGTGGCCAATCCAGGCCATAAGAACCTGGCAAGTACCCAAAAACTAAGTCTATTCCATGTTACCATTGCTAATGGCAGTGGCTATTCTCTAAGTGAACTTAATAGCAGGTAATGGACTTCTCCTCCAAGAACTTATCCAATCCTTTTTTAAACACAGCTATATTAACTGCACTAACCACATCCTCCGGCAACAAATTCCAGAGTCTAATTGTGCGTTGAGTAAAAAAGAACTTTCTCCGATTAGTTTTAAATGTGCCCCATGCTAACTTCATGGATTGCACCCTAGTCTTTCTATTATCCGAAAGAGTAAATAACCGATTCACATCTACCCGTTCTAGACCTCTCATGATTTTAAACATCTCTATCATATCCCCCCTCAGCCGTCTCTTCTCCAAGCTGAAAAGTCCTAACCTCTTTAGTCTTTCCTCATAGGGGAGTTGTTCCATTCCCCTTATCATTTTGGTGGACTAGCAAAATCATTTCGTACCATATCAAAGGCCACAGAGATATCAAAGTGTACCAAGATATTTCCAACACCCTAATCTAAACTACATTGTAAAGAATCAAAGAGAGATTTTAAAAGCATTGCATGTGCAAAAATGCCCACATACATGTGGATATGGGCTGCATGTGAGCAAAGCGGATTTTAAAAACTGTGATTTACATGCGTATATATATACTGTGCGTGCATAAAAAATAAGGTGGCGAAGGGGGTGGAGCCAACTGTTACATGCGTAACTCCATATTTTAAAACCAGAGGCCGCAAATGCACGGCGGCTTGTTATCTGCGTAACTTTGCTGCTGCTCATGATGAGGAGCAATCCTGTAGATCTCATGTTTTAGGGCTTACAGGACAGGGTGAGAGGTCTGGGTCAACGGGGGGGGGGGGGGGGGGGGGGCGCATTCAGGATGAAGAAGCAGAGGGGTGTAGAAAACCTTGATATTGACTGGGCAAACTGGTGGACTAATTGAAAAAACTGGGAATGTCCCTTGTGCTAGCATTTTTTAAAATCAGTTTACATCTGCGCATTAAAACCGACAAAGGCCTATGGAAGATAAGCAAAGAAGGTTTGCTCGAGTAACCTCTTAAAATTAGGAGCATACTTATGCACGGTAGAGATATTTTAAATCATATGCACCCAAGTGCGCGCATGATTTAAAATTCCAGCGTATCTCCGCTCATGTGTTGCTATGCGTGTGTATGAGCGCATGTGCGTTTGTGTTAAAAATAGTCTGTAAGAGAGCAAGCAACAGAAGGATTCTGAATTTAGGCTATTTTTTCTTCAAAAAAAAGAGACAAGCACGTCACTATTAGGAACATCATTATTATTACAGAATGGCTTTTTAGATAATCTTTTCACCAAACCAAATAGCTCAAATGGGTGACTCACTGATTTCTCCAGGGTCTTAAGCAAAATAATCTATTGTCCAAATTTTAAATCGCCCGTGCCCCTATATTTCGGAGGTTATGTGCGTGGCCGGTCCTTGTACGTGCCGCGCACATTTCCGGAAGGGCCTGGCCACGCGCGTAACCCGCGCTGTGCGCCGAAGTGCCAGGCCTCTGAAGTGGCGGGCTGGGGTGACCCGGGACAGTGCCATTAGATGCTGTCCCAGGGAAGTGCGTGCCGGCAGCTGGCCGGCACGCAGACGATACTTTTGCTCCAGAGGAGCAGTAAGTATTAAAATAAAAAATTTGGAGTAGCTAGGTAGAAGTCGGGGTGGAGAGGGGAAAGGGGAGGAAGATTAGGTAGGGGGATAGGGAAGTTCCCTCCCAGTCTGCTCCTTGATTGGAGTGAACTGGGAGGGAACTGGAAAAAAGGACGATCATGTCGCTGCGTGTAATTTGAAAATTCCCCCTTGCACGCGCGAGTCGCAGGCTGCCCACACATGCGCGTGCGGATGTTAAACTTCGGCGTGGATGTGCGCATGGACATTGTATTTTATAAAATGCGCATGGCGACGTGCGCATATTATAAAATTGGCGCGTCCATGTGCGCGCACTGGGAAGCGTGTGCACATGGGCGCGCACGTGCAAGTCTTAAAATCAACCCCTATATTATTTCAAAAGTGAGGTATACTCTTCTTTGGAGGAAACATCATGCATTTACCTTCATCACTTCTCTACTGTTCTTTCTTTCTTTTATTTTTAATACTGAGGTTGGAACTTTCTAGATGTAGAAGGTTGTTCTTTTATCACCAATGATTAGGTAGATAGAGTAGCATATAAATCTTTAATAAGATCCACTATTCCTTTTACTTTTTCTCCAAAAAGTTTGTCTCCTGTACATGGGGCATCAGCAAGTTTTTCATGTACAGCTTGAATCCAAGGTAATCTTCTGGCTCCATTTTTGCTGACGTTCTGGAAAATAGGTCATATGCTTCATTTGTTATTTATTTATTTAGAAAACTATTATCCCACTCAGTCCCACAGTTCTCGGTGCATAAGACTAATGAATGCATAATTAGATATTACATTTGATGTCCCTTGTTGAGATATTATGGATATTTTTACTGTACTGTGCCTTGAGCTTTGAAAAGTGGGCTAGAAATCTTTTAAATAAATACATTAAATCAGATAAAACAGAAAAAAACAGGTTCCTCAGCTTTTTGGAGAGTTGGTACAAAATGTTGTGTGAAATCTGATGGAAAATCTTGAGTTATGTTTTGTAGCTTTTATAGGCAAGAATACATATTTAATTGATTTGCAGCTGTTCTGGAAAAATTTCTTTACTGTGTTTGTTTATTTTATTTATTTAATACATTTATATTTCACTAATCTACATTTCTCAGCGGATTACATCAGCACATACACAGTTAAAACAAAACAAAACAATATTATCAATATAAAACAAATAAATTCAACAGAAAATTCATACAAGCACATCTCTAATAATAAATATCCAATAGGGAGAGATCACACTAAAAGGAAGATGCTATCTAGTATATGCTATAGAGAACACGTGTGTTTTTAACTATTTCCTAGTAAATCTGACTGTACCCTAATCTCATCAGGCAAGTTATTCCACAGATTCGGGGAGGCAACAGAAAACATTCTGTTTCGGGACATAGCAAGTTTAATGGAGTTATGAGATGGTATCTCCAAGAGATTTTGAATTAGAGATGGCAGCAGGCGGTGAGAGAAGACTGGTAAGGATGAGACCAGTGACCATGTATGCAGGCCCTTTCTCCTCCCCGCCAGTCCTCCAAGAAGTCCATATTCAGACACAGTCCGGCTAGCAAAGTTAGCCAGATAAACTTATCCGGCTAACTTTGGAGGCATATTCAATCGTGAAACTGCACGATTGAATATAGTTGACTATCTTAAAGTTAGCTGGCTAACTATAGCCAGCTAACTTTAAGACAGATCTTTGACCTGACCAAACTAAGCCAGCTCTGAATATTGGAGTTAGCCAGCTAACTTAACCAACTAACTCAACTCCTCCCACTTACGCCCCTGGAACACCCCTAACTTACGGGCCGATACAGTACAGTGCGCTCCGGTGGAGGGCACTGTTACCCCACGTTTCTGTGCACCCTCCGCGTTTCTGTGCACCCTGCGACTTAATATCATGGCGATATTAAGTCGGAGGTCCTAATAATTTAAAAAATTTTAAATTGGCCCATGACTTGAAAACCGGACACTCAGTTTTGCCGGTGTCCAGTTTCCGAACCCGTGGCTGTCAGTGGATTTGAGAACCGATGCAGGCAAAATTGAGCATCGGCTGTCAAACTTGCTGACGCTTCCGTCAAAAAAGAGGCGCTAGGGATGCGCTAGTGTCCCTAGCGCTTCTTTTTACCGCAGGCCCTAATTTGCATAGGCCACCCTCCTGAATCGCACGCCCAGGAGAGTGGCATGTGCGTGCGCCGGGAGAGCGGGCGTTCGCCAGCTTTCCCGCGCGTTTTTCTGAATCGGCCTGTCAGCTGGCTAAATTCTAGCCAGTTATTTTATTAGCTGGCTAGAATTTAGCTGGATAAGTGCCCAAATATTAATTTAGCTGGCGAACTTCTGAGTTAGCCTTCTAAATGCTTTTGAATAGGGACCTCCAAGTTTTTATCTCTAGAGGACACTGTACTAGAAGATATCCATAATTCATTTGCATCCATAGAGGATCTATGCCAGGAAAGATATTAGAATTCATTTTAGATGTTTTTGCCTTCTTTAAAGTTGATTCCTTTTGATGGCCTGGACAAGATTGAACCTTTTGCCTGATATCTAGTTTTCTTGACAGTGGTAGTGTTAACAAAGGTATCTGTCACATTCTAGTCTGGAGCTCCTGTAGTAGCTTAGGCACTGTTTTGGAGGTTCAATAAATTTTAGTAAGCCAAACAACCTTGGCTGTTAAGGGATGAATCTAATGGTAGTCCAGTCCTCATTATTGGACTTTCTAGTGCAAGAAAAGAGGAGACTCATGTAATGGCAGGGATGCAGCCTGCACATGCTAAGATAAACCTTCTGGGCTTTTCTGAACTTTGAGAGAGCTTCTGAATCTTAGCACTATCAGATGACGTCACCCACTTGTGTGGCTGATCCATCTCTTGATTTTCCTCAGGGAATTCTGGAACGTTTGGTTCTGGGAAAACCTGGCCATATAGCCAGCGTATTCACTATCTTCCCAAAAGTCAAGTAGCTCAGTTAATGTAATCTTTTGCTGTTTATGTGCGAGTTTATGCTGCCATCTGTTGGTAATTAATTGTCACTGAGCTGAACAGGCACCAAAGACAGCAGCGATCTGTGCCTCAGTCTTAATCCCAGCTCTATCAGTGACTGTCAGGCAGATGCAGGTAGCTGAGCATTAAAACATTTTGCGCTTGATTTTAACGGTTTTAATGTTCAGTTAAAAAAAATATTTTAAACTCCCAGTACAGTAAGCCAATGCTATACAAATGCATCAGGAGTTGAAAAACGCACATAAACTTTAAAATGTGCCTTTGGCAAAGGCCAAAGGCACATTTTAACTTGGGAAGGAGAGGCGGCATTACTGCCACCACCACTTAGTCAGATAAGTATTTATCTGGCTATCTGGCACGGTTTGCCGATACTTAGATAAAGTACTTATCTAGCTAAGTAGTGGTGAACCACACCAGATATATCTAAGTGGCAGCGGCTGCCGGCAGCCACCCGGAGTGTTCCTGACTCCCCCCCCCCCCTTTTTTATTTTTTTTGTAGTGCTGGAAACTCCAGGAGTTAAGTTTCCAGGGTGAAAAAAGATTCGCTGACCAAACACAGTCTCTCTGTGTCAGGGAAAACTGCATATATAAGATTTCCATGCAAGGGCGCTAAGCAGTACTCCCTTTTAGGGATGCACATTTTCTGCTTGCAAAACTCCTTGCTGCACCCAAGGCAGTACGTTTTGTGCACAGAAAATGATCATTCAAGTGCAGGCAGAAAGGAGCATTTGACTGAATACACTTTTATGCATTGGCCTTTGTGCATGTGAGATCTCAAGCAAATCATTTTATCTCCCTGAGTCTCAGTTCTAATCTGTGAGTCTCACTGACTGTCTGTGAATGATCTCCTTGTGCCTCTATTCTAATCCTCAGATCTGCCACCGATTCTCTATCTGTGACCTGAAGCACAGTGGTAATTAAAAAAAAAAAAAATGGTACCAGGTCAGGTCCAGGGGGAGCTGTAATGGGGAAAAGGAAGCAAGTTTGAAAAGTTTCCAAGTTGGTGACCACAGCTCAGGATGGTCGTCTTATTTCTCTGTACCTTAGTTCTAAGCCTGAGTCCCTTTTATGCTAATACTTAGAACCCCATTATGTGAGATAACAAGGTAGGTAGTCAACAATTTGCATAAAATCTCTGAACCTGCACTGCCTCTAGACTACAGACCATTGACAATGGCTATATTCTCCGGATGTGTGCAAATATCTAGTGCAAGACCCTTTCACAGCATCAAAAGTGTTGTATGCAGCAGGCAAAACAGATATTTGTTTGATCAAGGCCCTGGTTGCAGTCTGGGATTCTGTGTTTTATTTATTTATCTTAGGCGTGGCTTTTACATAATTTTTCTTTTTCTCTTCCAGATTTCATTGGCGGTTACCGCCTGGGGCGTTCCGCGTCTACCTCTGGTGTGCGCCATGCGGCTTTTCATGTGCAGAGGCAATCTGCCCAAGGCAGGGAGAGCCAGAACCAGGTAACACTTGAACAGCCTCAGGAAAGAGTACAGAAAGTGGAAGAGGATTGTGCAGCAACATGATCTGAATATGGCAAGCTCTAGGGAGGGAGGGAGGGAAGGAAGGAGGGAGGGAGGGAGAAGATGGATCAACTTGTGCTGGCAGAACAGCAGTGACAGCACTAAGGGGGATGAGTCTTATAAGAAATGCTTTCACTAGTCCTTGGCCAGCAAGGCAACTGTGGGTTACCCAGGGCGTACAGGAACTAAAGAGGAGGAAAAAAAAGCAATGGCATCAATAGTGAGCAGTGGCATAGCAGACAAAGTTAATGGATTAACTTTATTCAAATATTCAGCCGCGCTTAATCTGTTTATTTTAGTTATTTATTTTAAAATTCTTCTATGCCACCTATATTAAAACAAATCATTATAAGCAGATTACAAAGCACCAAACTTAAAACAGCAGGAAGAAATAAAACAGGACAAGCTACATACTGTAAATAAACATAAAATCAAAACCTATTCAAATAATTGCTGTAAAATCGAATAAGCATTTAGGGCCTCATTTAAGTATCGCAGGCAAGTATTTAGGTAATGAGGGGCAGGGGTCGACCCGGGGGGTGGTCCTGTGCTAGCCGGCAGCGATCGCACCGTTGCAGTGCGATCGCTGCCGGTTTCACACCCAATAGCGCTACCATAGAAAGTGTAGCTATTGGGTGTGAAACCGGCAGCGATCGCACCGTTGCAGTGCGATCGCTGCCGGTTTCACACCCAAAAGCGCTACCATAGAAAGTGTAGCTATTGGGTGTGAACTCGGACGCGAAAAGGCCCTTACCTTTTCGTCATCCGTGGCGTCTTCGCAGGGTCGGCCCCGGTGACGCCCCGACTCCTCCTCTTCCGGGGCCGACTCCGCCCCCATCCTGGTATGGCACGCGACAAGGGACTTTTCGCATGCGAAACGTCCCTTGTCGCGTGCGAGCCACTTGGAAAATGACCCCCTTAGTCAGATAACTGAAAAGGTGTCTGGCTAAATGAAAATGTGGGTACTTATCTGGCTAACTCCTAGCTGGATAATATGTTATCTGGCAATAATTAAGCTGGATAAGTGAGGGGCATTCTGGGGGTGTAAATGGGACAAGTTATCCTGCTAACTCCAAAATGTATTTTGGCCCTTAAACCTGTCTTAACATTAGCCGGGTAATGTATGCTTATTTATTTTTATTTATTTAGACATTTTATATACTGTCGATCCATTTATAGATCACAACAAACTGACATTCATAATTATAACACAATTAACAGACAAATATGGATTGGTTACAGAGGTGATATGCAAAGGCAGGCATTTATCTATTAAATCTAATTGTCTAGTACATATTAGCACTGATCTAATTTATTTATTTATTTATTTAAGTTTTTTATATACCGGCATTCAAGACTAGTAGTCCCATCATGCTGGTTCACATAGAACAGGGGTGCAAATTAAAATAAAACATAAACCATAGTGCGGAAAAAGCAGTTACATATAACAGGGATGATGGAACTTGGCGTAGGAAAAAGAAAGGAACATAAATAACAGTAAAATTGAAGAAGATGGGTTTTGAATGTTATGAGTTAAATCACATTGGTGTAATACATAAGGCAGAGAGTTTGGATGATGAAAATACGAGTGATGGTTTTCATGCCTTAGTCAGTGAGTTGTTTTGAGGATCTTGCATTCTATCACTTGATTCTTCAAGGTTTAAATTAATATCTTTTGACCTTCTTGTTTTTGTGGTTCTGATTATTCTGATGTTTATCTGGCTAACTAGCCAAGCCATACAGCTGCTGAATATGGACCTCATAGTTAATAAAAGGTTCTGTAAAGTCCATAGATAAGCTCAATATATAAATTATCTTTATATTCTTCATAATAAGTCTATAAATGCCTTCAAAAACATTTTTAAGTGAAAAAGTGCATTTTCATACATAGGCTAACAGATAACATAGAAATGTTGGGCCAACTATTTTAATCATTACATACTTAAAAAAAAAAACACTTATGTACCTTATTTGGGCTTATAAAGTAAATTATTCCAAATAATAACAAAAGTTAGAAATTTTTTTTTAAAAAACATATCTTACGAGGCATCAAAAAGATTGTGCTGTTAATGCCCAGGGTTTTTTGCTGATCGTCGATGCTTTAATTCACAAAAACTATAGCCCTCCTCCCACATGGAGCCATGTTTTGTCTGCAATGGCCTCGTCAGGGGGAGGATTTATTCCATTGTTTCAACTAGGCTAGACTTCCACTGAGCTCAGAAAATTTATCCTACATTTTACGCTTTGGAAACAATACAAATGCATAGTAAAATAAACACATTTATAAGTCTTTAATGAACTTAAACATGTCTTGTTTACAAAACATATTGGAATCACAAAAAAACAGGCCATTAGGTTCAAAGATTTCTCTGTTGGTCAATGTATGAAGATCCACTTTTTCATTTGCATTTTTCACTTTAAAAATTGTTTGGAAGGCATTTATAGACTTATTGTGAAGAATATAAAAATAATTTGTTTTGTGCATATCTATGGACTTTATGGTATCTGTTTGTCCAATAGTATAAAACATTGATATTTTCCCCACATTTTTTTGTAATAAAAGGTACTAGCCTGATTAGTCAAAGTCTAAAGGAATGCTTCCTGCTATTTTAAATGTAACTATTAGATTTGAGAGAGTCATTTCTGCAGATGGCATTGGCCGCGCGCATTTAGCTAGTAAGCAGTAAAAGTGAAAAGCCCACCTATACCCCAGTCTGACCCCTTTGTTAACCGGATAAATTTGTGCATCCAGATTAGTGGGGAGAGGGGAGATATTTTTAACCGGTTAGATTTATGTGATTATAAACTGGATTTTATCTGCATAAAATATTTTGAATATTGGTTGCAAGGAGAAATGGTCAGGGTTGGGAAAATATGAATGTAAAAGAGCAGCAGGGTGTTTGGGGTGTGTGTGCGTGGTGTGTATGTGTGTGTTCATCTTTTTGCTGAGTTTTTTTATTGAGCTTTTTTTGTAATCAAAAACTGAAAAGGTTTCTAAATCAGTGCATTCTTTTCTTAATTTTTTCAGCACACAGCATTGGTGCAGCAGCCCCACTGCACCAATTTGCTGAATTCATCTGTTGTTGTACTGTGGCTTTGGAAACCAGCACCAGTGGATTTTTTTTATATTCCCTTTTTTTATTTTTAATAAGTCACTGCCCCGTAACTGGATTACTACTGTTTTATAATTTTTTTTTACATGTTCCATTACTGGTAAAAGGAAACAAAGCAGAATGTTTAGGATGTGTTGCACCATAGTCTCTGTTAGATGGTGTTGGCCACTAGCAGCTCAGGGTTTCTAGGTCTCTTCTTTTGAGATTGACTCCATTTTTGTTTTACCCCCACTGCATGAATGGAGCTCTTAGGGAAATCAGAAGTAGAAGGGTCGAGAGAGCAGTATTGGCTCACCTGTCCGTAAACCACTGAGCCAGCTCTCAACTTTAGATCCCTCCCTTCGGCCAACAGGAAAAGCCTCCGGATCACTTTTTTTGAATGCACAAAACATTGAATCTAGCAATGCTATCTCATCCCAGTTCAATTGAACAGGGTAATCCACTCCTGCTTTTACCCTTTTGCTTGCATGGGGTCTGTAGTTCTCATTTTCTCATTAAGTTCCATAAAACTGTATGGGTAGGGGTTGGAAACCAGGACTGGATAAGACTGTTCTGTTGACCTGGGGTCAGATAACAACCCTAGTTGCACTGCAGACTGCTGTTGCTATCAAGATAAAGAGTCCCAATTTGTTTTGCTTTGTTGGCAGGGTGTGCAGGAGCCACAGTCGAGCCAAGGAGGCAGAGAACGGGATGGTAAGCTGCTGGAGGTAATCGAGAGAAAACGCTACCTCTGCAAAGAGATCAAAGCCCGGCACAGACCAGACCGCAGCTTGTGCAAGCAGGAGAGCATGCCCATCCTTCCCAGTTGGAAAAAAAACACAGAGAGCCGCAAGACGGGGACACCGCCCTGCCGCCGGCAGCAGACAGTCCTGTGGGACACGGCCATCTGAGGATTGGCTACGCTATATCCGTGGACCTCGAGCTCCTCGCAGACGCAGCTGGCCGCGTCAGGGGGTTGTCCGTCTGCACCTGAGGCAGGACTAACAGGTCGCCTCTCTAGATCCCCCTACTAAAGGAATGCGTGAGATCTCTGGGTAGGGGTGGGGGTGGGGTAGTCCGACTTTAGACAGAACATGAGGAGCTACAGTCCAATTTAAAGCGTGGGAAGGCAGAATCTGGATTATGATAAAGCAATCTGTATGGTACTGTATATTCATTAATTTATCTATTTATTTATCTAACTCGGTGTCAAGGAGCATCCGAGCACGGACATACAGAGTCCACGGCCCCACAGTCAGTGTATGGGAGTGTGTGTCTATGTGCATCCATACACTTTTGGAATTCCCTTAGAGGTTTTGAGACACACATGTTTAACATACTTCAGATTTCACACTAGAAACAGAAGGAATTGAGAAACAAGAGCAACAGAGTTATCACAAGGAGAGGGACCTCGTGGCAGAGATGGGATTTAGGGTTCTGTTTCCCCTAGGCATTGTTTGTGGTGACACTTCTCACCTTACTTACAGGCCGATACAGTAAGGACACGGTAGAAAAAGTGCGGCAGTGCTGGGCGCCCGCTCGTTTGCCGCGCGCACAGTTCAGATCACCTACTGCTCGATACAGTATTTAAATAGCATGCAAATGCAAGCCGCGTCCATGAAGCGCAATCCATTTTACTGTATAGAGCGCTATACAGCATCCTGGGTGCGCTGGTACCTGTCATTTCAAATGACATTTGAAATGACAGGTACCAGGTAGTGGATCCCAACTTTAAGCAAAGAAAAGGATCAGAGAAGTATCAGCCGGCCTAAACTCTTGCCTGCCCAACCTAAAATCCAACGCACCGGGAAAGCCATGCTTCAGGATCGGGCAAGCTTTCCCCCAGCCCCTGCTCACCTGCCCTGGCCGCGTCCATGGGTGCCGGTCTCCGGAACAGCCCCAGTCCTCTCTCCCCTCCTCCCGGGGCAGCCGGCGGCGAGAGCGAGAGCGGCTTCAGCAGCCCGGGGCGGATCGGACGCTCCCCATGCAAGGCGCGGCTTCCAGCAGCCCTCGCCGGCGATGATGAATGAGCGCATGAGCGCACGCCGTGACCTCGGACGTCCAGCCAGGCGCTCAGGTCATGGCGTGTGCTCATTCACCATCGCCGGCGAGGGCTGCTGGAAGCCGTGGGGAGCGTCCGATCCTCCCCGGGCTGCTGAAGCTGCTCTCGCCGCCGGCTGCCACCGGGAGGAGGTGAGAGAGGACTGGGGCTGCTCCGGAGACCGGCACCCATGGACACGGCCAGGGCAGGTGAGCGGGGGCTGGGAGAAAGTTTGCCCGATCCTGAAGCGTGGCTTTCCCGGTGCGTTGGATTTTAGGTTGGGCAGGCAAGAGTTTAGTTATGGAGGTTTAGAGGTTATGCTTGGAAACAACAGGTCCTTCCTTCCTGCTTCGGAGCTGTCAGTGCGCCCGCACGGGAGATCGGCACCCATGGACGCGACCAGGGCAGGTGAGCGGGGGTTGGGGGAAAGTTTGCCCGATCCTGGCTCCTCTAAAGGTCTTGTCCCGGGGGGTGAGGGGGTCGTTTGCCCGTGAAATTTAGTCTCTTTGACCTGACGCTCCACATTAACGCAGGTGTAAGGGTAGGCGGTAAATTAGCAGGTTAAACACGCGGCAAAACTGCAGGTTAAAAAGGCGATAATCGGGGCGCACATTACTGTATGGGAGGGAATAGCTAATCCGATCATTTACATACCATATACATGCCGCGGGCGGAAAGGGTTACTCGTTGATTTAAAGAAGCGGTAAGGATGGGTTAAAAGGGATAGTGAATCGCGGGTTGGACTAACGCGGCCAAATTGTGAGTAAAAAGCGGATTAAAAGAAGCAGGGTAACCGCGGCCACGCTTTACTGTATAGGCCTGTTAGGAAGGTTGGATGAGGCCCAGGACAGGAGCCCTATGGTAGTGTCTGGGTGTCTCAACTCTTCCTTTACACAGCAAAAGTTGCAGAGGCAGTAGATTGGCTGATATCACCAAGAACCTTCCCTGGAGCCATGCAAACTGCTGGAGCTGTGAAATTCTGTTTCCTTCAGTAGAGCAGGTGACAAGATGTTACAGCCTGAATCTGCTGCAGCATTTTGCAAACCTCAGAACTTTGCCACCATAGGCACAGTTTAGTAAGCTTGTGTAGAAATACAGGCCTGGCTGGTTGAAATGTGTGCAAGGAAAAATGGTCTAGGCCTAGTAGTTAGATCACTGGAATCTGATTTAGAAAAAGTCCTAGGATGCAAGTTCGAAATTCCCCTTTTGCCATCAACCCTCTGTGTGTTACGCACCCATATGCAAAGAATTTAAGGCAAGGGGTTCCCTCCTTCCCCTTCCCCTGGGAAGCAGAAAGCAGTCGGGTGAGGCCCAGTTGTTAAGCACCTTCAGAATTTGGCACCTGTGTTGCCTACATGTAAATCTGGCCCTGGTGTAACCTCAGACAAGTCACTGTATCACCCTGTGCTTCAGTTCTAGTCCCCAGCTCTGTCATCCAGACTGTGTATGCCTCAGGGGAGTCACTTTATCTCCCTATGCCTCCATTCTGTTTCAGCTGACATCCCAGTGCATTGTGGTATCTGTAGGCCACACTTATTTGAAAACAACACTACAAGTACCAGAATGCATCATAAGCAGCAGGACTACACTGAAGTCTCCCTCCAGGAACTGGAGTCACTTGGCAACTTTGGTTTACATCTGTCCTCAGTGTAAAGTTGCTTGAGGACTTTCTGCTTGCTTGTTTAATAGTTTTGGTGTCTAAGGCAGTGTTTCTCAAATCTCTCTTGGAGAGGCACTTCTATCCAGTAAGGTTTTTAGGATAGCCATGGTGCATGAGATAGATTTGCATATATTGGAGGGGGGGGGGGGGGCGGGGGGTTGTCTCCAGTGAATGAAATATATCTCATGCCATACTCATTACAGATATCCTGAAAACCTGAATGTTTAGGTGTGCCTCTAGGAGAGGTTTCAGGAAACTGGTTTAAAGTATGGAGGAAAGGCAGGAGAATACTGAAGCTTCAACAGGGTCTTCAGTGAGTAAGTAGGCAGGGGCCAAATGGACAGGCCAAGAGGCGCTTATTTGCCTGGTTATGTTGTGTTTTAAATTCTTTCCACAGTCTCATTTCTGTTGCTGCTTTTTTGTTATCTTTCAAGACATAAACATTGTTGCATCTAAGGATTTCAACCTCCAAAACTGTTTTAGTGTAGTACTTTCTGCTTTCAAATATTAAACTGGGTAGAAAGGGAAGGGGTTATTTATTTAAAAATAATATATAATTTTGATTCACTCCAATATAATAGTTAAAAGAAACTGATAAATGATAATGTGTATATTATATTTTAATCGGTATTGTCAGGATAATAATGCTGTCTTAAGTTATGAGATTTTCTTAGGGTTAAATTGCGCTTCCTTTGAGGCTTGTAGAGCATAAAATGAAAGTGGCTGCTGTGGCCAGTTGGCTTCCAAGAGTCCATCTCCAGCTGACCCAGATTATAGTCCCATTCTCGCTCACTGGCTCTGGCCCATGGATGTGAGGAGAAGAGCTCAAGGACCCAAAGGAATAGGTGTATCAGTTTTGAACCGGTGCAAAAGCTGCTGTGGATTTCTCAGTGCAAACATCCCAATGTTTTCCTCCCATTCAAAAACCTAGGTATAACTGGAACCAATTGTGGAAACATCAAATCCCCTAAATACTCTTTTAAAGCCAGGGACCTGGCTGGTGTGGAGGACTGAAAGGTTGGTAAGAGCCCTGTTGTGTTCACCTTTTGGCAGCCATTAGGAACAAAAGAGGCTGTGATTTTTAGAATGGACCAACATCTGAATGTTGCTTTTGTAAACCGTTGTGATCTTCTTTTGGAATGACGGTATATAAAATTCCTAAATAAATAAATAAAATAAATATAAACACTGAGCCCAGTATCTAACAATGCAGGCTGGACAAGTTATCTGGCTAAAGTTAGCCAGACAATTTCTCCGGGATATCGTGTGGAGCACTGCCAATTAGGCGCTCTGCTGCGTATAGCCAGATAAAAACCTCGATAGCCAATTAAACTTATCTGGCTAACTTTAGGATAGCTCTCCAGCATAACCAGACTGAGTTGGATAACTTGTCCAGCTGGCTTAACTCCTCCCTGGACTGTTTGCAAGTTATCCAGATAAGCGAGTGAATTTTAAAAGCCCATGGTTGGGCCGGCTAAGTACTGAACTTAGTTGGACAAACCATTTGAATAGTGACCATCACCTAGGAGTGAGTTCAATGCCAAGCCCATTCCTTCACCTCCCATCTCCTTTACATGCAGAGATCCTGCATTATGCTTGTTAATCTACCAGTCTTCTCTCAGTCCCAGATGGGGATCTTCCATTGCATGAATTCTGCACCCACTAGGCTGGGAGCAGCCTTGAACATGTTTTGGCCAGTCTTTTGCGTATTAGGAATTTCAGGCAGGACTCAGGAGCATGCATGAATGGTAATTACACTCTACATTCTTACTTTTCAAGAGTCTTTCCCACCTAGTTCAATGTACCCACTCTTATGAAAAAAGGGAGGAGGGGATGTGACCAAGCTAGGATCCCTACCTTCTATTCCACCCATTTGCCACTCTGTGTGTGACTGTGGATGGAGTCAACTGATCTCCCTACCAGGCTGGCAGAAACCATGTGATTGAGTGAACAGTTAACAGTTGCTTCACTGAATAATTCAACTTGCTATCCACGCTGGGTATGTGGAAACAAAAGATGCATAAACTGAAGGAAATTAAATACTTGAACTGCTTGAATGACAAGGAAGGAAAACATAGCCTTTTTGGCAGATGAAGACATGACATATTATCGATACAGAATTACTACGGCTTGACTCGATTCATTGTGTTCTCTCTTGGAACAGGGACTGTTTATAGTGGGTTCTAATCCTACCCACTATGGTCTTCGGCAGTGCATGAAACTCCCTTGTGATTACCCCCTGTAAGCTGTGTGGGGAATGAGCCTTGGAGAAACCCATGTGTTTAAATGAGGCTACCTAAATCTTTATCGCACTGTGAGCAGTAATCCTCTGCCAGCTCAAAAGGATTGCAGGCATCTACAAAGGCAGCCAACTTGCCAAGCAAGTTGAATAAGGCATCAGGCAATTGCTGAAATTTGATTGAGACTGAAAATGATAGCACCTACAGTGTGTGGTGATGTTACCTAGAGCAATTTTACCACTCACAGGAGGCTAATAACCTGTCAGCTTCATAAGAAGGCTGCACAGTGATGTTCTTGAGCCCAGTGGACAAGCTTTTCCAAAATGTCAGCTTGCCTCCACTTTGCCAACACACACTGGAATATTTGTTTTAAGTCTGCTTGCTTCCTCTTGCTCCTTTGGGCTACCAGTTAAAGTAGAACTGGTTCCCTAGTGGCATTGCATGCCATTAGCCTTCATTGGCGATTGCCCATTTTTTTCCCCTCATTTCCAACCCCCCCCCCCCCCCCTCCTTTCTAGCACAGCCATCATAGTAATGGTTCTTGGCTAGAGTGGCCACAAACCATGGCACCCTCAGATACCTGTTACATGGGCACAGAGTCTGACCAATAGTTGTTGCTCTTAAACAGTGGGTCCCACTGGAGGCCCAGACATACATAAGAACATGGATCTGACTTTTTCTTGATAGTAAGAACAATTACTCCTGTGATTAAACCCTTGCATAGGTGCTTTTATGGGAGGTGAAAGACCAGGTTAACATTACATAAAAATGACCTTTTTTAAATCAGAGTGCATGGTGCATTCTAGCTAATGTCACTGTGCTAGGAACTACAGAAATGCACTGGGGATAAAACGAAGACTGGCTTAGCCTGTCCCTGATGCCCCAGAGCCAGCCAGTGATGCTGTGCCATGTTACCTAAGCTGTGCATGAAAAGGAGATTTAATATTTAGCCAGAGTAAGGGAAGAGGTTACAGAGTGACTCAAGCTAGTGATATACCTTCCAAAAACAGCTTAGATCTCTGGTACCGCCCTTTACTTTCTCCTTGGCACAGTGTGTCTGAAATCAGGCATCTTACTAGAAGCCCAGATGATAGCATTGCCATTCATGAAATTCATATATATGCCAATTTTAGTCACTTTTCTCCATATTATCACCATGTCTTGCATGTCCTGTATACTTTTCCTGGTTGCTTAGTGGTCCTAATCAGGGCAAGTGCAAAAAAAAAAAAAAAAGAGAAATTCTGGGCAACTGCGAAAGTTGGCACTCTTCAGTTACTCCCCTGGGTGTACAGTGCTAAAGTACAGAGTGCTATACAGCCCTCAAAAGGAGAAAAGAAAAGTGGTTTTCTCCATGAATCAGGATTTGCAGGCGTGAAAGGAACCTGAGTTTTCTCCTTATGGGTACAGCACCTAGAGAGAGAAAAAACCATTGTGGCTTCTTCAATAGGCTCTAATGCAAAAGCAAATCTTGGACTTGAAATCAGTCATATTCTCAGCGAAGTTATTTTCTCCTTTTGAGGGCAATTAACGCAATATTTTAGCACATAATCACCTTCCAGTAGTGTCTCAATCTAGCTGAATACTAAGTAAGCTAGGTAGAAAAGTTTCTTTAAAAAAAAAAAAAAATAGAATTAACAAGAATGTAACATATCGTTTTTGCTATTTATTTTGTATTTATTTTTTAAGTGTACAAAAAACTAAATTTGAGATGCAAAACTTGAACTTTTGATTGTATTTAAGAATATTGTGTGTTTACAAAAGATTTTTTGAGTGTGGTTTGAACTAGTTAATATGAATTGTGTATCTTTTAGCCACAGATTCTGCATGCGACAGACCCTCTCCTATGTATCACAGATGACATATGTATAACATAGGGAGATCCCTCTTCTACAGACTAGACAACACAGAACGAACCCTTCTATGGGCCACACATGCCTATAACAGAGAGACACAACACAGAGAAACCTCTCCTACAGGTCAGACACACCTATAACACCTGCCAGGCAAGTCTATAGCAGATGTAATTAGGTTAACTTCCCTTTGCAGTCTGTGGCCCAAAGATACCCAGTAAGAGGTCTGGAGTCATCCTTTTCATATGAACCCAAACGAGCAGTTACTAGTGGATGTTCCAGATTACCCTGTCTTGATACTGCTTGGTATTAAAGAAAGTACACGCCGGGGTGGGGGAAGAAAGTGCGAGTTGCTGCCAAATACTGTAATATATAACTAAAGAGTACAGGATACAAAAAAACACTTTTTTTTTTTGTTGCCGAAATGCGAGTTGAATAAATTACCTACATATGAAGTTTCTTTCCTATTTTTTTGTAGCGTGGATCTGTGCACTATTAATAAAAGGGATAAGAGCCTATTTCTGTACCCAGGGTGTCTCCTTTCTCACTGGAAAGGCATGTTGACAGGAGACGCTCTTTTTACTTTTAAAAGAGGTCCTGTTTCAGTTGGAAAATAGAGCCAAGATGTGGAAAGTCAGTGACACATTTTGCTCTGTCACTGACTTTCTGTATGGGACCTCGGGGGGGGGGGGGGGGGGGGGGGGGCGTTACTTTATTTTCCTGTGCCTATCACTGTTTATAAAACCCGTGGTAGAACACAGCGAGTACAAATAATGCTAAATGGTACAAAGAATATTGGAAAAAGGCTGACTAAGATAGAGATCAATTAAAGTGATTGCAGGAAAGATAGTTTAGAAAAGTGGATCTTGAAGCAGAAATGAAATATGGATAAAGGGGAAAACCCTATATCATGAGGAGATTATTTCAAACATGAGGCACCAGAAAAGAGCAGTGGAGGTGGGGGCTGCCAAAGATGGCCCCACCCCTTTTGGCACTGCAATATTAATTCAGTATCCTTGAGCCAAGGTACTGAGAGGGAGTCGGTTGGACCATTAGATGACAGAGGGGTTAAAGGGGCTCTTAGGGAAGATAAGGCCATTGCAGAAAGACTAAATGAATTCTTTGCCTCCGTGTTTACAAATGAGGATGTTTGGGCGATACCAGTTCCGGAGATGGTTTTCAGGGGTGATGAGTCAAGACGAACTGAACGAAATCACTGTGAACCTGGAAGATGTAGTAGGCCAGATTGACAAACTAAAGAGTAGCAAATCACCTGGACTGGATGGTATGCATCCTAGGGTCCTGAAGGAACTAAAAAATGAAATTTCTGATCTATTAGTTAAAATTTGTAACCTATCATTAAAATCATCCATTGTACCTGAAGACTGGAGGGTGGCCAATGTAACCCCAATATTTAAAAAAGGCTCCAGGGGTGATCCAGGTAACTATAGACCAGTGAGCCTGACTTCAGTGCCGGGAAAAATAGTGGAAACTATTCTCAAGAACAAAATTGTAAAGCATATAGAAAGACATGATTTAATGGAACATAGTCAACATGGATTTACCCAAGGGAAGTCTTGCCTAACAAATCTGCTTCATTTTTTTGAAGGGGTTAATAAACATGTGGATAAAGGGAGTGATAAGTAATTCTGTTACCTGAACTTCAGTATAAAAAAAAAGTTATAAATAAATAAATGAGAACCAGTAGATGTAGTGTATTTGGATTTTCAGAAGGCGTTTGACAAAGTCCCTCATGAGAGGCTTCTACGAAAACTAAAAAGTCATGGGATAGGAGGCGATGTCCTTTTGTGGATTACAAGCTGGTTAAAAGACAGGAAACAGAGTAGGATTAAATGGTCAATTTTCTCAGTGGAAAAGGGTAAACAGTGGAGTGC
Organism: Rhinatrema bivittatum; assembly: GCF_901001135.1. Classification (NCBI taxonomy): domain Eukaryota; kingdom Metazoa; phylum Chordata; class Amphibia; order Gymnophiona; family Rhinatrematidae; genus Rhinatrema; species Rhinatrema bivittatum. Next base: position 22,667,029 of record NC_042630.1, read on the forward strand.
CTCAGGGATCTGTACTTGGACTGGTGCTTTTCAATATATATATAAATGATCTGGAAAGGAATACAACGAGTGAGGTTATCAAATTTGCAGATGATACAAAATTATTCAGAGTAATTAAATCACAAGCAGACTGTGATACATTGCAGGAGGACCTTGCAAGACTTGAAGATTGGGCATCCAAATGGCAGATGAAATTTAATGTGGACAAGTGAAGGTGTTGCATATAGGGAAAAATAACCGTTGCTGTAGTTACACGATGTTAGGTTCCATATTAGGAGCTACCACCCAGGAAAAAGATCTAGGCATCATAGTGGATAATACTTTAAAATCGTCAGCTCAGTGTGCTGCAGCAGTCAAAAAAGCAAATAGAATGTTAGGAATTATTAGGAAGGGAATGGTTAATAAAACGGAAAATGTCATAATGCCTCTATATCGCTCCATGGTGAGACCACACCTTGAATACTGTGTACAATTCTGGTCGCCGCATCTCAAAAAAGATATAGTTGCGATGGAGAAGGTACAGAGAAGGGCAACCAAAATGATAAAGGGGATGGAACAGCTTCCCTATGAGGAAAGGCTGAAGAGATTAGGGCTGTTCAGCTTGGAGAAGAAACGGCTGAGGGGGGATATGATAGAGGTCTTTAAGATCATGAGAGGTCTTGAACAAGTAGATGTGACTCAGTTATTTTCACTTTCGAATAATAGAAGGACTAGGGGGCATTCCATGAAGTTAGCAAGTAGCACATTTAAGACTAATCAGAGAAAATTATTTTTCACTCAATGCACAATAAAGCTCTGGAATTTGTTGCCAGAGGATGTGGTTAGTGCAGTTAGTGTAGCTGGGTTCAAAAAAGGTTTGGATAAGTTCTTGGAGGAGAAGTCCATTAATGGCTATTAATCAATTTTACTTAGGGAATAGCCACTGCTATTAATTGCATCAGTAGCATGGGATCTTCTTAGTGTTTGGGTAATTGCCAGGTTCTTGTGGCCTGGTTTTGGCCTCTGTTGGAAACAGGATGCTGGGCTTGATGGACCCTTGATCTGACCCAGCATGGCAATTTCTTATGTTCTTAATTAAAACAATAAACCTAGAGCCTTTTCAGGTCACTGAGCTGGCTTAACTAGAACCAGGCACCTAGTATGTCTGGTTTAAAGAACTGAAAACAAATTTACCTGAATTAACTGCAGAACTTACCTGTTTCCTGCAAACTGCTGGGTGGTGTTGAGCAATGAAGGGAAAAAATGGAGAGGGGAGGAGGAGGGAGCTGTCATCCTGGCAAGGGAAGCTTCAGGATTGCTCTCGCTTGCCCAAGACACGACTCTAGGGCTCACTGCCCTCAGAGACCAGCATTGCCGCGGGTCTGCCCGCTGCCCAACCAAGGAGGGAAAGGGTACACTGCAAACAAAAGAAGGTGGGGATGTGAGAAACAAAAAAGGGGAGGGGCATTTTAAATGTGCAATGACCCATGAGGAGGACTGTTTAATCCTGAAGAGGGTGGGACCTTGAGAGCACAAAGCAGATTTGGTGGTGGACAGGTGTAGAGGCAGACAGCGGAACAAGATTATGCTAGCCAGGGTCACACATGCACTCAAAACCAAAACCAAAAGTAATTTGAACTGACACATCTCATTTGCATGTGATCTTAGGGCAAGCCACTTTACCTCCTTGTGCCTCAGGCCCAGGGCCGGTGTGTCTCAATAGGCGAACTAGGCAGTGACCTAGGGCGCAGCAAAAAGCATCCATGTGGGGCTGTGAGCAGAGCCCATCCCACTCACGGCCGCGAGGAGTAGAGATTTGGTGGGCTGCGAGCAGCACCCATCCTGCTCGTGGCCGAAAAAAGCAGAGTCACGGCGGGCCACAAGCAGCACCTGTTTGTGTATGTGTGAGAGCAAGTGTTAGTGAGAGAGAGGGAGGGAGCGAGCCTGTGTAAGGGTGTGTGTGTGTGTGTGTGAATGAGACAGGGAATCTAAATGTGTATAAGAGAGGGGGCCTGTCTGAGTGAATGAGGTTGGGGCTGGAGCTGGGGCCTGGCCTATGGGGGATGAGAGGGCAGGCACAAGGCAGAAGGTTCGCCTAGGGCACCTAATACCCTTGCACTGGCCCTCTCAGGCTTATGTATTTATAATTCATACAGCGACTTGCATCATAGTGTTCTGTGGAAGTTCAGAGTAACTTGGGTAACTGGGGACATAAGCAGGAGGTGGTGAAGTATAGAATAGATAAGGGAGTTAGTCACAGAATGCAGAAGAGAGGGAGCAAAAGGAATACGACCAAGAACCTGAGCTGCGAGCAAAGGTAAAAAAAGAAAGAAAGGAATGGGAGAGGCATTGGAAGCAGGGGATCAGTGCCAGAGGCACACATCTTTTTAATGATTCTTAGCTTTTGAGCAGGTTCATCTCTACTCGGCTGTTCTGTTGGTTCTCTTTTAACTGCTTTTTCTAGCACCATCCTGGACTCCCTCCTGCTGAAAACACCCATTGTTCAAGTGTGGCAATTTTGCTTTCCTAATCCAGGAAACTTCAGGAATCTACGCCCCCTGCTCAGTCTCTTAGGAGGCAGGTGAGAACTTGGCCCTAGTCAGACCACTTGCTACTTGTGATGCTTGAAGCACCTTCCCTCAGCTTGTGAGCATCCCAACGGCTGCCCGTGTCGCCTTTAGGTCTTCTTTCCAAAAATAAATGCACCACCCCCTCTACTGCAGTGGCTCCCAAGCTAGGGACCACAAGACCATCACAGGCAGGCAAGAAGGAGCAGGCTGACTTCACCTCCGAGGAGCTCTGCTCTAAGGCTCCTGCTGCCCAATCCTGATCTCATGCCCAGGAGAGGAAGAGAAGATCGCATGGAGGGGAAGAGTGCAGCTGATTGCCACCACAAGGAGTCTGAAGAAAGCCTGTCACCAGCACTGTCAACAGCTGCTGCTTCACAAGAGCAGGGCCAGCAGCAAGGACAGTGATGGCACCGCATAGCATTTCTGGCCACTGCTCTGTGGCTTGAGAGTAAGGGAAAAAAGCTGCAGTGAGGGAACAGTATGGTCATGGTGGAGGTCCAGGGGAAGGGGCCAGAATGGGTTCAGCACTCAGAAAGGGGCAGAGAAGGCAAGAGGGAGAGCATTGGAGTGAAAGTACTTGGAAAAGCCTGAAGAGGGAGGAGGATGGACTAACTAGACACTGCTTGGCACCGTAGGAGGTACCTTAAAAATGCTGCTGCAACCTAATGTTTTATTGAGATGTTTGTATTTATATGCGTGCCTTGAAAATGCTGTGATATTTATATTCTTATCTAATTAGTCCTGTGTGGATTTTACTGAGATGTGACATTTCAAGTTTAGCCCTGTTCTACATTTTGTGGCGTTTAGTTCTTCACTGATGAATATCAAGCTTAGGCTCTATGGCAGTCTCCTTTTGAATATGTTGTATCCTATCTTGGGTGAATTTCTTAGCCAACGGTAGGTAATAAATACAAATAAATAAATAAGAATGCTTTGGATGGAGCAGTGTAGAGAGAAGAGGACAGGAGCCAAGACATTCAGGAAAGGGGCACAGGGTGGGAAGGCACTTGAGAAGGGACCATAGCGATGGGATACAGCACTTAAAAAGAGACCACGAAGAAAGAAAAGGAGAAGCACTCAGGAAGAGGCCATGATGGGGAGGACAAGGTGCAGGGCCAGAGCCTGAGCCCTCAGGAAGGAAGATAGTGGGGACAGAAGCAGAGGAGAGAGAAGGAAGGGGTCATTGGTAGAGGATAGCGGGGTAGTTGGGATGGCCCTTGGGAAGGGCAGAAAGGAGAGAGAGTTTATATCAGAAACCATTCCTTGCTTAATATTAAGTTTTATACACTACAAATGATTCTGGAGTTACTATTGTTATTACATTAAATCAATTTTCGGTATGGCATTTAACTGCATATATAAATTAAAACAGATGCATGTGGGGGTCCACAACATTTCTGGAAATTAAAAAGTTGGGAAAACCTACTGTAATGCAATCTGCTTTAAAAGAAAACCACAGTCTGTACCCTGTGCAACATTTGCAAAGAACATACAAGAAGTAGTAATCGTAATTTGGCTTGTGTCCATTGCTGTTCCCCAATGACATCAGATAGAATCTAATGTGACCTCATCCATTACATCAAGAATGTGGAATCCAAGCCCAGGTGAGGTGTCTGCCCGTAGCCCTGCTAAAGATCCTAACTTAGAAGTTAAAGTTTGGAGTGGACAAAAGCTGGCTGGTATGGCTTTCTTTTGAAATAGATGTTTCCGAGGGCTGAAAGGCCAGGCAAAACTTGCTAGAACACTCAAGCATTCAGGATGTGGTTGCCAGAGCTAAGAAATGTAGCACTTTGCATATAGAAAAGGAGTCTGTTTCAGTGTCTCAGTTACAGTGCACCCTCTTCTTGCCGACATAATAAAAGGGATGATGTTCATAAGACATGGGCAAGGTCCCTTGTTTTCTGCCTTTATATGAATGCAGAATTTGCTCACTACTGAACACGGGTTTTTATACTAAACCAGTATGCACCGTCTACTCTTACTGAGATTTGCATTTAAACACTTTGGCAAGCAGCTTCCACCATAATATAAAGCAAGGCTAATAATGCTTGAGATCATTACATAGAAATTCAAAGCTAAAATAGCACTTTGTATACATTGATTTTCATTAGTTAATTAGCAATACAATGACAACTCTTCCACTGCAGATAGGTCACAGAATTGGTGCAGGAAAATTCATGGCACTAAGTAAAAAAAAGTCATGCAAATAGAGATTAGACACTGCTGGGGGCAAGGGAAGAGTTGGTCAGCCCTGCTGAAGACTGGAGCTAGCAGGTCTCCACCACTGCTCCTTCGATTCTGATTGTACATCAGCACCGCCTGTCCCAGCAGGAACCATGGTAGCCTTGGGGGCAATGCTGAATTTCAAGCCCCTAGATCACAGGTTCCCCGTCCAGTCAGGTTTTGCAACCTGGACTCCTCTGTGGCCAGCATTCATTTAGATGACAGCTGGTGCAATACTGCCTGTTCCACTGCATTATCTGATCTTGGTAGTTCATCTAGGGCGGCAGTAGTGGGACATGAGGGTGTGGACAGAGGACCAAGTGGCTGCCTTGCAGATATCCTCAATGGGTACATTTTCCAAATGGGCTAGGGAAGTCCTTACGTGATGGGCTTTCACGGGATTCAACAGAGAAAGGGACTGTCTCTCATATTGCTGCATGCAGGACATAATCCCATTAGAGAGCATTCTTTTTAGCAACTGCCATTCCCAATCTATTAGGGTCATAGGAAACAAAAAGCTGAGAAGATTGTCTATGATTTTTCTTTCTTTGTCTGAATTGGCTCCAGGGCCTTTTGCAACCCAGTGAATGAAACTGGCTGTGGCACCCACCTTGATGTGGTTTTGGAAAAAAGGTGGGCAGCATAATGGTTTGATTTAAATGGAAAGCAGAGACCACTTTCGGTAAGAACTTCAGATGAGTTTACAGTATTACTTTGCTATGAAAGAATTGTAAATAGGGTGGAAAATGCACAAGAGCTTGCAGCTCACTCACGCTCCTGCTGCTACCACAAAACAACTTTCCATGTCAGGAATTTTAGCTCAGCAGTTTCGAAGGGGGGCGAATGGAACCTGCATTAACCCTTGCAGAACTATATTTATGACCCAAGCTACTGGAGTTTTTTCCACAGGAGGTTGCAGGAGGAGCAAGCCCTTCATGAAGCAATATGAGTGGGTGTTGAGATACAGGAGGGGGGGTAACATCCACCAAGGTGTGGTAAGATGCCGTGGCACTTAAGTGGATGCATATGGGGGAGGTAGGAAATCTGTTGCTGGAAAGGTGATGGAGGTAATCCAGTAATAGACATAGCTCACATGTTAAGAGCTCTAAAGAGCATTCATAGCACCATATTATTTTATTTATTTATTTTATTTATAACTTTTATATACCGGCATTCGTAAAAAAAAAACATCATGTCGGTTTACAGACAACTGAGAAAGGAAATTACAATGATAGATGGAGGAAGGATAGGAAGTTAAAAGGTGACAACTTTACTGTACAGCCAACGGGCGCCACAGTTATTAAATGAGATTACATGTGGATAACCAGGTTGGACATAAATTAATTATATACAAGAGACGACAAAGTGGGGGGTAGCGCGGGGGTGGGGGATGAAGCGCATAGGGGAGGCGGGGTGGGGTAGGAACTGTACAAGGGGGCAGGGGGTGGCGATGGGAAGGAGAGGTGGTGACTGAATATCAGGTATAGCGGTTCCATTTGAAAGCATAATTACAATGTATGGATAGCTTACATGCCACTACTCAGATGTTTTCAATCTCAGAAGATAGGTGGAAGTGCGCTAGCATTGTGCACTCAATATCCATGCTGTGAGATTCAGAGAAGGTTGCACAGGGTGAAGAAGCATTCCTTCCTCCTGGGTGAGAAGTGATGGATTTAAGAACATAAGAAATTGCCATGCTGGGTCAGACCAAGGGTCCATCAAGCCCAGCATCCTGTTTCCAACAGAGGCCAAAACCAGGCCACAAGAACCTGGCAATTACCCACACACTAAGAAGATCCCATGCTACTGATGCAATTAATAGCAGTGGCTATTCCCTAAGTATAATTGATTAATAGCCATTAATGGACTTCTCCTCCAAGAACTTATCCAAACCTTTTTTGAACCCAGCTACACTAACTGCACTAACCACATCCTCTGGCAACAAATTCCAGAGCTTTATTGTGCGTTGAGTGAAAAATAATTTTCTCCGATTAGTCTTAAATGTGCTACTTGTTAACTTCATGGAATGCCCCCTAGTCCTTCTATTATTCAAAAGTGTAAATATCCGAGTCACATCTACTCGTTCAAGACCTCTCATGATCTTAAAGACCTCTATCATATCCCCCCTCAGTCATCTCTTCTCCAAGCTGAACAGCCCTAACCTCTTCAGCCTTTCCTCATAGGGGAGCTGTTCCATCCCCTTTATCATTTTGGTTGCCCTTCTCCATCGCAACTATATCTTTTTTGAGATGCGGCGACCAGAATTGTACACAGTATTCAAGGTGCGGTCTCACCATGGAGCGATACAGAGGCATTATGACATTTTCCGTTCTATTAACCATTCCCTTCCTAATAATTCCTAACATTCTGTTTGCTTTTTTGACTGCTGCAGCACACTGAGCTGACGATTTTAAAGTATTATCCACTATGATGCCTAGATCTTTTTCCTGGGTGGTAGCTCCTAATATGGAACCTAACATCGTGTAACTATAGCAAGGGTTATTTTTCCTTATATGCAACACCTTGCACTTGTCCACATTAAATTTCATCTGCCATTTGGATGCCCAATCTTCCAGGGAATCTGATGATAGCAAATGGTATGCATATCATGTATAGCTAATAGGTGTATAAGATATGCATGCCATGGTTGTCTTAGCCATGGCTTGAATGGTAGGCACTTCTGCATGTCTTAGAAATTAATGGTATCTATGGGAAAGCATACAGACGTCCTTGAGACCATGAGATTAGGAACGCATCTGAGGCCTCGCTGTAGCAGGCTGGATAGAGGAAGCAGAATCTGTCCACTTTTCTGTTCTGTTGCAAACTGTTTAGCCCTTCCTTTCTCTGTCCTTCCTACTAGGGGTGAGGAATCAGAAGGCTGATAGGGGCTATATCATCCAGCTGCTTGTCCCCAGGTTTTACTAGAATTAGAATTTTCTCCTAGTCACCAGAACCTGACAGACAGGAAGAGATATACACAATTTGGAAAAATTTATTCAATAGCCAGCAAATATCTTACGGGCCAATTCTGTAAAGTGCACATGGGTGTGCACACTGTTCAACCGGCATTTGGCAGTGTTTGAGGTGTGTCTCTTACCCCTTGTGCTGTAAGAGGTTTAGTGCCTCAAAAATACACGGCCAAACCCCCTGAAAACTAATAGCGTTCAGCACATGCAAATGCTACCAAGGGTGTCAACAAAAGTAATGCCAGAAATTTGGCACTGCTCACCATCATCTTCAGTATATTGGATGCAACTCAACTTAGGACTGTACATGACTTATAGGCCTAGAAATCTACTGTACCTGCTTCCAATACTGCAACACCAATTTGGCTCTAGCTCATGGCTATACAATCTGTCCTCCCACCTAAATTCAGTGGTTTCAGAAGTCAGTTTCTTACTGCTGGTCCTGATTTTTTTAAATCTGTACAATAGAGATTATCAAGGCTTCTGGCCATGCCCGGCTGTAGATTTGCGATTGCTTTTTTCCATTTCTGCCATTATGAACTAGTCTCTGCCCTTTTTCTTTTCTTGCTGGTTTGCTATTTTAAAACAGTTGCTCTGCTGCCTGGTACAGCGTAGTAGTGTTTTGCCTGCTTTAGAGTGCTGCTCAGTTGCTGCCTTATGAACTAATATGGGTCAGACCTGTGTTTTTGATCAGTTGCTGGCATGAGGTAGGCAGCTGCTTTAAAGGATTAGACTTTAAAGAACCCAGTCTGCAGGAGCCTACTTTAAGGCACCTGTGTGCAGCAGTAAATAAGGTACCTTATACATCTGCTTGCAGGTACTTTATTAGATAAGACTCCTAATTAATGTACCCACCACTAGAAGTCAGCACAGAGTGCCGGGCTGAGCCTTGGCTTTGTCCCCACCTCTTTTAAATGTAGGCACTCACACCACTAATTTTTAAATTCAAAAAGTCTTAGCACACATCATTTAATGTTAGGCAGCTAGGGCTTTTGAATATCAGGCTCTACACCCTAAAAAGAAAACAAAAACCTTCAATGATGCACCTAGCCCTACACATTTTGGTGCAGGAAAGAAAAAAATACCTATTTTGTGAATTTCAATAGAGTACCAGGCATGCTGCAGCAGATAAGAACAGATGCCCAAGAAGGCAAGAGGACTAAAATTCTAGTTTAGCCTCTGCCAAAATTAATACTGCAATAAATCAGAATATTCCATAATGGCATTATCTGCAAGGAAGTCAGCCATGGTTGCTGCGGCCTTGGGTTTGTTTACAGCCAGTTTGATCAGGCTTCAGCTATCCCACTATGAAAAGGAATCAGATTAAAATAAAATGAAAGAGAGCAGAGCATGGCAACCATACCTAATCATTTATCAATGCCACTACAGCAGAACATTTAAAAACCTAATTGTCATAGAACTGGTTGACAAGTAATCCCCAATGCTAGATAACCTTTTACAGCAGAACATGCCTTTCACCACCATCCCTTCAAACACACAGCTGCAGATGAAAAATGTTCATAAAGGCTCAGAATATGGCAAGAGGAGCTGATCCCCTACAAGCGCAGACAAAATCTTGGAACTTTTCTTTCCTCTAAGAATATTTTAGACAGAGCACAACCTCAAGCGTTTCAGGCAGCTAACTGAATTATATTAAAGGAGGGAACGTAATATTCCCCCAGTGTCTATAGCTGCCAGGAAGTGCAGCAAAAGGAAAAACGTCTTTTGTATTGGGGTGAATTTACAAAGATTTTGCATACATACCTGTAAACGGTTTCTGTGCAGGCCAAGCTGCACGGAAAGCAGGGCCATTCAGGCACATTGCAAGGGGGGCGGTCAATAAGTATGTGTATATATGTCATCAAATATGCTTGCATACATTTACAATTTAGTAATCAAGTTCTGTAAATGAAATCTGATTTCAGGGGCGTGACGGTTAATGCACGTGGTGGAGAGTATGTGTGAACCGATGCTTGGAAATAAGAACATAAGAAAATGCCATACTGGGTCAGACCAAGGGTCCATCAAGCCCAGCATCATGTATCCAACAGAGGCCAAACCAGGTCACAAGAACCTGGCAATTATCCAAACACTAAGAAGATCCCATGTTACTGATGCAATTAATAGCAGTGGCTATTCCCTAAGTAAACTTGATTAATAGCCGTTAATGGACTTCTCCTCCAAGAATTTATCCAAACCTTTTTTGAACCCAGCTACACTAACTGCACTCACCACATCCTCTGGCAACAAATTCCATTTATTGTGCGTTGAGTGAAAAAGAATTTTCTCCGATTAGTCTTAAATGTGCTACTTGCTAACTTCATGGAATGCCCCCTAGTCCTTCTATTATTCGAAAGTGTAAATAACCGAGTCACATCTACTTGTTCAAGACCTCTCATGATCTTAAAGACCTCTATCATATCCCCCCTCAGTCGTCTCTTCTCCAAGCTGATCAGCCCTAATCTCTTCAGCCTTTCCTCATAGGGGAGCTGTTCCATCCCCTTTATCATTTTGGTTGCTCTTCTCTTTTCCGTCGCAACTATATCTTTTTTGAGATGTGGCGACCAGAATTGTACACAGGATTCAAGGTGTGGTCTCACCATGGAGCGATATAGAGGCATTATGACATTTTCCGTTCTATTAACCATTCCCTTCCTAATAATTCCTAACATTCTGTTTGCTTTTTTGACTGCTGCAGCACACTGAGCTGATGATTTTAAAGTATTATCCACTATGATGCCTAGATCCTTTTCCTGGGTGCTAGCTCCTAATATAGAACTTAACATCATGTAACTAAAGCAAGGGTTATTTTTCCCTATATGCAACACCTTGCACTTGTCCACATTAAATTTCATCTGCCATTTGGATGCCCACTCTTCCAGTCTTGCAAGGTCCTCCTGTAATGTATCACAGTCTGCTTGTGATTTAACTACTCTGAATAATTTTGTGTCATCTGCAAATTTGATAACATCACTTGTCGTATTCCTTTCCAGATCATTTATATATATATATAATGAAAAGCACCAGTCCAAGTACAGATCCCTGAGGCATGCCACTGTTTACCCTTTTCCACTGAGAAAATTGTCCATTTAATCCTACTCTGTTTCCTGTCTTGTAACCAGTTTGTAATCCACAAAAGGACATCACCTCCTATCCCATGACTTTTTAGTTTTCGTAGAAGCCTCTCATGAGGGACTTTGTCAACCGCTTTCTGAAAATCCAAATACACTACATCTACCGGTTCACCTATATCCACATGTTTATTAACCCCTTCAAAAAAGTGAAGCAGATTTGTTAGGCAAGACTTCCCTTGGGTATATCCATGTTGACTCTGTTCCATTAAATCATGTCTTTCTATATGCTCTATATACGTGTATATCTACAAGATATACACATACATCCGCCAACATTATAAAATACCTGCCTCCATACATAAATTGAGGGTTGTTATACACACACTAGAATTTTGTGCATAAAAATAGTTGGTTCATTATTTGGTGCCTGTATTTTATAAACTGCAAACAGCAAGGGGAATGGTGAATACTTGAGTCAGAGACCCTGTATCTTTGAGTTATGCTCACAGTATTATCATAAAGACAAAAGTTTAAGTGTGAAAAGTACCATTCCCCCTCCTTGTATGATGCTACGTTATTTTATTATACAGTACTCAGAGCAAGGAGAAACCATTATAAAGCACTTTTACCCAGTGGTGTTCCGCAAAGGTTACCCTGGGTGGGAAGACAGTATTACATTATTTTCAGTTAGCTCTCCATAGCTGCTGATTTATGGTACTAAGCCTCTTTATTTTTAGAGGACCATCCCATTAAACCTCAGCACAGCATTGGTTATAGAGCAGGAACACAGCATACACAGATGGACAGTCTGATCGGATCGCTGCTAAGAGAAAGCGGGGTTTCTGGCCAGACACATTCACCCATAAAATAAAAAAAAAAGGGACCTCTCCTTTTGTCAAGTGCTTGCAATCAACACAAAAAGTGATTCCTTTGGGACAGCGGAATAGACTCCACAACTGCCCAGGGGCTAGGTGTACAGGGCTAAACCTTGAAACGGCACAGGCTTTATTCATGTATACATATTTTTTTAATTCTTTATTTATTCATTTTTATAATACAATGTATCATAAAGTGTAAAGGAAACATGTTACTTTACATTAGCATGAAATCATATCACAATGATAATTCAATACCCAAAAATTAAATTTCTAATGTAGTAACCAAATCTCATTTTATATATGGTTGAGGGGGACAACTTTCAAGGAGTACATTAGGAAATAATAACTCATAAATTTAATAGGACTTAACCTGAAGTGGGGGCTGTTTCTCCTTTATTCCCCTGAAAATACAGTACTCCCTGAGGGGGTATGAGAATCTAAATATAGCCTTAGCTGTTCTGGGGAAAAAAAAAATGAAAGTATTTGCTTCTTTTTTTATAATGCATTTGCACGGATATCTAAGCAGGAAAGTAGCCCCTAAGGAAATCACATCCTGCCTCAAACTCAAGAAGCCTTTCCGTCGTTCCTGGGTTATCTTAGAAATATCCGGAAACATTCGAACCTTCTTGCCATGAAACAGTGTATTTAAATTCTTGAAATATGCAATCATTAACCTACTAACATCTTGTTCCATTATTAAGGAAACTAATAAAGTCGAAAAATCTATAATCTCAATGGCTGAAGATTCAAGAAAATCTGTGAGATTCTGCAAGTCCATGGGGGGTACTGCCTGTTGATTTGAACGGTTCTGTAATATGAAATATGCTTTGTTTATTGAAGGAAATTGATTTTCAGGTAATAAGAGAACCTCGGCAAAATATCTTTTTAAAGTAGAAATAGGCATTTCCCCCATGACTCTAGGAAAATTAATAAGTCTTAAATTTAGACGACGATTCCAGTTTTCCAACAGTTCTAGTCTTCTAGAGAGGGCCGCTCTGTCTTGGATGGTAGCCATGTTAAATTCTTTAATTTTTGAAATTTCAGTGTCTACTTTTCCCACCGCCGTCTGAAGCTGTGTCAAGGTATTATCCTGAGCCAGAATTTTAGTATTAATTTGAGAAGCAAAAGTATCCAATTTAGCATTACAGTCTCGTACCGCCAGTGTTAACCCCGCAGAGAGTTCCCATAAATTTTCAAGGGTAACGACCGTTGGCCTTACCAGGGGTTCAGGTGTCCCAGTTGTTGTGAGGGTCGGTTCGGAGATTGCAGATGGCATTGCAGATTCAGCTTGGGCTGAAATCTCTCCCCTCGCTGAATTTTCTCCACTTCCTGATTCTTCGAAGCTCTCCGTCGCTTCTCCCAGCACTCCTTCAGCTGTGACCTCATCGGTCCGCGTCGGTTGCTGAGCGTCCGGGGTCGAAGTTCCTCTGGCTGCCGGTGGACGTATGTCGGGGGGGGCTGAGGGAAACCTCGGTCCCAGGTGAAATCGCCTCTCCTCCCGGCGTTTTCACAGCGGGATTCGCCACCTCGATGTGTACAGCTCCCTGGGCGAGGAAGGACGTTATTAGAGCCTGCTCTGTAAGCTGGGTAGGTATAGAGGGAAAAACCCTCACCTTACCCTTTCTTTTCAGAGGCATTGTTAGGAAATTGAATACGAGTTAGAGCAGCTCTCTTCCGTACACCATCTTGCCCCCATGTATACATATTTATAGCAAATCACCATTGATCGATTATTGCTAAAGGGGTTTTAAAAAAGTTTTTTTTTTTTTCAGAGTGTAAACTGAAGCCTAGGATGCAGAATAAAATTCAAGCAGTAAACACTATGCAATGTGAATTAAAGCAAAATGTTATTAGAACTAGAGCACGGGAGCTAACTCCAGCCCACCCCAGTAAGAAGAAATAGCTTTAGTCTATGGACTGAATGTATTTTTTCTGATTGTTGCTTTAGGTCCACATCAAATAGTCATGTGATTGAGCCTGGCTGGTCCACAGAAAGATCTTTACTCTTCAAACGCACGAAGATGATCTTTCTGATGCACAGGCTAAAACAAGCATAGTACCCGCTTCACCAAGGGTTTTCCCATAGCCTTAATGAATCTGGCACTCACAGCAACTGATTTTTGTCAATTCAGGTAGTAGCTGTTTCCCTTGTATCTTACACTCAGACACTTAAACTTTCCACGCCTCAGGATGTGGTTAACTTCTCACTCCCTGCTGATAGCACCTTAGGAACAAGCATTATAAATAGCGACCAGGCAGAAGCATCCATTGCAGCTGCGTAAAACCTTGCAACTGATGTGCGCGCTCTCTCTTTCCCTTGGCAAACTCTTCAGTGGTGCTCATGGGTTGGCACATGGACTGAGGAAAAGCAATTGTGTTAACTGCTGCTGTGATCATCAATTGCATCAGGAGACTCACATTGTTGTGGCTGGCAACCAATGTCGCTGATGCTTTCTGCAGAGAGGTAGGTTGGGGCTTTCTAAATCTAAACGTCTTCTGCTGAAATGGCAATCTTTGGCCAGAACGCTTCAAAGTTGTGCCTCCGTTGCATTGTACGCTCCTTGACAAACACCAAAAAAAGTCCTGCTTCATGGAATTATTGGATACAGCCCGTCAAAAAGATACATTGATAGTAACACTGCCCCATCTCCTCTCACTGATCTTCAATCAGCTCTCTACAGTTGAGAGAAGCTTCCTTACAGTCCATCTTGTGGGCCAATATTGATTTGGATTAGGTTCTCTTCTGCCCCACAAAATATTTAAAAGCAGGCAAGACAATTGGTAAAACTTCTGAAAAGCTGGTAAGATCAGCTATTTTACTCAAACATTTTCTGATGTATCTTACACCATTAAGTTGATGGAATGGGCTACACAGTGCTCTCTCATGGCTTCTTTTGCTTCACAGGTGTATATATTTCACTAACATCAGCTCTATGTGAGGTTCCTGGCCATGGCACCTATCAAGAGAAAGATTAAAGGAGCAGCGTACATCTTTCAAAATGGAAAAAAAAAAATTTTTTAAAGAGTTTATGGCATCAATTTCAGAAAAGCCATTAACAAATTCTGCTATAAGACAGCCTCAGTGGCAATGCAAAAGCAAAATAAAGTCTACTCCTTTGTGTAGTCTCATCCACAATTATATTGTGGAAAACAGCTTCTTCAGTCTCATTCACTAATAGATGTAGAACACTATGAGCCCTTTCAAGCATTTCATTCACAAGAGAAAGTGAAATCCATTAGTAATTTGTACGATTAAACCACATGATCTTACACAGGGGAAGATCAGCACAAAGCAGCAGCAAGAGCTAACTTAAAGGTTTGACCCTTCCTCAAAATGACCACAAACCGCCACATTCTGACAAGCTAGAACTACCCTCCCCCCTCCCACTACAAGAAAATGAGTTCACACAATTTGCTTACATTATTTTTTTTAATTTCACAAACAAGATGCAACTTCTGCTTACCTAAGGTCTCAGTTGTGAATGTGGGAAAGGTTTCAGTAGGAAGAGACCACTAATGCATCACCAGAAAATCTATGAAGGGAAGAGATCTTGTTCAGCTACAGAATATGGGAAAAGCTTTCTTAATAAAGCAAACTTCATAAATTATCAGGAAAGCCCCACTGATGAGAAACCATAGTCCTGTTCTGATTGTGCAGACAGCTAAATGCTGCCAGTTGCTCACTGCTCTTTATTGCCTCAAAAAGGATACAAAGCCTAACAAAAGCTATGCCAGCCATCCTAAGTTCTCTCCACAGATCTCCACTTTTTTTGGAGGGGGGGTGGGGGGTGGGGAAAAAAGGAACCAGATTCCACTGGTTATCTGCTTCACTAGAGTAGATAAGCCAATGCCAGTGAGGTGCCTTCAACTCCTCTCCATGGCCCTCCTCAACCAGGAGGGCCATCACCAAGCCAATCACTTCCAGCACTTCCAGAAGTAATTTTGTCCAGGCTTCATCAGCTACACAGTCTTGCACTTCTACCATCTGCTGGAGACAGATAATACTGGATATTTGCAAGTTGCATGGCACCTTATATGAAGGGGACAAAAAGGGAGGGGGGGGGGGGGGGAAGAGACAAGAAAGTGGTCAACAATCTAATTGGTCTGTCGCCATCTGCTGGTAGAAGGCAAAACCCATTTGTCTGGACTGGTGGGACAAAAAGAAATCCACTTCCACAAAAGGAACTTTTTTTCTCCATTCTAGTTCTTCACTGTGGTGAAAAAAGAGCATGCTTATGAGAGAGAGTGCACATGTAACAGGTAAATCTCACCAGTTACCATCAAAAACATTCAGCAGAGTAGGTGGTTTGTCTTGGATTAGAATAGACTTTAAAACTGGAGACATCTGAAACCACTTTGGATTGTGAGGAAACAAGGGCAGCTAACATGTTTTGCTGTGAGAGCTGTTTTCTATATTCAGATTTGCAGTACTCTTTCAGGAGCTCAGGTCAGAAAGCATAGATGTGAAAGTAGTTTTGTCCACCTCCATGATGGACACAGCCGTTTAAAATGTGTGCTGGGCAACCAATTAGAGTCCCTTTCTGCATTAGCTTTTTCAGCTTAGCTGAAACATCCCTCTTCATCTTGTCAAGTCCAATCCACCCAGCAACTACTGCACACGTCTCGAGCAAATGCTTCTTTGGCAGAGTTTCAATGACAGTTTGCAATTCTATCCACAGTCTTACTGAGCATGTTCTGGAGTTTAGTTGGTCATTTTTCAGTTAAAATATTGGATAGGAGATTGTAAAAAATGTCATAAAAGCCATGTTTATCACACTATACTTCCTTTTTATTTTTATCATTTTTTTTTTTTTACTGTGAGCTGCACTAATGTGCATTGGCTTTGTGAGGTATGAAAATTTGTAAATAAAACAAACATTCAAAAGCACCATAACTGCTGCCGTCTGTGACTACACCACAGTAAAGTATGCCATTTTTCCCCTATGCTTTGAAGACACGGTCAAGCAGACAATTCCTTCTTTGTCCCAGTGTTCAAACATTTTCTGGCTATTTCTGAATCAGAAAACATTCCTCAGCAAAATAGAAATGCAACCGACCGATTTAACACATTTAGAGGCCAATATTCAAAAGGCCTTTTAGCTGAGATGCCTGATAACCAGCTGAATATATGGAACAAGTTAAATGTCCAGCTGAACATATCTGTTTAAAGTTACCAGACTACACGGAGCTGGGTAACTTCAAAACTTAAACTAGCTATATCCTTGTGTGAAACAAAAAAACCCAAAAAAACACACACCTAAAAAATATAAAATTCCCCTCTTCTTGAACAAATATACAAGGAAAATACAAATCCTTATGGGTAGACTTTTAATGTCCCGTATCTTTAAGGGTAACTCCCAAAAGGGAGTACCTCAATGTTAGAATATACTGTTTTTGCTTTAAATTTTTAAGTGAGCTTTAGTACTGGTGTTTGTGCAGCATTCTGTGTTCTATATTTTTTTGTGATAATATTTATCTCATTTGCAAACTCTCCCTAATAACCACAGTCCTTAAGAGAAGCTTTGAAAGGTAATTATTACACAAAAAATATAAATGAAGTCACCCATACTCGAGCAGCTACTATTGTAAGTTGAACTGCTTTTCACCACATTGGTAATGAATACCTTAACCGCATTGTAACCAATTTCTCTTAGGTCCTGTGAAGCTGCCCAACACTACCAGTGTTTCGGCAATAATTGCCTACTGCAGGGGCTGGAAAGGTTGCTGTTAATATTTTTTGTGTAATAATTACCTTTCAAAGCTTATCTTAATATTAAGTTGCTATGATATTAAGTTGGAGGGTGTACAGAAAAGCATTGTTTTCTGCTTTTCTGTACACTTCCCCGGTGCCCGCGGAAATTAACGCCAGCCTTTGTTTGGGCAGGGTTAATTTCTGAAAGTAAAATGTGCTTGGCTGCACATTTTACTTTCTGTATCGCGCGGGAATAACTAATAGGCTCATCAACATGCATTTGCTTGTCGCAGGCGCTATTAGTTTCGAGGGGGTTGGACACAGCGTTTTCGACAGGCTTTTACCCCTTATTGTATAAGGGGTAAAGCTAGCGCGTCGAAAACACGCGTCCAAACCTGGGCTAACTCTGTATCGGCCTGATAGTCTCCTATAATTTATCAAGTTAGCTTTTCCAGATATGGAGCAGCATTCCTTTGAAGCGGACTAAAGCAGGCTATGCCTTGGTATAGTTGCACTCCTCTTTGGCCCGAGTATTTAGGGCCCTAGGGAATTGCCTATGCCCAAATCCGGGCCGGTTTCTTTCTCTTGTGCTGGAAGAAGGGGAGAGAGAGATCCGGGTCCCGTAGTGCTGTGAGAACCAGTGCAGTGGGCACAGGAAGGACGGACAAGGGAGCAAAGCATTCCAGAGGGAAACAGGAAAGATCAGCAATGCACGGCGAGAACGCTGCCGCTGGAGACTGAGCCCTTCTTTAACAGCTCCCCTGCGCCCAGACTAATAGGCTGGGGAGGCTTTCTCTCGTCGTGGGCATAGAAAAGGCAAAAAGAAACGTTTGCCTAAAAATGCTTAACAAAAAAACAACAACCCTTAAAGGACATCCAAAAGAGGTCTAACGGTAGCCCTGTAGGGCTTGCAGAAACGCCCACAGGACTTACCACGCCTCGTACCCAGCAGGCAAAAGGAAATCGCCACAGCAGCACCTCGACCCTCTTCGCTTACCTCGCAGCCCTAAGCGCTGCCTTCTCCGCTTGCGGTCAAGTACGGCCGCGCAGCCATCAACAATTAACCGCCACCATCTTACGTCACTGCCCCTGCGCCTTTCTGGTAGTCATGAGTGGCGAGCATGGCTGCCTTCCAAGCCCGTGACCTGGGTTCAATTCCCAGCCAATGCATCACAACAAGCCCCCCCCTTTTCATCATTGCTGATTGGCGGCTGCTGTCAGTCGCGAGCCTCGTCCCTGGGTCGGGAGAGAAAGCAAGGAAACTACACCATTAAGCGCTTGCGTGCTTCTATCCGCTTACAACCGCGCCTCACGCCAGAAGGTGGCGGTGGTTGCACGTCAAAAGGTGGGAGGGGGCGGAGAAAAGAAGCTCGCGCTCGCTGATTGGCTGCTGTTGCTTTCGGGCGGGTCTGGAAGAGCCTCCGGCGATTGTACGCGGGGTGAGCGTCAGCGTGCCCTTCTCTCTGCCCGCCTCGGGGGACAGAAGCAGCCTGTGATTGGTGGGTGGTCGCGCGGGCGCGCTCGGTCCCCGCCCCCCTCCCCTCCGATGGTGGGTCGCGGCGGGTGGTGACGGCTGTGAGGGAGTCCGTGGGTGGGTGAGGGACGGTCGAGAAGAGGCCGCGGCTCTTCCCCTTTGTCTGCCGTCGTTGTTATGGCGAAGAAGCCGGCGAAGGAGCAGGAGGAGGTGTGGGGCCGCCGGGTGCGGGAGCTGGGCTCCAGCCTGCCCAACCGCCACTGCTTCGAGTGCGAGCAGCGCGGGGTGACGTACATCGACATCACCGTGGGAAGCTTCGTGTGCACCTCCTGCTCCGGCCTCCTGTGAGTATTAACTAGGAACAGTCTTAGGGGCAGGCGTTGACCCTCACGCTATCTGCCCAGTACGCCTCCTTGAGTATCTCCCAGTAGCAGTACCTCTAATAACGAGGTCTCATGCACTTCCTGTAAGGGTAATATGGACAAGTGCAAGGTGATGCATATAGGGAAAATAACCCATGCTGTAGTTACACGATATTAAGAGCTACCACCCAGGAAAACGATCTGGGTGTTATAGTTGATATTATATTGAAGAAGTCGGCTCAGTGTGCTGTGGTGGTAAAAAGGCAAACAGGATGTTAGGAATTCGAAATGGTTAGACCGCATCTTAAATACTGTGTGCAATTCTGGTCACTGCATCTCAAAAAACATATAGCTGCACCTGGCTAAAGTACAGAAAAGGGGTGACCAAAATGTTAAAGAGCATGGAACCCTTCCCCTATCAGGAAAGGCAAAAGAGGTTAGGACTGAGGGGCAATATGATAGAGGTCTACACAATCATGAAAGATAATTTACTCTCTTGGACTAGTGGGCAATCCATGAAGTTAGCAAGTAGCACATTTAAAACAAATCAGAGAACATTCTTTTGTACTCGGTGCACAATTAAGCTCTGGAATTTGTTGCCAGAAGATGCGCTTAAGGCAGTTACTGTAGCTGGATTTAAAAAAGGTTTGGACAAGTTCATGGAGAAGTCCATAAGTTGCTATTAATAAGGAATAGCCACTGCTTGTCGGCATTAGTAATATGGGATCTATTTAATGTTTGTATACTTGTCAGGTACTTATGACTTGGATTGGCCACTGTTGGAGACAGGATAATGGGCTTGATAGACCCTTGGTCTCATCCAGTATGGCATATCTTATGTTCTTAAAGATCTTCCTTCCACCTCCTCTCTTCTCTCAAAACAGCTCTGGAAACATTAATAGCCACTGCTCTTTGCAGTTCATATGAGTATCACTGTATTGGTAACTATGCTAACTGTGGCTTCTCGGTGCATCTTAACAGTAATACCGCTGCTGACTCTATGTACCTGATGTGAGTGTCGTTCAGTATCAGCAGTCCTAACAGTAGATGACAACAGAAACAACTGACCCTATTCAGTCTGCCCAGTTATTTCTGGCCACACTGCACAGATATATCCCAGAGGCCAGCCATGGACTATGACTGCTTGTAGGATAGCTTTCTGTATCTAAGACAGTTTTTGTCATCCTGATTTCTATTCTGCCTTCTTGGAGCGAGGAGCATGCAAGATTCCCCCCCCCCCCCCCCCACCCCCACTTACAGATCAATGCAGTAAAGCTGGGTGTTAAGAACTTGTGCGCTGGTTTTCAACGCACAATTTTAATGCCCAGATTAATGTTTTTTTAAACTTCTGATGGCGTAAGCTAATGCTATGCTAATGCATTGAGAGTTTAAAAAAATAAAAGTGCATTCTGTGGTAAAATGTGCACTTGGCACAGGATGAACATACATTTTAACTCGGGAAGGTGGGGAGGCATCCTTGACAGCCTGCTGCCACATATCTAGATAAGTACTGACTTTTTTTGTGCCAGTGCAGAAGTGCTGGAAACGTAACTCCAGCTCTGACCACAGGGTTAAGTTTTCAGTGCTAAGAAAGGTGCTCCAGTGCTAGGCCAAGTGAAAAAGACAAATTTGGATGGCAGCTCCTGAGGTAGTAACAGGTGGGAGAGAGAAAAAGGGGAAAAAAAATGGATAAAGTGCGTAGCTTGCTGGGCAGACTTGATGGGCCATTTTGGTCTTCTTCTGCCGTCATTTCTATGTTTCTATGAGTCTTGTACTTCCTCCCTCGGTGGAACACAGCCAGTGGACTAGGGGGCTTCCAGCTGGCCAAATGCCATGTCTCTACTTTGGGGAGTAATTTTAATGCCCTGGGATTTCCATGTGGGCGCTAAGCAATACTCCTATTTAGGAATGCATGTTTTCTGTGCGCACAACTCCTTGCTGCATTGGTAGTAAGTTTTGCGCACAGCAAATGTGCGTTCAAGTGCAGACAGAAGGGGTGTGCCAATGCTAGCATGGATGTTGTCAGCACTCCCCATTTGGCCTGCCAAATAGACCCAGCCACATGAACATCCTTGTTTTCCTTAGAATGTCTAATTATTAGTATACTTAGTCTGCTTGACAGATCCAACTGCAGGGTTACCTGCATTTACACTGAGTTCCAATTATTATTGTACTATTAATTTTGTTGTCACAGCCTGTCAGTATATCGAGCTGTAGGGTTGCCAGTGTTTCCACTAGGACTTCTAACAATTCATATCCCAACTTTGTTATTCATTTTGTCAGCTCCAGCGCTCAGTGAATTATTTAGTTTCAGCACTTTAAACATGCACATGCTTTTATCTCTTCACACTTTGCAACTATTACCCCATCTAGCTCATACTCTCTTAAAGATCATTACTGTTTTACCCTGCACTGCTTCGTCTTCATCCAGCCAAATCAATCCAGATGTATGGGTTATGATCCAACACATAGATAGACTAACACATAGATGTATGGGTTATGATCCAACACATAGATAGACTAACAGGTTTGCTGACATCACCTCTTAGACTTCAGTGCTGACCTCGGCCTGCTGGTGTTCTCTGTCTCTAGCAAATGGCAGGCAAGCATCCCATGTTGTGAGCTGAGGCCTGGTGACTGTCAGCTCCCGAGGTGAGTCTTGTACTCCCTCCCTCGGTGGAACACAGCCAATGGACTAGGGGGCTTCCAGTTGTTGGAACAGGGTTTTTCCCAGTTATGGTTGCTGGAATTGCCCCCTCCCCCCCACCATCCATGGTTGCTGGAATTGCCCCCTCCCCCCCACCATCCATGCTTTTTCTCTCCTCGTCTGTGGTCTCCATTCCCCTTTTCCTGAGCCCAGTGGCTGAACCTAGTTCTTGCTTATTAAAGTTGTAATAAAAAAAAAAAAGGCAGAAAAATGGTTTGCCATCTGAGGGCTTGTAGATGAGGCAGGAGAGAGGTAAGGGAGGAAGCGATAGCATCTCTTCAGGAGTGCAGGAAGTGCTCAGTAGTTTGCAGTGCATGTAGATCGTGCTGTCAGGCACTGCAAGGTGGGGAAGCCTCTGCAAATCTTGTGGGGAGGAGAGGGGGAGGGCAACATGCGGGGTTGTCTGCCCCAGAGGGCTGCACTGGCGAGGTCATCTGCAAACTGTTCCTGCCAGCGTGCTTACTGCCATGGCAGGAACAGTGGCCATATTGGAACTGCAGGGGCCTCCTACTTTGGTTCCAGAAGTCTTGGTTCTTGCAGTGCTCCTCTGGATGGAATTATAAGAGAAGCAGCTCCCATTTCTTCAGGTGAAGATGTGATTCCTTCCGCTTTCTGGGACTCTGTTCCCATGGAGTTTGTGAAGTGTTTGCAACAGACCCTTTTTTTTTTTTAAAGGCAGAGTACAACTCCAGGTTCCTCTCCTGTGGGACCCATTCCCCGGTAACTCCTGGGAATTAAAAACAAAAGAATAAGAAAAGAAATAGAGGAGGATTGGGAGGGGAGAAAATCCTTCAAGTTCAGATCTGTCACTTGTGTGCCTTAAGGTTAAGGGAAAGTGGAGTGAGAGAGTCTGAGGAGGAGGAATGTTCCCCTAGGGAAGAGGATAATTCAGCTATGGTTCGGTTGTTTCACAATGAGGAACTTTCTGCCATAGTTTCACAATCTATAAGAACGTTGGACCTAGCAAAAAAAGAAAATAGGAGTCTGTTAACATAGAAGATGACCCTAGAATATCAAGTTCAAGGAAACAGTTCAAAACATTTCCATGTCATAGATAAGGATTTGATCTCTGTGTAATGGGATGCCCCAGAGTTAAATTTTAAAGGGGGTAAGAGTAAGGTAAGGAAAGGGAAAAACTGGAATGCCCTCAAGTGCACACAGTATTCTTGTGATAGGGGGCTCAAGGATGCTCAGGATAGGAAGCTTCAGGCTGTGCTCAAGTGGGCTTCTGAGGCTACTGGTTTGGTGCTGTAGGCTGCTGTTTGAAGTGATACTGCGTTGCTAAGGCAGGATTGTGTTCTCTCCACACATACAGGAAATTGGGGGGGGGGGGGGGGGAAGGGAGCATCAGTTCTGGAGATTGCAGCTCAGAGGGCACAGGGGGTTGATCTTTTTGTGAATTCTCCAGGCTTCAGCTAGGAGTATGGCTTCCATTATAGCTGCCCATCCTTTGCTGTGGCTGCTTAACAGGTCAGCAGTTTCAATTTCCAAGGCAAGGTGGATCAAACGTTCCTTTTAGGGACATCTTCTTGGAGAAGATTTAGATAGACTGGTGAAAGCATGGGGGGAATCAAAAGTCCCTAGATTGCTCAAAGACAAGCCTACAAGGGCATCATGATCAGCTCCAGCTTTAGGGATTCCCTGGAGAGGTTGGCGCATGGCAAGCAGTCTGGACCCTTTGATAGATTCCACTCCTTTTGTAACTTCAAGAAGGGGAGGTAAGGATGGTCTTAGGGTGGTCTGGAATTTCTCAGACCTTCCGGTCAAGGTGTGGGAGTCCACTCTCCATTATGAAGGCTAGGTGGACAGTTGGCCTTTTACCAGAAGTGAGTTCACATTACTTCAGAAGTTGTCAGGAATGACTGTGCTCTGAAGTTTTCCCATTCTTTTTTTCAGATGCTTTATAGAAACATAGAAACATAGAAATGACGGCAGAAGAAGACCAAACGGCCCATCCAGTCTGCCCAGCAAGCTTCACATTTTTTTCTCACACTTATCTGTTTCTCTTAGCTCTTTGGTTCTATACCGTCGTTTAGTAGAATACCGTCACAATGGTTTACATATAGGCACATATAGTAAATTGTACATGCAGCTGTTCCTATTATTAGTAATGGAGGTGCCTGATGATCTCGGTAACATTGTTTCATAGTAATGGCTAAGAGTTTAGTGATGATTAATCTGACCTGTGATTTAAGATAAAGACTGTTAAATTATACATTTAATTTAAAAGGTGCAATAGACAAAACCATGACATCTTATTAGATAAACGAAGCTTGACCGACGTGCCGCAAATGCGCAGTAGAGACCAGCTCTACTGCACATGTGCGGGCGAGCACGTCGGTCTGAGCCAGCGTCAGAAAGAAAAAAAATGGCGGCGTCCAGTGGCAGCAGCGGGCGGCGACGGCAGTAGCGGGCGGCGTCCAGTGGCAGCAGCGGGCGGCGACGGCGGTAGCGGGCAGCGGTAGCGGCCAGTAGCGAGGGAGGGAGAAGAGAGAGAGAGGGAGGGACGGACTGAGTGGGAGGGAGGGACGGACTGAGTGGGAGGGAGGGACTGAGTGGGAGGGAGGGAGTGGGACTGAGTGAGAGGGAGAGGGGGGACTGAGTGAGAGGGAGTGGGACTGGGAGAGAGAGGGAGGGAGTGGGACTGAGGGAGAGTGAGTGGGACTGAGTGAGTGAGAGGGAGGGAGAAGAGGGGGGAGGGGAGTGACTGAGTGAGAGAGAGGGGGGAGGGAGGGATTGAGTGAGGGGGAGGACTGAGTGAGAGGGAGGGAGTGGGACTGAGGGAGAGAGAAGGAGGGAGGGAATGGGACTGAGGGAGAGGACGGAGGGAGTGGGACTGAGTGAGAGTGAGTGAGTGGGACTGACTGAGTGAGTGAGAGGGAGGGAGAGAGGGGGGGAGGGAGTGAGTGAGACTGAGTGGGAGGGAGGGACTGAGTGAGAGGAGAGGAGGGGTGGGAGGAGTGGGTGAATGGGAGGGAGGGAGGTAGGGGGTGGTGAAGAGTGAGGGGAGAGAGAATGAGGGGGAGGTGGAGAGACAGAGGGATGTAGCCCGTTTTAACGGGCTTAACGGCTTGTGTATATATATAAAATGTGCTAGTGCTGTATGAAGATTTTATGTGTACAGCTTTCAGCGGTTTTCTCTTTCTTGCTCTCTTTGTGGAAAGGCTTCTCTAAAGAGCCATGTCTTTAAGCTCTTTTTGAAAGTCTTGAAATCTCTCTGTAGTCTTATCTCTATGGGCATGGTGTTTCCATAGTAACGGTCCGGCCAATGATAGTGCTCTTTCTCTGACTTGAGTTAGTTTTGCAGTTTTTACTGAGGGGATGGTTAGGAGGGCTTTGTTGGCGGATCTCAGGTTTCTGTTAGGGACGTGGACGCGGAGTGCTGTGTTTAGCCATTCAGCTTTTTCGTCATGGATTAGTTTATGTATAGTGCAAAGGGTTTTATATTTTACCCTGTATTCAATTGGCAGCCAGTGTAGATCAGCTAGTGTTTGTTATATGGTCTCTCTTTTTTTTTTTTTCCTGTCGAAACTCTTGCGGCTGAGTTTTGGAGTATTTGGAGTGGTCATAATGTCGTGTACGGTAATCCCAATAGTAAGGCATTACAGTTATTGCTAGCATTAATACTAATCACACTGTATGCATCTGTTTTTTTGGCTTCCTGTGAGTAGTGCTGGTAACAGCTCTTTAAGCATTAATACTAATTGTTGTGCTTTTGTATATCTTGTTCTG
Source organism: Rhinatrema bivittatum (assembly GCF_901001135.1). Taxonomy (NCBI): domain Eukaryota; kingdom Metazoa; phylum Chordata; class Amphibia; order Gymnophiona; family Rhinatrematidae; genus Rhinatrema; species Rhinatrema bivittatum. The sequence goes on from NC_042630.1 coordinate 22,692,686, forward strand.
GTTTCTCTTGGAGTAGTGTCTCCAAATGGGTTTGTTTTGCACATAGTAGATGGCAGCTGACCCTAATCCTAACTTTATGGTTAAATTATACTTATCAGTATCCAAAGCAATTTTAAATAATATTCACAAAATACAATGGTCATCAATTTGCTATATATTTTTCTCTATTTTTTATTTTTTACTCTTTTATTTTTTTAACTTTTACTAAATTTATTAGATATGCTCCATCACATTTCTATTTCTAATTTTTCATTAGCAACTGCACTTCTAATAATGAAATGGAAACCTCATACAGCACTAACACCAGAGTTGTCTTTTAGTGCTTCATTTGCATTTGCTTTACTGCCATCACTGATTAAAAAAAAAACCCCAAAACATTTCTATCTTCTCTTTATTTAATTATCTTTTCAAAAACATTCTAAAGTCAGTTTAACAGTTTTCGATTTAATCGCACAACTCCACTTATTCTGTAAATATGACTCCGTGTCCATCTAATGTCCGAAAATTGTTTTTAATCTACCAATGGCAGAATAAGATTTCTCAGATAAACCCTATTTTGCCATTTGGTAAGTTATTACATTTTTTTTATTTTGTTTTTTCTAAGCCATGCTATTCTGGATATGATTATCAATCTCTTAAATGCCCTGTTAGTGCTTCTCTTGATACCTGCATTGTGCCAAAGAGCCGCCTCCTGGAGTTCACAGGGTGCAATATGTACAGGCAACATATTAAGGTATGCTTGGAACTTATTTTTAATCACTCTGATCTCCTGTGAGTAGCATCAGTAGTGTTAATCTCCTTCCTTATGTATGCCCTGCTTGGATCTCCTGTGAGTATCAGTAGTATTGTTAGAAATATAAATAAGTAATTACCATGGATAGCTTCATGGATGCTATGTTTTGCTGCGGTTTAAGTTGCAGCAGTATTAGTACTGTCAAAATTGATGATTGCTGTTTGTATCCTCCCTGCATCATTCGTCAGTGAGTATCAATAGTAATATTATTGGAGAGTATTCATTAGAGTTGGCATTAGCAGCTTCTTATTCATATCCTGCTGCAATCTGGGGGGAGTTACAGTAGTAATATGAATAACTTCTGTTGACAGCTTTAGTACTTAATAAATGACAGCAGATAAAGATCTAAATGGTTCAACCCCTGCCCAGCAAGGTACTTTGTATGCATACCCTGCTCTGGCATCTTTTTGTAATCTAGAGACTAGCACTCTGCCATCAAGTAAGTTCTATTTATCTATTTATTTATTTATTTATTTATTTATGGATTATTCACAGGATATTTGATGGGAAAGAACACAAAATATTATGTAGATGATACATGAATCCTTTGAGAGTACTAGGGTTCCATCTCCTGGCTCTGGAGACTGGACTTCTATCCTCATGATTTATGACATCGTCTTTTCTGTACAATGTGAGCAATAGAATAGACTCATCACAACAGCAGGCGAATGGTGAAGAACACAGTGAATTGGGAGTTAGGACACCCTATGTGATTTATGAGTTCAGCCCTGCTTTATCTCTGATTATCTGAGACCTTGGGGTGCATCTGGCTCGTCAATCAATAATATTTTGATGTATGTTTAGACTGTGCTTGGGATGTAGGTTATGGAATATGAGAGGTTTTTTTTTATAAGTGATTGTCAGCCTGATGTTATGGTTTTAATTGTATACGTTGGTATTGTATGCATGTTCTGTTGTACATCGCTTCAGATAACCCAATTAGGCAGGGGAAGCAGTTGATAAAAGTTTATTTAAAATCATTTATCATGCTGTCTCTCAGGTATTTAAACTTTCTGTGTTTCTTGAATTCTTGAATTAGTTTAGTAACGTTATGAAAGATCAAGTAGGTACAATGCATATGCTAGCCACAACTACGCAAAATCAACTACGCAAAATCCTGCTTAGACCCATCTCAAACTTTATCATTCATAGGGGCAGACTTGGACACCTTGCAGGCAAAGGCATTTCTGCCTCGACAACGAGCTCTCACTCTCATCTCCCTCACACACCAGCTACAGTCTCGGTGCCGCACGACTGCATGCCACTTCCTCATCCTACTGGGACACATGACGTCCTCAGTACAGGTTACCCCAATGGCCCGCTTGGCCATGAGAGTCATGCAGTGGACTCTAAGGACAGAATGGATTCAGTCCAACAACCTCTATCAACCACTGTCCACATCATCGACTCACTCCGTCAGTCTCTAGCCTGGTGGAAAAATCAGATCAATCTCCTCCAAGGCCTGCCCTTCCAGGCTCCAGACCCTCAAATAATTCTCACCACCGATGCTTCCAACCACAGCTGGGGAGCCTATGTGGCCAATTTGCACCTATATCTACATGTTTATTAACCCCTTCGAAAAAAGTGAAGCAGATTTGTGAGGCAAGATTTGCCTTGGGTAAAGCCATGCTGACTTTGTTCCACTAAACCGTCTTTTTATATGTTCTGTGATTTTGATTTTTAGAACACGTTCCAGTATTTTTCCTGACACTGAAGTAAGGCTAACTGGTCTGTAGTTTCCTGGATCGCTCCTGGAGCCCTTTTTAAATATTGGGGTTACAGTAGCCACCCTCCAGACTTCAGGTACAATGGATGATTTTAATGATAGGTTACAAATTTTAATTAATAGATCTGAAATTTCATTTTTGAGTTCTTTCAGAACCCTGGGGTATATACCATCCAGTCCAGGTGATTTACTACTCTTCAGTTTGTCAATCAGGCCTACCACATCTTCTAGGTTCACTGTGATTTGGTCCAGTCCTTCTGAATCATTACCCATGAAAACCTTCTCCAGTACGGGTATCTCCCCAACATCCTGTTCAGTAAACAGCTAAGAAATCGTTTAATCTTTCCACGATGGCCTTATCTTCTCTAAGTGCCCCTTTAACCCCTTGATCATCTAACGGTCCAACTGACTCCCTCGCAGGCTTTCTGCTTTGGATATATTTTAAAAAGGTTTTACTGTGAGATTTTGCCTCTATGGCCAACTTCTTTTCAAATTCTCTCTTTGCCTGTCTTATCAATGTCTTACGTTTAACTTCCCAGTGCTTATGCTTTATCTTTTTTTCTTCTGTTGGATCCTACTTCCAATTTTTGAATGAAGATCTTTTGGCTAAAATAGCCTCTTTCACATCACCTTTTAACCATGTCAGTAATCATTTTGCCTTCCTTCCACCTTTCTTAATGTGTGCAATACATCTGGACTGTGCTTCTAGGATGGTATTTTTTAACAATGTCCACGCCTCTTGCGAACTTTTTACCTTTTGTAGTTGCTTCATTCAGTTTTTTTTCTAACTATTTTTCTCATTTTATCAAAGTTTCCCTTTTGAAAGTTTAGCGCTAGAGCTGTGGATTTGCTTATTGTCTCCCTTCCAGTCAATTCAAATTTGATCATATTATGATCACTATTGCCAAGCGGCCCCACCACCGTTACCTCTCTCACCAAATCCTACACTCCACTGAGAATTAGATCTAAAATTACTCGCGCTCTCGTCGATTCCTGAACCAATTGCACCATAAAACTGTCATTTTATTCCATCCAGGAACTTTATCTCTCAAGCATGTCCCGATGATACATTACCCAGTCAGTATTGAGGTAATTGAAATCTCCCATTGTTACCGCACTACCAATTTGGTTAGCTTCCCTAATTTCTCTTAGCATTTCACTGTTCATCTCACCATCCTGGCTAGGTGGACAGTAGGTGGACACAAGGGATTTCTACCCATAAAGATTCAATTTGTGCATTTAGTCTTATGCAGGATCCTTATCCTGCTGGACTCTATACCATCCCGGACATAAAGCACCACCCCGCCTCCCAGATGCTCCTTTCTGTCATTGCGATATAATTTGTACCCCGGTATACCACTGTCCCATTGGTTGTCCTCCTTCCACCATGTCTCTGTGATGCCAATTAAGTCTGTCATTCACTGCTATTCATTCTAATTCTCCCGTCTTATGTTTTAGACTTTTGGCATTAGCATACAGACATTTCAAAGTTTGTTTTTTGTTTGTATTTTCGTTCTGATTTTTAATTGATAGGGATAAATTAGAATTTTTTAGCTCGGGTGAGTTTTTAGTTACAGGCACTTGGACTACTTTTCTTATTAATTGAACCTCACTGTCGGGATGTCCTAATTCTAATGCATTGTTAGTATCCTTTGAAGATACCTCCTTCCGAACCATGTACTGCTGAGCGACTGTCTGCTTTCCCCTTTGTTCTAGTTTAAAAGCTGCTCTATCTCCTTTTAAAGGTTAGCGCCAGCAGTCTGGTTCCACCCTGGTTAAGGTGGAACCCATCCCTTCAGAAAAGACTCCCCATTCCCCAAAAGGTTCCCCAGTTCCTTATAAAACTGAATCAGTCTTCCTTGCACCATCGTCTCATCCACGCATTGAGACTCCGGAGCTCTGCCTGCCTCTGGGGACCTGTGCGTGGAATAGGGAGCATTTCAGGGAATTCTACTTTGGAGGTTCTGGATTTCAGCTTTCTACTAAAGAGCCTAAATTTGGCTTCCAGAACCTCCCTCCCACATTTTCCTATGCTGTTGGTGCCCACATGTACCACGACAGCTGGCTCCTCCCCAGCACTATCTAAAATCCTTTCTAGGTGACACGTGAGGTCTGCCACCTTCGCACCAGGTAGGCATGTTACCAGGCGATCCTCACGCCCACCAGCCACCCAGCTATCTACATTCCTAATAATCGAATCACCAACTATGACCTTCCCTCCTGGGTAGTAGCCCTGGGAGACACATCCTCTGTGCGAGAGGACAATGCACCACCTGGAGAGCAGGACCTTGCTACAGGATCCTTTCCTGCTACACCAAGTTGATGTTCTCCGATCATGAAACCTTCTTCCTCCAAGGCAGCACCAGGGCTGCCAGTCTGGAGTTGGGACTTGGCTACTATGTCCCTGAAGGTCTCATCTATATACCTCTCTGTCTGCCTCAGCTCCTCCAGGTCTGCCACTCTAGCCTCCAGAGATCGGACTTGTTCTCTGAGAGCCAGGAGCTCTTTGCATCGCATGCACACGTACAACTTCTCACCGGCGGGTAAAAAATCATACATATGACACTTGATGCAAAAGACTAGGAGGTCCCCCTCTTGCTGCTGGACGGCTGCCTTCATCTTAAATTTGTTCGGTTCTTAGTTAAGTTTTAGGTTGCTATGGGAGTAGGAATGTGTCTAATTAGCGTCTTTTAAATGTATTAGTGAATACACTATGGGCCAGATTTTCAAAGGGGTACGCGCGTACCCCCCGAAAACCTGGCCCAAACACCCCCTGCGCACGCTGAGCCTATGTTGCATAGGCTTCCAGTGAGCGAAAAGCCGCGGGGCTTTCCTGGGGGAGGGGGCGTTTCGGGAGGTGGGTCGCGATCTGCACGTCATCGAGGGGGCGTGACGCGTTAGCGCGTCATCTGGGGGCGGCGCCGTGGGCGTGGTTTCGGCCCGGGGGCATGGCCGCAGCCCGGGGGCGTGGCCGCGGCCTCCGGACCAGCCCCTGGACCGGAACATGGAGCGCCGCATCCGGCCCGGCATGCGCAAAGTTACGCCTGCTTTGAGCAGGCGTAACTTTCGTGATAGATGTGGGGGGGGGGGGTTAGATAGGGCCGGGGGGGGTGGATTAGGGAGGGGAAGGTGGGGGGAGGGCGAGGGAATGGAGGCAGGCTGCGCGGCTCGGCGCGCGCAGGCTGCTGATTTTGGGCAGCCTTGCACACGCCGACCCTAGATTTTAATGGATACGCGCGTATCTATTGAAATCCCGCGTACTCTTGTTCGCGCGTGCGCAGATTTATAAAATCTGCCCAATATGTCTGGTAGTGGCCTACAGGGGAATGATCAAACTCTCAATAAGGTATGGGGAATTCATGAAGTTTATAGGGCTGATTTTTTTTTTTTTTTTTGGTGTGTGAAGTGGCACCTGCCTATAAATTTAAAGGATGAGCTAGGGTTGGGAAAACAAACACACTAACTTGTTTATTAGCTGCTTTACTGACTATTTAAAACAAACAAACCCTGTTTAACAAACAAACACTAGCTTCTGTTTATAAACACTATTTAAAAAACAACCACTAACTTCTGTTTATAAGCTGTCATAAGAACATAAGAAAATGCCATACTGGGTCAGACCAAGGGTCCATCAAGCCCAGCATCCTGTTTCCAACAGTGGCCAATCCAGGCCATAAGAACCTGGCAAGTACCCAAAAACTAAGCCTTTCTGATTATTTTAGAAAAATCCAAACTCACTAATATACCCCAATATTTTACTTCTCCCCAATACTTTTAAAAAATTTCCTAAGCAGAACTTACTGATTCCTTTCAGCCACCAGCAAGGTGATACTCTCCTCTCAGTGCACCATTCCCCAGAACAAACAAACAAATGTCATATCAAGGCTGCACCGCTGCTTTCTGATCCCAGTATTCTAGCGTGTCTCAGTAGCTAACTTATTTCTTTCAATTTTTCTCTATTAAAATTTATGGATTTTCCTTATATACCTCCAAGAATCTTAGATTAAATTTGCAGATTTCTCAGTCTTACTCCTTTAATCTTACTTCCTCTTATGTTATCTTTTTAAGACCTATGCATACAATTTTTTTTTATACAAACCTTACAATGCAGACTGTACTCCATATATGATCCCTACTCCATAACATTTTAAGCTCTGTTTTGCAGATTTTCAGTCCCTATTAACATAGCTTAAAGAGTCACATTTAAAGTCAAAAGATGTTGCCTAATAGTTGCTCAAAACATAATTATAACACAAATTCGCTTCATTTGCCAAGATATCTCTGGAAGCCTTAAGACTTTGCAAATAAACTAGCTAGGTTGTCTTTATTACATAGAAACTGGTATAACAACTTGTCAAAAATGATTGGAAACCCTCTCCAACTCTTCCCATCCTCCAAAACCCTCACCTCAGCCACTGCTAGCTGCTCTTTTTCTTCAGTGGGCGGAGCCTCTACTCCCTACCAGTCATGCTTCTTCCCTTCATGCTTCTTCCTGTTCAGCTGGTGGGGCCTGGCCTCCCTGTAAGCTGCGCTGTACAGATCCCCCGGCACTGCATCCATTTCCACTGGCAAAGCCCTGGTTTCCTGCCAGTCGCATAGCTCAGCGTCCCGGGTCGACTTGTGGATAGTGCTATGTGCAAGCTGGACATGGCACTATCCACAGAGTGAAAAATACCACACAAAAAGGCAACAACCTTCTGTATATAAAATTTCATATAAACAGTGTCCAGTCAGATGAATCCAGAACAAATGGGTTATGAACTTCTACCAGCAGATAGAGACAGAGCAAACTGATGTCACAGTACATATACCCCTGCAGTGACATCATCCTGCCAGTTTTCTCTGACTCCAGCAGATGGTGGACGTGCATCTCTCTACTAGAGATTGCTTCATTTTAAAGAAGAGGAAAATAAAGGAAATACATTTGCCCCACTCTCCTGCTGTGACTCCAAATGGTCCCTCCCACAGTTGGGAATTCCTGAGGTGATTTCTGTGGTCCCTCAGACAAGTGCCTTGGTCCAGTAGCTGGTTTTAGCCGGCGTGGACTTAGCTGCTTGAGCAGCTGAAAGGCAGTGGGTGCAGGAAGTCAAGCACGGCGGTGACTGCACATGCCCTCTACCCTGCATCCAGAGACCGTCTCTGTACTCAGCCAGGTACGACTGAGCTCCGGTAAGTTTAAAAAAAAAAAAAGTATACAGAGACCTAGAAGGAGGATTTTGTTGTGTAGTTCTTCCTCCTTCTCCTGGTCTCCATACTCGGCACACTGGTCCGAAGTTGTTCATGCTCTTCATCTGCGAGTGAAGCACTTTTGCATGGAAACATTGCACTCCGTGATAATGGCCGTGCAGATCCAGAGAGGGAATTTCTGCCCTCTCTGGATCTGTCCAAGGCGTATCTCCACATTTCCATCTAACTAGAACATCAATGCTTTCTCGGTTCATAGTTCTAGGATGCCACTTTCAGTTTTGGGCGCTGTCCTTTGGTCTGGCCACCGCTCCCAGATCCTTTTCCAAGGTAATAGTAGTAGTTGCAGCAGAGATGAGGGAGGATGGAATCCCAGTACACCCGTATTTGGACGACTGGCTGGAAAAGACCCACCTGGTGACTTGCAAGGTGATTTCCCTGTTGTGGGAGCTCGGCTGGGTAGTGAACCTGGCAAAGAGCAGTCTTCAGCCTGCTCAGTCATTGGAATACCTCGGGTTCGGTTCGACACAAAGCTGGGCAAGGTTTTCCTGCTGGTAGCTCAAATTCAGACGTTGCTGGTGCAGCTCCGTCTGTTAATGAACACTCTGCTCCCAACCGTGTGTTCTTACCTGCAGGTACTTGACTTAATGGCAGCAACCTTGGAAGTGGTACCGTGGGCAAGAGTGTCCTCTGCAGTGCTCCTTGCTGTCTTGGTGGAACCCACAGTCTCAGGACTATTTGGTTTGGCTCCACTTGCGAATGGAGGTCTCCTTCCAACTGCAGTGGTGGCTGCAGGCAGATAATCTAAGGAGGGGAGTCTCCCTAGCCAACTGGACTGGCTAGTACTGACAATTGGCGCGAATCTTCTTGGTTGGAGAGTTTACTGTCAGGAGCTGGCCGCGCAAGGACGTTGGAATGCAGAAGAGTCTCTCTGAAACATGAATTGGCTGGAATCCAGGGCAGTCCAGTTGGCTGCAAGGTCAATTGGTTCAAATACTGTGACTGTGGCGCACATCAATCGGCAGGGAGGTTCCAAGAGCCAACAAATGTCACTGGAAATAGATTAACTTATGGAATGGGCAGAAGTCCATCTTCAGATGATCTCAGTCTCACACATAGCAGGAAGAGACCACATAAGAGCAGACTTTCTCAGCAAGGAGAGTCTGGATCCAGGAGACTGGGCATTGTCAGATGAGGCATTTCAGCTGATTCTGGACCTCTGGAGGTCTTCCATTCCTAGACCTCCTGGTGACTTCACGCAATGCGAAAGTTCTGCGATTCTTCAGCCGCAGGAGAGATCTGTCTGAAGTCATTGGGGATCAATGCCCTAGTGCTGGAGTGGCTGGAAGACAAGGCACTGTATGCCTTTCCACCATGGCCCATGTTGGGCAGATTGGTTTGGAGGTTCAAGCGCCACAGAGGGATGGTTCTCTTGGTAGCTCCAGACTAGCCCAGGAGACCATGGTATCCAGATCTTTGGAGGCTCCTGGTGGATTTGCCTCTTCAACTTCCGGTGCACAGGACCCTGTTGAGACAGGGACCTGTCCTTCACGAAGATCTGACTCTATTTTATTTTACGATATGGCCCTTGAAAGGGCTCACTTGCTGAGGCGGGGATACTCTGCGGTGGTGGTTTCCACCTTACTAAGAGCTAAAACGTTCTCCTTCCTTGGCCTATGTACAGGTTGGAAAGTGTTTGTTTGAGGCCTGGTGAGAGGATTAATCTAGTCTAGGATTAGCCTTAGTCTAGATTCCTCTTACTTTGGAATTTTTTGCAGGATGGCTTGAATAAAGGCTTGCTCTCAGTTCCTTGAAGGTGCAAGTAGCAGCTCTTGCCTGTTTCAGGGGTCACGTAAATGGTGGATCTTTGTCGGCTCATCCTGATGTGGCCCGTTTTTCTGAAAGGAGTGAACTAACTTTGTCCTCCTTTGCAGTTTCCGGTGCTACTTTGGAGTCTTACTTTGGTATTGGATTCTTGGCAGGCTGTATGTTTAGACAACTGCATACCCTGGCCTTGAGGTTACTGACCTTGAAAACGGTGTTCCTTTGGCAATTTGCTCTGTGTGTAGGTTTTTCACACTCCATGCCTTGTCTTGCTGTGAGCTATTCCTTCAGGTGACTCCAGGAGCGGTACAGTTGCGTACTGTTCCTTCCTTTTTACTGAAGATAGACTGATTCAAGAGAAACTCAGTGACCATCTCCCTGCCATCTTTGGATAGAAAGAGAGATGCAGCGGAGTAACATCTGTTGTGACCCTTGGATGTCAAGAGACATATTGTCAGGTATCTGAAGGTTTCTAAGCCTTTCCGGAAGTTGGATCGCCTGTTTGTTCTTCACAGTGGTACTAGAGAGGGAGAACCGGCCTCGCGGGCTATGATAGCTCGTTGGATTAAGGAGGTAGCCACAGCTGCATACATGGATGCAGGGGAGTGTTACCTAGTCAGATTAGGGCTCATTCCACTAGGGCTCAAGAAGCATCAACGGCAGAAGTTAGATTGTTGTCCCCTGTCGGCATTTGCCAAGCTGTGACGTGGTCATCCTTATACACCTTTTCCAGGTATTATCATCTGGATGTGCAGGCCCGGGAGGATGCGGCCTTTGCACATGTGGTTTGACTGAACCGAGGGCAGTCTCCCACCCTATTCAGAAGTAGCTTGGGTACTTAGCTGATAATTTCCTTTTCTTTAGGAAACTTAGATGAATCCAGCTTTCCTCCAGTGGCTGCCGAATGATTGCATAATGATCCTCCTGTGTGCCTATGTGTTACAGGGATTACTGGTATGTGTTAATCCAGGCCCTAGATTTATGTTTATACAATTCCCATCACTCCCTCGAAGATTTCCTTTTTTTCTCATGCTTTCTTGAATTCAAGTAGTGTTTTTTTGTCTCCATTACCACCATTTGATATTCTGCCTTAATCAAGTTGGTGGTAATGTGGATTATAATCAGTTTATAGAAGAATGTTTATACATTAGCAGTTATGTTTATTTTTTTGTTTTTTTTGTTTTTGTTTTTTTTTAATTCTTTATTTATGAATTTCCATTTTTACAAAACGAAAAACAAATTTGTATTCAATTACATTAACAGCATTGAATTTTTATGGAAACACTAGGCATATATATTATTACATAAAATAATAAAGCTAAATAAATATTTCACATTCCTAGTTTCCTAGTTTCCTTTAAAAACAGAAAAATACGGAGCCTGTTGAGCAAATCGATTTATACCATAATTACCATACATGGATCATACTAATTAAGAGCAGAAGTATTACAACACTTAATAAATCCAACATACTTATCAATTTGAGGACTCTGGTGCCCCAGCCTGAGATCTGCGTTCCTCCAAGAATCTTTCTAAGTCTAAAGGGTCATAGTAAACATATTTTGTTCCATCTACCTTCATAAAACATTTACACGGAAATTTTATATTGAGTTGTATTCCAAATGTTCTAGCCAATCCAGCTAAAGCAACACATTTTTTCCTTCTTACTTGAGTGTCTTTTGTCACATCTGGGTAGACCCATATATTGGAATGTGAGCGTAAGCATCCTGAAGATCCAGAGAACAGAGCCAATCTCCTTTTTGAAGTAGAGGTAGCATGGTGCCCAATGACACCATCCTGAATTTTTCTTTTTTTCAGGTATTTGTTGAGATTCCGGAGGTCCAATATGGGATGTAGGCCTCCTGTTTTCTTTGGAATGAGGAAATAACGGGAGTAGAATCCTCTGCCCTGCTCTGGCTCTCAGAAGGGTGGATAATTCTTTCTGTAAGAGTGTGGATTGGTTGTTTACTGTCCAAGACGAGATGGGTGGAATATCGTTTGGTACAGTGAGAAAGTCCAGGTGGTACCCTTGAGATGTTATGGAGAGTGCCCATTGATCCATGGTGATGTATGACCAATTGTGTTGGAAAAACGTGATCCGATCTCCTACTGGCAAATTTGGGGTCGGATTTGCAAATAGGCTTCTGTTCTCTGGTACCATTTCAAAATCCCGAAGTTGACCCTGTTTGCGGAGGGGATTGAGCCCTAGGCGCTCTTGGTTGCCTAGGCTGCGACCTTTGAGGTGGCCTAGACGATCTTCCATGGGCAGGAGGTGGATAGTAACGCCTCAGCCTGTAGTATGGCCACTTAGATTCCTTCCTTGGGAGTCTTCTTGCTGATGTTTGAGACTCCTGAGGTGCCGAGGACAGTTGTCTCAATGTTTCTGAGTGCTCTTTGAGCTGGGAAACCGCTTCCTTAACCTTATCCCCGAAGAGATTGTCTCCTACACAAGGGAGATCAGCTAGTTTTTCTTGTATTTCTGGTCTCAGGTCAGAGGCCTTGAGCCAGGCCCATCTTCGAACACTTATACCGGTGGCTGACAGTCTTGATGCAGTCTCAAAACTGTCGTAAGCTGCACGAACTTCGTGTTTGCCCGCTTCTAAGCCTTTGTGTATTATGGAACTGAAAGAATCTTGGACTTGCTTGGGGAGAGTTTCAGAGAGTTCTTGAATCTGTTTCCATAAGTTACGCTGATATTGTGTCATATATAATTGGTAGGACGCAATTCTGGAAACTAACATGGATCCCTGAATCATTTTTCTGCCTATGTTGTCCAAGAATCTATTGTCTTTACCTGGTGGATTAGAAGAATGAGGCTTTATTCATTTGGATTTCTTTTATGTTGACTCACCTACTACTGAGTGATGAGGTAGTTGAGTCTTCTGGAAGTCTGGGATGTGTTGGACTAGATATGTGGCATCAGTCCTTTTATTTATTGGTGGTATGGTGCAGGGTTGCTCCCATAACCTGTGTTGCAAATCAACAAGGACTTCATGAACTGGTATTGCTAACACCTCTTTAGGTGGGTCCACGAACTGCAACACTTCCAGGGTCTTTTGTCTGGTGTCCTCCTCAGATTCCAGCTGAAAGGGGATGGTGTCAGCCATATCCTTGGTAAAATTCGAGAAGGACAGGTCCTCTGGAGGGGATTTTCTTCTTTCCTTTGGAGGAGATAGTTCTGAGAGGACTTCCTCTGAAGAGGTATCAGTATTAGGATCATCCCATGTATCAGGTGTATGTGGTTGAAGAGGTGTAGATGGTATGGGTACCATTGGCATCGACGGCATCGACTGTTTTTCCATGGGTTTCAACGGGAACAATGGAGAAAATGGTGAACATGGACGTGAAACTCCTGATGGGCCTGGGAGTGGCTCCGGCATCGGAACTTCCTTTGCTATGTCTCCTTCCCTCTGTGCTGGCATCGGTAATTCTGGAGGTTTCACCGGAATGGCACCGATGAGTGTCCAGTTTTGCTAAAATCGGCGCAAAAAAGGATAAATCCGGCATCGGCATCGACGATGGAGTCGGTACGGGCATCAGTGTGGGCACCGGTGATGGCAGTGGAATCTGTACCGGTGATGGCATTGGCCTCAATGGCGGACTCTGTGTTGGCATCGGAGGCATATCAATGAGCACATCCCTAACTGCCTGGTGGATGTAACCATCCAGTTCCGCCCGCATAGCTGGTGAGACCAGAGCAGCTATGGGGGGAGGCAGCGAAGGCGATACCAGTACCTCTGCAGGGCCCTGTGGAGGTATGGTTCCCAGCACCGATATTGGTGGGGATCGCCGTGGGGTGGAAGGCCTCGGCATAGCATCGTCTCTCCGAGGTTTCTTCGGCGCTGATTCGGGATCCCTCAATGGAGCACCGGATATCGGATCGGTCTCAGGATCGTGAGGCCTCCAATGACGATGCTTTTGCTTGTGCTCGATGCCTTTTGCGATGACCGATGACTATTTTATCGGCGACTTTGAAGGAGTTGGTGACGGCCAATCCCCCGCTTTGTCCGGTCTTCGTTTTTTGAGGACGACCTTCCGTATCGCTCCAGCCGGAGACAACTGCGTGGACGTCTATGTCGAAGGCATTAATTGGAGATGGAACAGATGCTCCATTTTCTCCATCCTTAGTCTTCTTTCTGCCTTTCGGCATCATCTTGGCGCATCTTGGGCACATCGAGACATCGTGTCCCTCGCCGAGGCAGAGTACACACTCTAAGTGTGGGTCCTTAATGGACATGGTACGGCAACAAATCGGGCATTTTTTAAAACCCGTAGCCATTTTGAGAGTCGGACAGCAGTTGACGACTTTCAGGCTAGTATTAAATGGTTGCGGAACAGACAGAAAAAACGGAAAGACTTACCACGATGGTAAAAAAGGGAGACCACTACGGTGTCGAAAGTTTTTCCGAGTTTTTATCAACTTTTTTGTATGGTGAAAAATCACCATACAGGACTCCTAGAACCGCGAGGCTAACGGCTTCGCGGAAAAAAGAAGACTGAAGGGAGACCCCTGTGGCAGGGAATATCATGACATGCTGGGCATGCTCAGTAGGCTCAGGGTGCCGCTCAAAAGTTTCTAGAAACTTTGACAGAAAGGTTTCCGGAATAGGGCTCAGTCGGTGACATCATCCATATGTGAGGACTAGTATCCTGCTTGTCCTGGGATAATAATGTGAACCTGGATTTCAAATTTTAGTTGCTGTCATATTGCCAAAACCTTTTCTTTGCTCTGTTCTGACTTTAGATTCACAACGATCCATTTTCTTTCCTTCTCTCAAATTCAGGTGCTCGCTCACACCTTGATTTTTTACAGGATTTCTAGTAATTGAATGGATCTCAAGATACGAATCATTAATAGTCTCAGATATTTTTTTGTTGCTAGGAAGGCCCTCTTGTCTCTTTCAATCTCTCTCCTTCATAAACTGAATTTCAAGTAGCTATGGTAGAAATGTAAATGTCTCTGTAAATTTTGCTGGATTTCAACTTTCCATTCTCTCTGGAATCCCCAGACTTCTCACATTATTTCTCTGACTCCTGTTTGCATTTTTGAAGTATTTCAGAATGACCTGTTGACATTTTTTAAGCTATTAAAAATCTGGTTTGTCATCTAGTAGCTGTGTATCAGTTTAGTATTGCTTAAATTTTTAAACCATTAATTTGGATGTGTGTGTGTAGGATGTGTTTATGGACTGCTGTATTTATTTTATGTTGTTAATGTTTGGTTTTATTGTACATCGCTTTGGGTGATTTTTATTTGTAAAGTGATTAAGAAATGATGATAGATACATTTTTTTTTCATTTAAGTGACTTTTGGCATCCTGAACTAGTATCATGTGAAGTCCTTTCCTCCAGTTCAAGCACGCTGTCTTTTGAAATAGTTGCACTGTAAGGGAAACCATCCCTCTTAACTTCTTTAATTGCATGATTCTCTCTCATTAGTACCTTTAAGAAATTGCAGCTCCTTCATGAGCAAGGTAAGGGAGCCTTCGGTTTCCTTGCCAGCAGCCATTTACTGTGGTTGATAAAAAAGTACTGTTTTGATCTTTTTGACTCTCTTTAACACAACAAAGGCCCCTTTTGTGTGCAATTTTACCACCTACCATTACAGTTGCCTCTTATTTATTATAGTCCTTGCTATCCAAAGCTCTATGTGGAGATGGCAGTTTTACTTACTGGTGATCGGTTTGTTCTTTGGAGACCAGATCTTCACATTCATTGCTAGAGCCTACAGCATGGGACTACTTTGTGTCTCTGTGCTGTCTTCTGACTGAAATGGCCATTTTGAACAGGACATAAATTATTCTCTGTTTTTGTTTACTTCTAGGAGAGGCTTGAATCCACCCCACAGAGTGAAATCCATCTCTATGACCACCTTCACGGAACAGGAAGTGAACTTTCTGCAGGCACGAGGAAATGAGGTCAGCAGACACAATTTAAAAAAATCACTGTACAGGCCCAGGAAGGGGTTGAGCAGATACAAGTATACTGGATCTTTTCTCAAGAGTTGGGCTGTGTATATACATATGCATGGAGCGTAGTGTCAAGAATTTAAGGAACAAGATTCTACATGTATAGCAGAAGTACAAGTACAGAATAACGTAAGCCCGTTCTCCAAAGGGCATTGAGTTGAAGATTGCATTGTTAAGACACAAAAGTTTACAATCTGTGTGACACACAGATTGAGAGACCGGTTCATAGTCACATACTGGAGCTTGTGGTAGTGGTAGGTTTGGACCTGAATGATTTCTTGACCTTGTGCCTATCTAGTCAGGATTTTAGAGAGATGTTGAAAGTTCTTGTGGCCTCTTGCTGGCATAGAGACAGCACTGTCACGCTGTACACTGTGAATTCTGTACTGATATACCAGGAGTGCAACATTCCTTAATGCTCCTGGCACTCCTTCATGTCCTAGAGTTGTCATTTGATTGTTGTATAAGCAACTTTACACGATAAACACTGGTAGGTCCATGCAGGGAGGATATCCAAAAGAGCTGCCTACTGAATATTTCAAGTACAGAGCATTAATAGTTGTATCAGTTCTGAAGAAAACTGGATTGCTTGCAGGTTGTGATACTCTTTTGGCCCAGTATAAGGAGATGTCCAAAGATAAATGCTATACATGAACTTTCCAGACCAAATCTTCATGCATCCAGTCTTAAGTTGAAGAATGAGATCCCAGGGGAAGTGGTGGGTGTAACTGCATTTGCACTGCAGCAGAGCGGTTTGTAAGTATGCAAGGCTGGGAGTAATCCCTTCTCTAGTTGCCTCCAACTGATTAGTTTGTCAATGCCTTCTATTTATTTTAAATCTTACACAACCTGTGTGCCTGTGGACCAGAACCTTTGGACTCTGAATTACTGCAGATCTCTCTGTGCCAACAGTTTGTTGTGAAACAAAATGAGTTTTAACTGTTAGTGTTACTGGTCTGTCACAAGGAACTCCTTTTACTTTGAACATTTTTTCTCTGAACAGCAGGAAACATTATAACAATGGAATTCTCCATAGTTGTCGTCAGCTGGAGCTGATAGGGTTCATTTCAGAGTCAGAACAAGCTGATGATCCCACTCTGCTGCTTAGGGCCCCTTAGAGAGACATTTGACTGATTTGGAAAAAGCTGAGAGAACGGTTTGTTTGGAAGTACCTCTGTGGATTGAGATCAAAAGATTACATAGGACCCTCAGATCTGACCGAGAAAGATGCAGCATTTCACTCTGTAGCCTATCTGATTTAAATATAGCAGTGAATGTTACTGTGAAAATGTGTTTTCTCCGTGGACAAGCAACACAGTCACATAAGATGGGTGAAGTCATCTGATGGCACTGCCTGTCTGTTCTCTCCCAGCTCAGAGCTTTTTAGATTGCTCTGAACATGTGTGGTAGTTTCCATGCTTCTGTGGCCATGTGACTCTCCCTCAGTTTCTTTTCATCAGTAAATGGTGAAAAAATTTCTTTCACGTCATTACTGCATTTTATGTTGAAAAACTGTCATTGAAGATTTCTTTGGAAAGAGAAGAAAAAGCCCCTTTTAAATCCTGTGATGCATGACAAAAAAAAGATGGCTGTGGCAGACCTACATGTTCTGTGCCTTTAAATGACTTGGATTGGACCACAGCAGTTTAAACTGTGTGGCTCATGTGGCAAAATGCTAGGGTGCCATTATGTAGAATCATCAGTGCCAAAGCGACATAGCACAAATTCATTAGTGTAAAAAGACAAAAAAATCATTGGTAGAAAAGCATTATGCTGAAAAATCATCACCGCATAGACAGTGATCAGAAGAGAAGTGAAAACAGAAAAAGACCTCAAGACAGACATATAGGATTCCAAACAAGACAGTATTTGTACTTTAATAATTCAAAAAATAGTTCCTCTGCATTTAGGCAGGCCAGCCCCCACCAGTGGACTTAAAAAAAAAAAAAAAAAAGTAGCGGTTGCAGGCTGAGAGAGGCTCAGCAGTGAAGGCTTTTGCTCTCTCCCCCCCATAGCCAGGATCCTGTTCCTGCACTCAGCTAGGGAGGGCTGAGCTCAGGTAAAAGTTTTTATTTAAGAAAAAGTAAAAAGGGAAGAGCGGAAGTATTTTAGTAATGTTACTTCCTACCGGGTCCTTCTCTCGTTCTGCTCTGGGGAGCTTTGTGAGTTGTGGCGTTGGCTAGGCCCCGCTGTCGGGCTTCCCTCTCGGGCTGCTCAGATCTGGGCCAACACCTGGGCTCCGCTCTCAGCACCTCTGCATCCAAAAGACCCACTAATGATGGCTTTGCAGCATGTAAGAGCTCCTTTCTGTGTAATCATGCGTGCCTCTTTCTAGATACAGCTTGAGCTCTGGAATTAATGAGCAGCATGCCTTTGTGCAGCGCACACGTTGCACACAGCACCTCTTTGTCTTCCTCCTCTTGTGTCGCCTTCCTTGAATCCTTCCAGCCTCTGTCCTATCTCCAGGGGGAGGGTGCACTGAGCATTGGATGTGACTTATTTTGAATGTTGGGAGCAACAGCAGTGGGGAGCAGTTTTGGCAGCCACATGTGGCAGCCAAGCTAATTAACTGTGCTGGCTGCTCCCATCACGCAGACCTCTTGTGACGGACTCATGTGTGTCTGCACCCCACCTTGCCCTTTGTTTTTAAATTTGGAAGAGAGAATAGTGGTGGGTTCAGTGCTTTCCTAGCTGCTTTTTCTTTTTGGTGACCACATAAGTCCTCTCCATGTCCGTATTGCCTGCCCTTAAAGGATGGTGTGGCACACAGTTTTGGTAAAGTGTTCCTTGGTCATAAAAAGGTTAGGAAATACTGGTCTAGTAGGATTCAAGCAAAGGAAATTAACAGGTAACGCTAACTTTCTCCTTATAGATAAGCCACTCAGTTTTACTACACAAACTGACTGGGTCATTTATCATTTCGAGATAACGCCGTAACACGCAGTAAATAGCACAATGCGACTTAGTATGCAAATGTGACATTTGCTATGCAAGTGGGAGGAGTTTGGGTGGAGTTAATGGTAATGAGCACAACAATGCGGGTTTTAACCGGAAATAACTATGCTTTTTTTCTGTGTGTTGTGCCCGCGTTAGCTGCGTGTTACCGACTGAAAATGTTTTTATCGCAAATGGCGGTTCAGGCAGAGGAGAGAGCGTGAGCCTCTGAAGAGACCAATATGTATTCTCTACCTAGCTGCAATCAAGCTAGGCAGAATACATTGTACAAATCATCTCCTCTTGTACCGTTCATCGCTCCAAATGACAGAAAATCTTCACTGATGTCAACTTTGCTGATAGTATCTCTGACTGTGTTTGTAAAACTGCCCCCTCTTACAGTGGTATAAATAGTAAACATACGTATTGGTCTCTCCAGAGTCACTCTTGGGGGTTGGGTTTTTTTAAATCTCCCCCCCCCCCCCAAAATGATAAAATCACATAAAATTTCGTGGGGGTCGGGCGGGGTGGTGGGGTTGTAATTAATTAAATTTGAAGGGGTGGGTTTGGGGGGATTTATGTGCCCTTTCTCCCCCCCAAAAATGATAAGAAAACCACACGAAATTTCATGGGTTTTCCTATCGTTTCGTCGGCCTCCCAAAACGCAATGAAATAGAAAATATTGTCTTTATTTCCTATTTCGTTGCAAACGAATGCACATCCCTTTGATTTAGTTGACTTTATTTATATTAGTATTTACATGGCATCCTTATCTAGTGAGTCTTTAGCAGTCCCTAAGCACTTCTTTGAGGTGTATTTGTTTTTCTCAGGTTGGAGTACTACAGGGTTTTGGGATTATATCATTTTTTGCCTTATGGTAGGAAGGAGGAGACCAATTTGTGTCCTAGAAATAAAGAACCTACTTTCTGGGACATGTGTACACGTGTGTGTGTGTATATTTATGGATTTGAGAAAAAGCACCCTTATCAGTCCTCATGTCCTGTAAATTTGGCGTGGATGTGATGCTAAATTTAAAAAAAAAAAAAAAAAAAAGATTTAGGGGACACACAAATATAGTGATTTTTTTTAAGCCTTCTTTTCCTTTGCAAAATAGGCTAAAAAGTGTACAAATTTAAGAACTAAAATTAGAGGAGGAAATAAAAGAAATATGCCAGGATACACTAGGAATACGGTGGTGCACAGAATGATTTCACTTTTCAGATACTGTAAAGCAGATTGCATTCATATCCTGTAGGTATTTCCCTCTCCCCAGAGGGCTCACAATCTAATTTGGACCTGAGCCCTAGCAATCTGACTCAGGAGATTACATGTGTCACCAGCCTCACAACATGAAATCCTGACAAGGGTGTTTGGTACAAGAATTCTACCAAGAGCAGCAAACCTTGCAAACTAATGCTAACCACACCCTCATTTAAAACCACTCTCACAGGCTGATCCAGTAATCTGTGCGTTAACATTGTGCACTGAAAAAAGCTTTTACATAGTCCATTAAGAGTTCATTTGAAAATCTCTCTCTTGTGTTTCTCAGGTTTGCAGGAAGGTCTGGCTGGGCTTGTATGATTCTCGGACCTCAGCTATCCCGGACTCCAGGGACCCTCAGAAGGTGAAGGAGTTTCTCCAGGAGAAATACGAGAAGAAGAGATGGTACTGATAAAGCAGAGCCCAGTGTGGTGGGTTGGTGGGAGGGCTCTGGTGAGACTGGAGGAAACCCAGTGGCAGCATTTTCTTTAGTTGAATACATGGGGATGATGGGAGTGTTCCACTTTCAGATGCTTTTTTTTAGAACAGATTGAAGGATGGGAGATGGTACCACATATTGGTTAGAGTATTGAACTAAGAATTCAAATCCCATCTCTGTCCCAGACTCTATGCTATGTTTCCCTTTCCTCCCTTTTAACTGATTGTAACTGGGTTCTGATATTAATAGTGGATCTTTCCCTGTCTCTCTCGTGGAATTGGCCATAAATACAGATGTGTGCTGCCAGCTGCCATGCTGCAGAGCCAGCTCGCATGTAGCTTTCTAAAGCAGGGGTGGACAAATTATGGGTTCAGGCCAAAACCAGTTGATTATTTATTTATTTATTTTTATTTTTTGTATACCGATGTCAAGCCCCCCTCATCTCTTTTTATATTCCTACCAGTCCTGGGCCTTGCTGACATCAGCAAGGACTCAGTGTTAATGCATCAAACCGCAGACACTTCAAGCCTTTGCTGATGAAGGGGCAATGTGGTGGTGAGTGAGTACCATGTTAGCAAGTTGTTTTGGGGATCCAGGAAGTGAAATATCACATCGAGCGCTTTATTTATTTATTTTTTTTACAAGCCTGTCCAGATGGCTAAAATTCCTCACCGTCCCCTTCATTGTTTTCATCTCTCTGTACCATTGTTATTATGCAGTTTTTCCTTGTCTTGAGACTTAATGCACCATATAGAAACAGAAAATAAATGTATAAACAAATATGAGGCAACTTTTACTGACGAGAGATTTATTTTTTTATTTTAAAGAAACTGTGGTTCAAATTTAATTACCTGGCAACTGACAAAATTCAAGTGGGTTCTCTGTCTTCTAGCCATCATACATCTAACTACTGTGTCTAAAGTACCTATAGTTGGAGGTCAGGAATATGACAAGGAGGAGGAAGAAGAAGAAAAACAAATATTTTATTCTTCCAGTTGATTCACGTCAGGGTACATATTCAATACATAGCCATTTATTTAAGTTAGCCAAATAGACTTGTTCAAATAACTTAAATGGGATATTCAGCTTCACAACTATGCTGTTGAATATCCCCTGCTTAATCATTATTTAGCCGGCTAAGCATTGCCTAGTTAAGTTTAGACCTGCTATAGAATAGATTAAGGCTGAATATTGCTATTTATATGAATAACTTCTCCGGCTAAGTAGCGCCGCCCCATTATATCCCTTTCCCGCCCTTGAGTTAGTGACTAAGAATTTAGCTGCTTAAGTCTAAGTTAAGCAGCTAATTCCTTTTTAATATCAGCCTCTTCATTTTTAAAAAATTGAGACCACTTAACTCAGCAGCCATGGATGCAGGGAAGCTGGCTCTGGGGATGGATGCAGATGATTTCAATCATAATAAAATCAAATTGGACATAATCACTAGAGAGAGGACATTAAGTAAAACTACTCAGTAGTAAAACGGGAGACTATGATAAAATGAGGAAATTAGTTAGAAAATCCTAAAAGGAGTGGTAATAAAAGTTAAGTTTGCATGAGAAGTGGACATTGTTTAAGAGTACCATTTTGGAAGCTCAGACAAAATGTATTCCATGCAGTAAAAAAGGTCGAAGGAAGACCTAAAGAATGCCAGCATAGTTTAATGGTGAGATAAAGGAGGCAGTTAAAGTTAAAATATCATCGTTTGAAAAAATGGAAAGCAGACCCAAATGATGAAAATGGGCAAGAGAATAAGCACTGGTAAATCAGATGTAAAACCATAATAACACAGGCCAAGAGAGAATTTGAGAAGAAGCTTGCCAGAGAGACAAAAATGAATAAAATCTTTTTCAAATACATTTGAAGCAAAAAGCTTATATGAGAGTCAGTTGGGCTGCTAGATGACCAAGTGGCAAAAGGGGTGCTCAGGAAGGACGAGAAAATAGCAGAAAACTGAATTCTTTGCTTTGGTCTTTCTCCATAGCTAAGCATCACTTTATAGCCCCACAAGATGGGTGGTGTCATCTGATTGCTCCAGTTCAGTCTGTTTTCTCCTGTAGACCAGAAATGTTTGGAATTTGTTCTAGACATGTGTGGTACTTCCACACTACCGTTGCTATGTGACCACTCAGTCTAATTTCATCCACTTTGTGAACAGTCGCAGATTCTTCTCACTGCGATCAAAATGAATGACTTTTCATAAAAAGATAGGTTTTGCCATGCTGGGTCAGACCAAAGGTCCATCAAGCCCAGCATCCTGTTTCCAACGGTGGCCAGTCCATGTCATAAGCACCTGGCAAGATTCCTACGTTCAATAGATTCCATACTGCTTATTCCAGGGAAAGCAATGAATTTCCCCAACTCCACTTTAATAATAGGTTATGGACTTTTTTCTTCCAGGAACTTGTCCAAATCTTTTTTTTAAACCCAGCAACACTAACAGTTTTTACCACATCTTCATGCAATGAATTCCATAGTTTAATTATGCATTGAGTAAAAAAAAACATTTGTCTTAAATGTATCACCTAGTCTTTTTACTTTTTTGAAAGTGTAAACCAATTCACGTTTACTCACTCAATCCACTCATTTTATAGATCCTGATCATATCTCCTCTCAGTCATCTCTTTTTCCAAGCTAAAGAGCTCTAACCTCTTTATCCTTTCCTCATAGGGGAAGCATTCTATGCCCTCTGTCATTTTGGTTGCCCTTCTCTGTACCTTTTCTAATTCCACTATATCTTTTTTGATATGTGGTTTTTGATATGTGGTTTAATAGTTTTCCTGTATACTTGTGTTAATGTATTCTGCCTTGAGGCGACTGTTTTAATGTATTTCCGCCCTGGAGGCGACTGTTCAGTTCCTTGTAAACCGGTGCGATATGTATTCTTTACAGGAACATCGGTATATAAAAATTAAAAATAAATAAAATAAATAAATGTGGTGATCAGAACTGCACATGGTATTCAAGGTGCGGTTGAAGCATGGAGCTATACAGAGGCATTATGATATTCTGTTTTATTCTTCATTGCTTTCCTATTAACTCCTAGCATTCTATTTGCCTTCTAAGCCACTGTCGCCACATACTAGAAAAAAGATTTCAACTTATTATCAGATATGACACCAAGATCCTCTTCCTGAATGGTGACTCCTAATGTGGAACCTTGTATTCTGTAGCTATAATTTAGGATACTCTTCCCTAAGTGCATTATTTTGCACTTGTCCACATTAAATTTCATTTTCCATTTGCCGGCGTCGGTTCTCAAACCCGCTTTCAGCCACGGGTTCGGAAAACGACGCCGGCATAATTGAGTGTCCGTCTTCCGGGCCGTGGGCCGATTTTAAAATTTTTTTATTTTTTTTTTTAATTTTTGGGGCCTCTGACTTAATATCGCTATGATATTAAGGCGGAGGGTGTACAGAAAAGCAGTTTTTTCTGCTTTTCTGTATACTTCCCCGGCGCCGGCAGAAATTAATGCCAGCCTTTGGGCAGGCGTTAATTTTTGAAAGTAAAATGTGTGGCTTCGCTGCACATTTTGCTTTCTGGATCGAGTGGGAATAAGTAATAGGGCCATGAACATTCATTTGCATATTGCAGGCGCTATTAGTTTCGGGGGGGGGGGGGGGGGGGGTGCATTGGCCGCGCGTTTTCGACGCACTATTACCCCATACTGTATAAGGGGTAAAGCTAGCGCATCAAACACGCGGCCAAACCCGGGCTAACAGTGCGCTCCAGCGCAGTACAGCGGAGCGCTCTGTACTGTATTGGCCCGAAAGAAAGGGAAAAGTCTCTTCAAAGCTTGTGTAAAAAAAAAAAAAAAAAAAGTTTCCATAAAATTGCAGTCATGGATCAACAAGACTTCTGTATCTGCTGCCTAGGCCTGGACCAAGACAGTTCAAACTGCATCCCCTGTGGCAGAATATCCCCTAGGGTGTTAAAGCTAAAGCTCTAATATGAGCTTAAAGGTTCCTTAGAGCATAAATAATCTAAACACAAAAAGAGGCAAAAATCTTCCTCCTCCAAATCCTTAAGAAAATTGAGAAGAAGGTCTCCGGCACAGTCATCCGTGCAGAAGCACAGAGATTCTAGATCTGTACCACATTCTGATGGTGCATAAGGTACGGCATCTTCATCATGACATTCCACAGGTGCAAAAGGACCAGCTCCAAGAAAGCAGCATGAAAATATAAAAAAGGAACTGCAGTCCAAATTTTCTCCACCCCCTCGGGCCAAGAACAAGTTTCTATGGAAGCACAGCCAATTGAAATACCATCTGAGGTTTGCCTTTTCCTAATCACTCTTTTATATTGATTCAGATTCCAATCATTTTTACATATCAGATGACTTGGGGGGAGAAATTCCCGGTAATGAATCACCAAATCTGCCTTCAAATCCCTAATCCAAGCCTAACAGGGCAGACACACCTACTCTTCTTTTATATAAAAGTTATTGGATGTCCTAGAATTTAGTCTCCATAAAGAGGAAGAGCCTGTAGCAGAATTATATGGGATGTTACAATGCTTACAAATACCAAAGCAATACAAGGCTGTTCCCATGCATCATTTGCTCTTTCAAGACCAAATAAAAATATGGAAGACACATTATTCCATCACTCCAGTGGCAAAAAACATAGACCTAAAATACTGTGTACAGAAGTGCCCAGGTTGCAAGATACAACTACCTCATTAATCCCTTGTTTTGGAATCAGCCATGAAAAAGACTAATAAATCATAGACTCTTTCAAAAACTCATCCAATATTCTAGATACAATATGGAAAAGAGTTTATCAAAGTGCAACCTTACAGCCCAGGATAGACGCCCACTAAATTCAGATCATTTAGTATCTGTTCAATAACCTACATCAGTTATTTAGTAAAAGGACATTGCTCAAATACGTCTGGACAACTGCTAAAACAATTCACAGAAATCATGAAGAATGCATGCCATCTAACGCATTCCATATGTGTCTCATTTGATACCACTTCTAGGGTAGCAGCATCCAGCATTGTCACCAGGAGACTAGCCTGGCTCTAGGCATCAGGTCACTGAGAAAAGGTCCATGACAATTTAGCAGACACCCCCTGTGATGATTTCCGACTCTGGAGAAACAATCTGTGAATACTGTGAAATCCATTAAAAACCAGAGTACAGCTCTGCAGTCTTTGTCAGCTCAGTGGCATAGCCAGAAAATAATTTTTGGGAGAACTCTAGGTTTACATGGGTGGGCAGTAGGCTTACAGGTCTTAGGCCTTACTAGTTGTACTCTTATCTATAAATAATGCTTAGAGTGCACCTGACAGTGGATTTTGAAGTAGTCTACAACCATCATGCATCGTGAGTGAATTAAAATATTTTAATTATTTCAAGCACTTATCAACATTAAAAATGCCTTATTGATCTGGTAATTTTTTATATTTATTGTAGTTTATAAATACACAATATCATAAAAAGTAAACACCTATCAGAAACATCAGATCCAATCACATAATAAAACAAATATCAATATATTCTTTTATGAATCCTCTTTCCAAAAACACAGAGAATATCATAATGACAATAAAAAAACCCCAAAACATAAGAATTTAAGATTTCCAGCAGGTGCAGAACAGATCTAGGACAGTTCATATAACAGTGTGTGTGGTCAGGGCCTTCAAGGGATTCAGTGAATCCCTAGCCCATAGGTGCCACTACAGGGTGCCATCCCAGTTTTAAACGTCGGTAGAGATGACAAACTGGCAAAAAGGAAAACATGTCACACCGAAAGGTTGGTTCTGTGCAGTTCAGCACCATGTACATTGGTGCCAGTTTCATCGGCACCATTCTCTTCAGATTTTTACTTCAGAATCTTCCCTCATTCACGTGGTCCTCCTTCAGTAATCCAAATGTCTTCTGCTCCATTAGGACACATGGAGTACTACATTTTACAGGCAGCCCTATCCATGCAGAGGTATTCAGCCTGTCTTTTGCTGAGTCCATCTGGGGATATTCTTCACCTGTCTCCTCTGATTATGAGGGCACTTCCTGTGGTACGACTGCTATCCTATGGCCTCCATTTGGATGTACCAGATCTGATCTCTTTGCTGATTTCATCTACTCGACCATCATCTCTGGACCCAGAGCCTATCCTGGTCTTGAAGGAAGATCCAGCACATGGGGACCCAACAGTCTGTAGACCAAGTTGAAGATATCATCTAGTCTTTCTTTACCTCCCTTGCCAGAGAACCTGGGAGCTCTTTTCAATTGGTCCTCTCCACTTTTCAACTTCAATTTTTCTCAAGTTGTGGTGTCTGCATCTCTGTTACCAGTGGGGAGCACATCAGCCCCTCCCCTTCAAGAGTCTTCATCTTCAGTTGCAGTGGAGTCATCTCATTCCAACATGGAGGAATACCGATGTCCCCCGATTCTTCCAGAGGACCCACATCCATCTCCAGTATCATTTGGACATTCATGACTGAGTGTGGGATCAAATTCAAAAGGGATGGAGGCGTCTGAAATTGGAAACCTGCTTAGCAACATCAGTTCGATTTTATCGATGTTCAGAGCTAGTTATTATGATACAATCAGTGATATGGCAGAAATGCATATTGAGACAAAATCAAAGATAGCGGACCAGTATAACTTTATTGGCATAAAAAATTGTATATCGTCTGCAAAGATCTTGTAATTCAGTATTTCTGCAAGAAGTTTAGAAAGGGGAGCTAAGAAGTAGAGTAGCAGAGAGCTGGACCTACTAGATGCTCATGGAGATGGCGTACCTGGAAGATTCCCCCAAGTTAGTTCTAATCTGTTGCTTCTGACCATGTCGATAAGAACCGTCCCTATTATCCCAATTTTAGACAGCTCAAAACTTGGTTATTGAACACTGATGAAATGTCCAATAATACCAAAGCATAGTACCGAAATCAAAGCCTTGTCGTATTTTATCAAGGCTTGATGGTGACAATGTCTCTATACTATGTTACAACATATAAGATCCAGAATGAAGCTGTCTTTGTTTCAATGCAAGTGCTAAGAAGAACGCCAGAAGTAAATTTGAGAGAGAGTATGTGCAAAACAAATCAATTTGGAAATGGTAACCTGACAATGTTCAGGTTTTGTTTAGTAAATTCTTTTTTTTTTTTTTTGTTTGTCATTCCCTGCCATTCCTGAGCCATGTGCACATGGGGGGACTTCCCCAGGAGCCAGAGCTTAGCTTCATAGCAGCATGTAGTTGTCTCCTCTGTTAATTGCAGGACATCATGTAATGGCAGATCGAGACTTCTTGGCCCAGGTGCCTAACCAAGGTTTCTCTGCATGCTGCTTCCTGTTCATTTAAAGAAATGAAAAAAAAAAATCTATGTAATGTTTGCCCTTAAAACAATCTGTTTTTCTGCTTTAAATGTTCAGGGAGAAAATGTGGATGAAAAGCAAAATATTTAGTGTTCTGAATGCACAAAAGTGCACTGGAAACCTTTTGTTTGAATGGAAATTGACTCTTTCAAGAGGGGTCTGTCTAGTTTACTGAAGGCCAGCAGCTTGGGATGAGTTTTGTTAGTTCAATACAAGCAAGGTTCTTCATTTTCAGATTTCATTCTATTTTGCCTGGGAATTTTAGAGCTCATTACAAAAGTAAGAGAAAATTGATGCAAACTCCCTCCCTTCAACTCATTTTTTTCTAGGAGTATGAGGTGCTGGCAGGAGAGGATGACAGCAGTGGGTGTATATGGGTGGACAGCTTGGTACTGGCAAAGTAGAGAGTCAGGGCCAAGTCTTGAATTTTGCAGCACTAAAACAAAATCCTGCTTGTGGGGTTAAAGAATTAGGATAAAAATTGGCTTAAAAAACAAGCCTGAAGAATAGTTCTGTAAAAATCAGTTTAACCTGAAAACAAATGACCCTAAGTATAAGGCATCATGGTCTGCTAAGTATCTGGTTCATTTCTGGAGCAGTGGTGCCATCTTGTGGCCATGCTGAAGATGTGTTTTTCTGATTCCCACAGGATTTAGAATGATGGATTTTGCTTTTGGCACTACATCCCTGGGTTAAGTTTTGCTAATCCTTATGCCCTTCACTGTTCACTATGAGGTAGATCTTCAAACGATACGCGAGCGCGTACTTTTGTTCGCGCAGCAGGCGCAAACAAAAGTACGCTGGATTTTATAAGATACGCACGTATCTTATAAAATCCGGGGTCGGCGCGCACAAGGGGGTGCACATTTGTGCAACCTGCGCGCGCCGAGCCCAGCGCGGCCTGCCTTTTCCCTCCGAGGCCGCTCCGATTTTGGAGCGGCCTCGGAGGGAACTTTTCTTCGCCCACCCCCCCGGCCCTATCTAAACCCCCCCCTACCTTTGTCGGCAAAGTTACGCCTGTCGGCTGGCAGCCCCGCTCCGTCCTCCGGTCCCGGGGGCTGGTCCAGAGGCCTTGACCACGCCCCCAGGCCCGCCCCCGGACACGCCCCCTCCCTCCCTTTTTCAAAAGCCCCGGGACTTATGCGCGCCGGCGGCCTATGCAAAATAGGTGCGCGGGCGCGCGTAAATCCTTCTGGATTTACGCGCGCGGGCCTTTTAAAATCCGCCCCTATTTGTACATGTGAGATAGAAAATGAGAAGATTGTTTTATCTTGTTTCTTAGCTGCTTTGTGACCAGGAGATGTAAAAACTTCTATTGTGTAGCAGTTTCCAGCTGACCCAGTTTTTTTTTTTTAATTTTGAGTTCAGTTATGTACACCTGAACAGGTAGCAATGTCATTTTCTGAGGACAAGCAAGATGGCAGTCCTCACACATGGGTGATATCATCCGATGGAGCCTGGCACGAAAAACTTTGACTGAGCGTCTCACACATGCATTATACCATGCATCCATATGGGGTCCCTTCAGTCTTTTTCCTAGGAGCCTGGTGGTCATAGTTTCTGAGTCTTAGTTCGGGATTTTTCTCATTTTCCAGTTCCCAAGGGATATTTTCACTGCACTGTTAGTCATGAGGTCCTGTAATCTTCTCATAATATTCTTATGCAGATTTTTTGATATTTCTTTTTTTGTTTCACAGTTGGTTCCCTTCTGGGCGACAGTGACCTTGGTGCCTGTCTGCCATCTATTGCCACCACCATTGAATTCTACTTAGTCCCTTTTATTCTGTTTTGACATGTCTTCGTGGTTCCAGGGGTACCCCTGATGCACAAGGACCATGTCTATCGTGGATCCCCAGGATAGATGTGTCATCTGTTTGGGGGGGTATCATATAACATCCAGGTTCGCCGCAAGTGCGCACAGATGACCCCTGAAGGATGCCGGTCCCACTTGGATCTGATGGGAATGTCTGTTCAGGCACCAGAAGACCAATGCATTGGTGGCATCGACATTGAAGGACCATGAATCCGCACCAGTGGATGTCAAGTCATTGGATTGTGGAGGGGCCCATCAGTTCCCTTGAGATTGAAGGCTGGTAGGGATGCCGGAGACAGGCCATTTGTTAAGCGCCATGTTAATGAGACAAATTCCGTCACGACCTTAGCTCCCTACATATGGTAATCCCTACATCTGCATAATAATCCTTTTTTATTATTAGGTACAGTGCAATAGTCAGGACCACAAACAACTTAAATGCGCAGACATTACACAGACACATGCATTTCACTAAACTGACACAAATTCATTCCTTGTATTCTTCAGGTGTCATGACACACATAACACAAAAAGACAGATAACAGTTAACACATTTGAGCTCAAAAAGTATTTGGATCGATCCAGAATAATACAAAAATCAAAATTAAAATGATCTATTTAAAAATGAAAAAATCAAACTGAGGAAAAATATAATCTTCAAGCTTTACAGCTCAAATGGCAAAGAAGGTGTTTTCTTTTTCAATCTGGAAAGATATAAAATTGGCATACAACACATTGCTCAGCTCCATCCAATTGAAGAAGGCATTGGGTTCCTTCTCTTCAACCTCTGCACCAGGGACGGCTGGTGCCAAGCATCGAGGGGAAACCGAAGAAGCATTATTATTGGTCCCCGTCAATGCATGGGGGACAGTCTGGCTTCTGCCAAGAAACCCCCGAAGCGGCCCTGCCATGAGGAGAGCTCATCCTCCAAGTTGCCCGGGGTCTCTACCAGTCCTGATTTCAGCCACCAATCCTCTTGGTTCCGAAGAGGACGTGGCCTCCACTCCTGCCTCCCAGTGAGTCTTGCCATCAGCGATTATTTGAGGAGGAATTGGGGTGACTCGTGCAGATGATTGTGGAAAAGATGCTGCAGGGCCTCTGTGTGGAGCACGATGTCGGCACTGTCTTTCTTCGAGCTGCTGTTTGGCTTGCTGCAAAAACTCGTCTGTGTGCTACTGATACTTCTATCAATATTAGTGCCTCTGGCAGGGGCATTAATCTGTGTTGGCCAACCCATTTGTCATCCCAGGTTCCTTGGAGGAGAAATCTCTCTCGAGGGAGGTGGGGTCCTTGGGGGCCAGGCTCTACCAGCCTAGTCACCGAACCACTGGCAGGGGCTGAGTGCCTAGGGATCCATCCTCTGACAGTTGTAGTGGGTCGGAATCAGTCTATTCCTGAGGGTGCGGAGGTTTGGTTAGTGGTTTGGATGATAAGGCATCAGATGGTCTTCCTTCTGATTCCTCTCCTCCCCTAGGTAAAAGGAAGTTTCTGCTGGAGGACCTCTCCTTTGCAGGATTTCCGGCGAAGGCCATCCCATTTACTTCATAAATGGAGGACAATTTAAACACAAGATGCTGGATATTCTCCACTCCTCAGTGCTCTAGGAAGGTACCCTAAGGCCATGGATACTCTTAGAAGAAGATTTTCAGGGTGCCATGCTCATTGCCCACATAGTGGCTTATCAGCTCTTTATGATACAATATATGCGGGACATTCTGAAGCAGGTACAGGAGGTGACTGAGCAGCTTCCTCAGAAGTAGAAAGACTTCCTTCAGTCATCCTGTGGCCAAGGGGTCTAAATGTTGAAATCACAGGGTCCAGTTGACTTACAATGTTTTCAAGGTGGCTTTGAGAGTCTCTGCCAAAGGGATAGGGGACTGTAGCCTCTCCTGGCTGCGCACATTTGATTTCCATCTGGAAGTGCAGGAGCGACTCGCTGACAAGTTGTGTATGGGAGAGAATCTTTTTGGAGATTGGGTTAAGGATGCAGTGGCACAGACTCGTGATCACTGTGCGATGCTGCAAAACCTCTCCACTCCCACTCCAGACCAAACCTCTTCAGGAGGTATGTGAGATCATGTCAGAGGATGCCTTTCTATCCTCTGCCCTCTCAGTCCCATGCTTAGCAGGCCCTATGCAGCTGCTCTGGACCTCAGCTTCCTAGCCAACACCGGGGATGAGGACTGGACCGCAGAGAGCATAGCACAGATTGCAGTACTGGTGGCTCAGAGTAACTCGAATGAATGGGTTCTCAGCATTGTTTGGAGAGGGTACAAATTAAATCTATTGGTGTCCCACCAAATCGTTTTCTGAGTCCATATTGGGGGTTCACAGCACATCAAGAGGTACTGCTTTCAGAGCTCTCTTCCCCTCCACTCAGAGAGGTCAAGCTCATTCCACCAGGGCAGAAAGGATGGGAATTTTATTCTAGGTACTTCCTGATTCCAAAAAAAAACCAGGGGATTCTGTCCCATCCTAGACCTAAGGGTTTTGAACAAGTTTATGAAGAGTTTGATGATCCTTGCCACCTTTATCCTCTTTCTGCAAAATGGAGACTGGGTATGCTGACCCGATCTAAAGGACACCTATAGATCAAGATCTTCCCCAGTCATCTTTGGTATTGTGTTTTTCCATTTGGGCTTGCATCTGCCCCATGTGTCTTCACAAATTGCTTACCTGTGTTGGCAGCAGGCTGAGGGTGCACATGTTTCCTTATCTGGACAATTGGCTGATCAAGAGCACATCTCAGGCAGGAGCCATGCACATGACCCATCTGGGTGTTGGTGTTACTCAGGTTTGTCAACTATCCAAAATCTCACCTACGCCCGTCACTCAATTGGAATTTATTGGAGCTCTGCTAGACATGACTCAGGCCAGAGCACTTCTCCCACAGCAATGAGCCATTGTGGCAGATATCCAAGAGTCAACAGATTGGCACAAGTTGAAGCTGTTGGGCCACATGACCATAACCGTTCATGTTATCCCAATGGCATGTCTATCTATGCGAAGAGCCCAATGGATCTTGCGGACCCAGTGGTTTCAAGCCACTTGGGATCTTCGGGATTGCATCCCAAGTCACTCCGTTGCTCCGAGGTTCTCTGTCCTGGTGGCAGGACAATTCTGATTTGGTGCAGGGGTGTTCCCTTCCAAATTCCTCCAGTGCAAATTGTCCTAACCACGGATGCATCCAACCTGAGCTGGGGAGCTCATGTAGATGGGCTTCGCATCCAGGGCTCCTGGTCCATCCAGTAACGTCAGTACCAGATAAACTTCCTGGAGCACTGGGTGATTCGGTATATGCTATGGGCTTTCAGAGATCAGCTGTCCAATAAAATTATACTAATCCAGATATACAACCAAGTAGCAATGTATTACATCATCAAGCAGAAAGGTGCAGGATCCTACCTCCTGTGTCACAAAGCAGTCCAGCTGTGGGCCTGGGCACTCTCTCAGGGATTGTGCTCTGGACCACCTATATGATCAGACTGGAGAATGGTGAAGCAGACTGAGGTGATCCTTCAGACTCCACGAATGATGCCAGGATCATGGAGTACCGAATGGATTTTCTGCCTTTGGGGGGGGTGGACCTATTCACAGCTCCCTGGAACAGAAAGGTTCCTCTCTTCTGTTCGACACACTGGGCACAGAGCCAGCAAGTCCTGAATGTCTTCACCCTTCACTGGGGCCAGGGACATCTGTATGCGTATTCTCCAGTTTAACTGGTTGCGAGGACTTTGAGGCTCAGGGAAGAAAAGGAGACTGATCGCCATAGCCCCCCATTGTCCAAGACTGATTTGGTTTCAATCAGACTGGGGACTTCCCCAGATCTCATCACTCAGGATTAGGCAGGTTGCAGCATCCCAGTCTCCAGACCCTCTTGCTCACTGCCTGGGTGTTGAGAGGATGATTTTGCAAGCTCTTGACATTTCTGAAGATGTCTGTTCTTTAACTTCCAGAAAGCCTTCTACTAGAAAGTTCTATGGACTCAAGTGGAGGAAATTTACTGTGTGGTGTGAGCAAAAGGGTCTTAGACCCCCTTCTCCTGCTCAATACAAAAACTGCTTGACTACCTTCTACATCTGTCTGATGCTGGTCATAAAGCAGATCAGAGTACATCTTAGGGCAATTGGCATGGTAAGCCCATCTCTGTATAGCCTTTAGTTGTACATTTTATGCAGGGTCTGCTTCATTTGAATCCTCCCATCAGACCACCTGGTGTCGTGGATTGTTAAGTGGTTCTATCCCAGCCAATGAAAGTTTCCTTTGAGCTACTGCGCTCTTGTGACCTGAAGTACCTGAATTGGAAGGTTGTATTTTTGGTGGCGATTATTTCAGTGCACAGGGTCAATGAGATTCAGGCCTTAGTGACTTATCCACCTTACACTGTGTTTTCATAATAGTGTAGTCTTGCATACTCACCCTACGTTTTTGCTTAAGATGGTGTCAGAATTCCATCTAAATCAATCAGTTGTCCTTCCAACTTTTTTCCCCAAGCTCTGCACAGTTTGGACTGCAAAGGAGCCTTGTCCTTCTATCCAGAGTGAACCAGATGCCCATGGAAAGTCCACTCAGCTTTTAGTTTCCTTCACTTGGCGTAAGCTGGGGATCGCCATTGCCAAGCTGGTGCTCTCCAATTGACTAGCAGATTGCATCTCCTTCTGTTATGCCCAGACTGACTTGAATCTAGTAGTCCATGTCAAGGCTCATTCCGTTGGAGCCATGGCAGTGTCGGTGGCTTGTTTGCAATCTGGAACCATGGAGGAGATCTGCAAGGCAGTGACGCGGAATTCCATCCACTCATTCACATTGCATTACTGTTTAGACAGGGATGACCAATACAACAGCAGGTTTGGCCAGTCTGTCCTTTGGAACTTGTTTGAAGTGTAGAACCCAACTTTGCTCTTGCCTAAAGCCTGTTATTTTTGTTCCAGGCTGCTCCTCTTTTAGGGTGTATGCATATAAAAAAAAAAAAGTCTGTTGCCAAGAAAAACATTGTTGTGCCCATTGACACGGTTTTTGTTGCCCCCTTTTTTGTTGAGAAGGCTGCCTGTAGCTAAGGAGTCACTCATATGTGAGGACTGCCATCTTGCTTTTCCTCAGAGAAAGCAGACTTGCTTCCCTGTAACAAATGTTTCCAAGGACAATAGGACGTCAATCCTCATGAGACCCAACCATCTCCCCATGGACATGGTTTATTCTTTATTTAAATTATTAGACTGAAGGGACCCCCCTGTGGACGCATAGTATAATCCATGTGTGAGCATGCTCAGTGAGGCTTAGTCAAAGTTCTAGAAACTTTGACATCAGTTTTCTGTGCCAGGCTCCATCAGATTATGGCATCCATATGTCAGGATCCTGCTGTCCTTGGAGAAACTCTGCTTTCTTTTTGTGAGCAGAGAAGCTGTGATGGCCCTGAGCTTCTCTATCAGGTTCCTATTCATCCATGCATCCTCTTCTTATAGGTATGTCTCCCCGGATCAGGTGAAGGCAGATCCTGCAAAGATCTCCTTTGGCAGTGGACAGAGTGCCCCTTCTGAAGGGAAACCCATTCGCTCTCTTCTGGAAGAGTCACACCCAGCGCTGTCTGCAGGTGGTCCTGCTCATAGCCAGGTAATTGGCTTGTAGCTGGTGACTGAGGAGGAGGGAGGAGGGAGGCCTGCTCACAGCCAGGAACGTGGGGCAGTAAAACCACTAATCCTCTGTAGTGGAGAGAGAATGCCGCTTGTTTCTGTCTTACAGATGGGAATCCAGTCACAAGCCCGGCACCAGCAACACCGTAGCTCCCAGAAGCAGCATCTGCCACCATTAACCAGCAAGAATGCCAGCATGGACCTGCTGGCAGACATTGGGGGAGACCCCTTTGCCGCCCCCCAACCTGCTCAGCAAGTCTTTGGAGCATTCCCTGCATTTGGGGGTGAGTGTCTCGCATAGACCAGGTCTAATCCCTGCTTGAATTCCAGTGATAGGAACAAATGGTTTCCTGGATCCAAGAGTGAGGGTCTTCCTTGCATCGGGCTCTGTTTCTGTCCACATCCCAGAGATTGGTGTGGATGCCCCCCTCACCACCCCTGTCCACATATCAAGGATCAGTATGGCCTGCAAACCAGGGAAACCAGGTTTTAAATCCTGCCTCTTATTTTATCTCCCATTGGCTCAGGTACCCACTTAGATTGTAAGTTTCTTTGGGCAGGGATTTATTGTACCTGAATACATATCACCATTGGCATTTCTGAAAACTTTCACATTCCCTCCCTCCTTCCCAGACTCATTGTTCTGATCCTTGTCCCCTATTCTCTCTATACCTATGGTGGGTAGTATTGGGGTCAAGGATTACATCCATATCTTTCCCTCTCAACAATTCCCAGTGTTCATGAATACTTGGAACATTTCATGCCATAAATGACTAAACCCTAATAAAACACCGGAAGCAAGGCATCACTTTAACCCTAGTGGCAGCCGCTGCCACAGGAGACCAGTGAAGAACCAGGGAGTTTGAGAACTCTCTGCCAGCTGAGGTGTATGTTAGGTAGTTTTAACCCTCCTGCTTTGGCAGTAGTTGTCACATAATTCTCTCCACTGTGGTTGGGTGGCAAGTTGTTAATCCTCCTATATTGTACAGATTCTCGAACCATAATCAAAAGGCCAAGAAGGATCGGTCTTCAGTTCTTGTCTTGGACCTTAAACAAAAAGAGGCTGAGTGGGTAAAGGGGATATTCAGTCTTCTGCTACAGTGGCCCTTGGCTCCTTTAGCAAGCAGAGGATCACAGGGATTGATAACTGGCATGAAAGGCACACTTGAGTTTGCGTATTTATTGGCTTCCCAGGAGCACACTCCAGTCAGTGAGAGGAGCATAAACACAATGGTCAGTTGGTTCAGCAATGGATCCAGGAGGAGGCACTAGGGGTGTAGTGCAAAGAGCAGTGCTGTGCTGATCCCATCAGCATTTTTAAGCAGGGAGGAGGTAATGACAGAAGACAGGAAAGAGAGACAAGGGAATGGGAGTGGGCACTGAGGTTGCTGAAAGCCATCACAGGGAGGATGGAAATGGAGACTGCTGTGCGCACCCCCTGTTGTTAGTTTCCAGGCATGCATTGAAATGGCGAATGAGACTGTGCCCCTGGAGAGGCCTCGGTGTGGGTTTTTATTGTGTATGTGTTAAATATGCTTTCTTTCACCTGTTCAACTGCAGGTCACACAGCAGCACATGCCGGCTTCGCCAACTTTGATGCCTTCACTGTTCCTACTACATCAATGTTTGGCGGGTCTACGGTGACAACAGCAACCCATGTCCCCTTCCCACCTTATGCTAACACTGCAGGTACAGTTATTACTACTATTACTATTATTTATCATTTATAACTAGGTATAAGACAGACATACACAACGCTGTACAGATACACACAAGAGACCATTTCTACTCCTTGGAGTTTACAATATAATCAAGACAAACATACCTGACAAACGAGTCAATAGGAAATATATTTATTGTAGATGCATTAAGAGCAACCTCAAAAAGGTGAGCTTTTAGACTGAATTTGAATGTGGCCAAACAGGGAGCTTGATGCATTGACTCAGGGAGCATATTCAGGCACACATTGCCGCAAGGTGAAAAGCACGAAGTTGGAAATTGATGGTGGAGGAGAAGGGCACAGATAAGAGTGACTCGCTCGATGAACAGAGTTCATGAGGAAGGGTGTAAGGTGAAGACTGAATGCATTTGTAGTCAGGTAAGAGAAGCTTAACCTGTATGCAGAAGTGGATGGGGAGCCAATACAGGGGTTACATGGTCATAGTTATGTTGAAGGGAAGATGAGCCGTGCAACTGAAATTTGAATAGACTGCAATGGAGAAAAGAGGTTCCATGGGAGACCCGCAAAGGAAGTTTCAATAATCTAAATAGGAGATGTGAGTGGATGAATGTTTTGCTAGCATGCTCAGAAAGGAAGGGCACACTTTAGCACTGCTACACAAGAAGGAACGACACACTTCAGAAGTATTTTGGATGTGCGTAGAGAAGGAGAGAGATGCATCAAAGATGGAGCCAGGAGGATGAGAGCACCATCCACAGAAAGAGAAAAGGGGGGGACAGATGAGAAGTTCCATCTTGGCCATTTTAAACTTAACGTGACAATGGGACATCCAGGCAGTGATGTCAGACAGCTGAGAGGTGTATCTGGGAATTACCAGCATAAAAGTGGTACTGAAAGCATGGGAGGAGAGAAGAGAAAAGGTCCCGTGAGGCACACCGACTGATAATGGAGTAGGAAGAACCACCAAAGAAGAAAACCCGAGCCCCAAAATCCGATTGAGTTCAGCATGGCAACAGTGCCAAAGCAGCGGGTAGGTTGAGGAGTTTGAGGATCAAGTTAGCAGCCTTTGGCCCTAGCCCTAGCCCTTGCAGCCTTTGGCAAGAGCAGATCCAGAATGACTTGAGCTGAAAAAAAAATCAAAATAGTGGAGTTGAGGGAGGAGGGAGATGTGGTGCTAGAAAGGTAGGGGTAGGGTCCGGTGAAGGAGTTTTAAGCAGTGGCGTGGTCACAGCAGGTTTGAATGAAGAGGGGGACCCCTCCCTTGGTTATACCAGCTAGCAGGTGGGGAGGGGGATGCTTTGTTTTGTCTAATTTTTCCTTTATTTCTCTTCCCTGATCCTTCCGCCATGCCCCACCCTCAGGCAGTCGGAGCATTGGGAACAGTTACAGCTTTGGTAAGTGTTTGTTTGGGAGAGGAGGATTTTTGACAGTTCTTTGCTTCCTGCTATCATCTTTCCCAAGCTGCCTGCAGCTCTCCCCTTCTGCTCCAACCCTACATCCCTGCCCTGTAACAAAAGGACCAGAAAGTCCAGCTTTCTTTAAAACTAAAAAGGACCCTTGGGAATCCCCTGAATTACCTGAAGGGAGCTGTGGCTTTTCTCTCCGTGTGATGGAACGGTATCTTTCTAATGTACCTAATCATTGTGCCTTCTTTTATAAAAACCCAGTAGGGAAACCATAGTTTGCTGGATAGTACTGGTAATCACGGTCATTCACTGTTGGCATTTCTGGCTGCTGAGGTTTCTACTTGTCCACTAAACTGTGCCTGTGTATCCCTGACAGCCTCTTCCCCATTACCTGACTCTCCTGTGCCTGGGAGTGCAAGTCTCCTAACTTCTTTCTGTTTTCAAATATAAATCTTTGTAACAATGTGATCTATATTAGAGCACTTCAAAGTGGTAGCAATATAATAAACTTTGAATAAAATAACTGCAGTAAACGGTAAGTCCTACTTGGACAGTCAGTGTGGGGGGAGACTTTTTTTTTTTTTTTAATTCTTCCTAAGAGGTATTAGGCCCGATATTCAAAGTGCATTCTGCACTATTTAGCTGGTAAGCAGGACCTAGGCAGCTAAGTAACAGCTGCTGAATATGTGCCTATGTTCAGTGGCCACTGCTTAGCTGTGTAAGTCCCTTGTATGGCTAAATGTTACACATACAAAGTAGGTGTATGCTGGAAGGATCGCGGGAGGAGCAAGTTAGCCAGATAAGTATACTTATAAGTTTAAATGCCCCATAGAGCAGGTCTAAACTTAGCCGGGTAGACTTATCCAAGTAAGTACATATATATATATATATATATATATATGCGTATATACATTGTAACTTAGCTGATAAGTTCTAACCGGCTTAAGTTACTTACATGGCCAGCTTTGACCATCTACCCCATACTGTTAAGCAGTCAGTTGGGGAAAAAAAGAAACTAAAGGTTGGGGAAAAACAGCAAGTAAACACACAAATACTGAGAGCCTTTGTGTGACTCATCCGAGCAGGTGCTGTGTGTCTACTCTGTGACTCAGGGTTAGTATCGCCAAATGAGTTTGTATTGTGCATGCCATGGTAGGAATAAACTTCATTTGTAAGCCAGGGCATGTTGAATACAATCTCAGTCTCTCAAATTTACTGCTAGTGTTTTTAATATTTGCATTGTACCAAAGAGAGCCTCCTAATTCCCTGTGTGTGTGTGTGTGTCTCTCTCTCTCTCTCAATATGCGAGCGTTTCTCGCACTTTGCTGTGTGACTGTGTATATATGTCTCTTTCTCTACTCTGTGACTCCCTCCGAGTGTGTTGCTTTCTCTGCTCTGTGACTCCCTGAGTATGTGTGCTTCTGTCTACTCTGACTCCCTGTGAGTGTCTCTCTGCTCTGACTCCCTGTGTGTCTCTCTCTACATACTGTGTGTTTCTAATGCTCTGTGAACTCCATGTGTGTCTCTACTCTGTGACTGTGTGTGTGTGTGTGTCTCTCTCTCTCTTTCTCTGCTCTGTGACGCCCTGTGCCTCTCTACTCTGTGACTTCCAGTGTGTGTCTCATGATTCCTGGCTCAGATCTTCCTCAGTTTCACATTTACAGATCATTTCTTCTCAGTTTGCTTAGGTATGGAGGAAAGAAGTGGAGGATATGCTCTGATAGCTGAGACCCTCAAAAAGAACTGACCTCGCTGGCCAGTAACAGGTCCTTTTGTCTGAAGGACCTTGGCTATGATCCATGTCCTCTGTGCAGCACCTGGCATTATTTAAATCCCAACAATTTAGACCCCACAGAGCAGAATATTTGTCTTTTGAAAAACTCACCTTGGTCTGTTTCCATCCCGGATGGTCACTCCTGCAGCCTGTGAAGCACCTGCCACAGCTCTGTGGCTGGGCAGGGTTGTCAGAGGGCAGCTGTGCAGAAAGTCCAGAGTTACATGGACCAAAACTTTCCGTATAAAAGTTGGTCTTTCCTTTTGGGGTAGGGTTGCAGGGGCGACAGTGAATAGTGCTAGAAAGAGGAAGGATGTTTCTAAATAGCTAATGTTGGAGACGGGTTGGGGGGGGGGGGGGGGGGGTGTAAGGGGCCAAGAGTGGTTTTAGCACAAATACCTTTAAATTGGAACATGGGCTGGATCTCATGTTTGGAAAAAGGGGCAGTGCAAAAACTCCTCAGCCCATTGACCCAGTGGGAAACGTGGCTTCAGTTGCTGAGCCCAGCTTTCAGGGTGGTCCTAGGTGAGGAGGGAGTGTGTTTTCAGGAGGCAGCAACATTTAAGCTGCCGCCTCAAGGGTTCAGACTGGAGCTATAGTGTGTGCCTGGCAGTGCAAGGACTAGTTAAGTGAAGGTAAGACGCCAAGCAGTTACCAATGTTCATGGGGCTGTAGTCCAGTAGGGGCTGGTTCTGAATGAGCTAGAAGCTCAAGGGAAGCAAGTGGTAGGGTTTCCAGTGTGTAGAAACGGCTTTCTAGTCTAATTTTAAATCTCCTGTGTTGTAGGTGGCGCCTCGGTAACTGCACCTTCCTTTCACCCTGCCACCTTTGCCAGCTTCCCCAAGTCCTCCAGCACCGGGCTGGGAGTGTTTGAAGCGCCACTGCGGGCTGCTCCGGCCGCAGCAGATAGATATATGCCCCTGGCCGACCTGGAGAGCGCCTTTAGTACGGCCACAGGTAATCCCCCATGGCTTGGGTTCCAGTACCCACAGCCCTGGCGCTTTCCATGAGCTTCCTGAGGCTAGTTTGGCTCAGAAACTGGATGGGGTGGGGGGAGAAATCACTTCCAGAAACTGCATCTGTAATTTTGAGTGTGATACCACTTCCGACTCTGTGTACTGTGACGTCGCCGTCAGCAGTGCGCCCAGGTGCTTAGAAACCAATCTGGCCTCCCTCTTGCCTTTTGAAATACCAGGGCCTGCCTACTTGAATTTGGCCATATTTAAGCAATCCTTCTGAATGCTTGCAAGCTTTGCCATTGAGTTCACAGGCAGCCAGAAGGTTTGAAAAGCTGGCACCATGGCATGATTAAATTAAAAACAACAACAAAAAAAAAAAAATTAAATATGAACTCTTGTTAAAGCCTAAAGCTTGAGTCCTGGAACATTGAAGGAGAAAAGGGGGGTTAGTAGGGCCTAAAGCAGTCCTGGACAGTGTGTTTCTGCAGGCACGTATGTTCTGTGGGATTCAAATAGGTTGGGAGTGTTTGAATTTTCTCTGTTGTCTCATCCCCTGCTGCCCATCTGATATCTCAGCTGTCTCTGCCGCTGTCCAGTGATGTGGCTTCTCTCTCTCACTTGCTGTTGTGTTGACCTCTTGTCTCTGGCAATAGCCGGCATCTCTTTTGGACTCTTGGTGGACTCCTGTCACTCGTTGCGTCTCACTCTGGTATTCTTTTTTGTTCTATCCTGCCTCTAGCGTGCTGTATGTGGCTCACTTGTCTGTTTTGTCTCTGGTTTCTCTCATCTAGCGTCTGGAGCTTTCTCCCTCTAACTGTGGCCCTGGTTTCAGATGGTAGACTGCCTTAGAAGGTGGCACCACGCGCCAGGAAATGGCTGAAACAGAGGAGAAATGGCTGCTGGTGATTCTGAGTACACACAAAACATCTCCTGCTAGCCATTTTGAGTCAGCTGTCACAGCTGCTCCATGTGTGTCCCAGGGGCTGAGCCAGGGGCCTGTGAGAGGGCTCAAGCTATGCTTCAGTGCTGCCAGTCTCCCTCTCTTTCTCCTTCTCTCTCTGCAGGCAGCAGTCAGGTGACGGCTGGCTTCAGCAATGCCACCAGCAAAGATTCAAGCAGCCACCCCACTGGCGTATCTGATCTTGGCAATGTCTTCAGCCCAGGGGCCAGCAGGTACCGTTCTGCTTTTTTTGAACTGCAGAAGCAGGAGGCTGACAGGCCTTGGGTAAGTCCCTTTGCTGTAGCCTAGAGGTTCCAGGAATCTTCATGGATCTCCCTGGAGGGGCTCACAGGGTCTCGGTCCTCCTCTCTCCAGCATATCATTGCAGGCCATCTGACCTGCTTCCTAATACATTGCTGAAAGGGCAGGCTTCAGGAAAATAAAGTCCAGAGTCCTCCCTGACATTTTCAATGTATACTCCTGTCTACACAGCAGACTAATGCATGCCCTTCTCTCTCAACAGTGTCTTTGGGACAATGAGTCAGGTGACTAACTTGCCTGCTGCTAGCACAGGAACATCCTATGGAGGTACTATCTCCTTAAGAGAGCTATTGAATATCTCAGTAGGCAGGTTACTGTCCTTGGAAAATCAGTGTAACAACATTTAATACCAAATGAATCAGTTGATGAGTGTGCCGCAGTGATTGTAATGAAAGTTAGAGAATTAAGATGAATTATTTTGTGGTGATAAAGCTGTTTCCAGCTCAGGCTGGGATCCTTTGTGGATCTTTGACGTGTTCGGAGTGGAAAATCATATCTCTGTGCTGTGGTCTAATTTAGGTTGGGTTTTTTTTTCCCTCTCTTCTCCCTTTCCCAGCATTTACCAACCCGTTTGCTGCCTCTGCCAGCGCCTCTCAGCCCTCCCTGCCCTCCACAAACCCCTTCCAGACCAATGGCACGGCAACAGGTGAGTCCCGAAGGCACCGGCACCAGTGACCTGAGCAGCAGCCTTCCCTCCCTTTCTCTGCCTGCGTAAAATCAGAGAGAGCAGGCTGCCCTCAGTTTGCCAAATTCCAGCGGCATTCTGCACAAACTGCGGGAGAGCAATTTGGTCTCCTCCACGCATACCCGGAATGCTCAGCCGCCTGCCAGGCATGCTGGAGCTCCATGGCTAAAGTGGTGCTCAGGCTCTGCATTTTTTTTTTTTAAAACGACGTTAAAGGCACCGGGGTAAGTACAGCAGAGCAGTGTTGCCCAGGACTCTGCCAGTTCAGCTCTCCCTCCTGTCTCCCTGCAGGTGTTGGCTATGGAGCGAGCGGTATGCCAGGGTTTGCCGCGGTCCCCGGAGGCCTCCACCATGCTTTGCAGCAGCCGCAGCAAGTCTTTCCTCAGCAGTCTCCCTTTGGCCAGCAGCACAACGGTGAGTGGGTGAGGCAGCTAAAAAAAAAATTGGAGGAAGGACAATGTGTGCTTGGCAGGGCTGGAGTGATTGTGAGTATGTGCTGGGGGAGAAAGTGTGTTGCATGAGATTTTTATGCATTGGGCGTTGAGAGTTTGGGGTTGGTTGGATGTGTTTTTTATTGCAGTGGGAGTTGGTATGGTCTGTAGAAATGTCTTGGGCCCTGAACAGTCTGCACAACTGACCTTCCTCTGGCAGTGCTACACACCCTGTTCCTTTCTCGCCCCTTCTACCTCCACTAGGTGCCAGCTTTGGCAGCAACTTCCCAGTGGATAAGCCCCCCCAGAGACCCCTGGGGCAGGCAGTGGGCACCTCCACCAACCCTTTCATGGTGAGTACCTGTTTCCTTGAGCTGGAATCTGTGTAGTGTGAAAAAAGTTACTCCCCTACATCCCGTACGCAGTACAAAGCATTTTCATTTTTAAGTTGGTAGAGGGATGGATTTTAAGAAAACCATCCACCAGGGGGTGCCATTGCATTTCCCTACTGTGTGATGAGAGACTAGGCCCTTGTAGCTGCAACAGGATGAAGTGATTACAAGGCAGGGAGTTGAGAGATCTGTAGTTTGGAACCATTTCCTAGGTCCACCAGGGGAGATGTTGCTGGAGGTCAGTTCTAAAGCTTGTGTTGTCTGTGGCGTGCCATAGTTGCTGTCCGTCTCTCTCAGAAGTGGCAGATGCAAGGTTTGAAGGTGTAAATCTATCTTTCAGCAATTGTTCTCTCATGCTCTTCCCACATCTGTCTGTCTGTCTCTCCAGCCTGCAGCAGCTCCAGGTCCCTTTGTATCAAGAGCAGCAGTCACCAACCCCTTCTTATAGCACCTGGCAGTACCATAACTCCAATCCTGAACAT
This sequence comes from Rhinatrema bivittatum, assembly GCF_901001135.1. Taxonomy (NCBI): domain Eukaryota; kingdom Metazoa; phylum Chordata; class Amphibia; order Gymnophiona; family Rhinatrematidae; genus Rhinatrema; species Rhinatrema bivittatum. The sequence goes on from NC_042630.1 coordinate 22,736,655, forward strand.
GACTACAGATGGCAGCATTTTCCCAGCACACTCCTTACATGGAATTGGTTTGCTTTTGGAAGCGGTACTGGGATGGGGACCACCTGGATTCAATTTTGGACTAAAGCAAGGGGAAAAACAATCAAATCAATTCTGTGTTTGGTTAATAAAAAATGTATTTCTTGGGCAGGCACACCAAAGCTGATGTACTGCTGGGGGAGAGGGGTTGGAGAAGAAAGGGGAGCTAGGACAACTGAAACTAAATATTTCCAATGGAGTGTTGAATCATTTGTTTTTAATACATTCAAGAAGGGATCTGAAAAAATGTAAAGTATAATTCCAGTGGATGGGATACATTTAAAGCTGCAGGTTTTATCTTAGTTCGGGGCCATTTTTTTTTTTTTTTTTTTTTTTTTTTGCTGGTCAGATTTATGCCTCTTTGTATTGTTCAGTATTCTCCACTCCAGAAGGGCTGCTTCTTACTCATCTTACTGCTCAGCCATCAGTTGGGAGCGGCCATGCTTTGAGCAGCATCACACATTACCTTGTTGGGTAGTAGCATCTGGTTGGCTTGTGCTTTGTGATGTCATCGTCAGTATGGTCCAGTGGGATCCAGCGAGGGGTGTATGGTCAGCTTGCAGATGTGTACTGAGGGTTTGATTAGTGGTTCCAGACACATCCTATGCCTATATATATATTACCTCCTTCTGTATCAGTGCTGTTTTCCCCTATGGAAAGTCATGCAGGCCAAAGGACTGCTTTTGGAGCTTCCTATATCCCTACAGTAGGATTGCTGTCTCCCATCACATTACAGGACTATGGCTGAGCCAGCCCTCATAAGCAGTTAAACCCCTTGACCATTTGTACAGAGAGAGGGAGGGAGGCATTGGTGGGCTTGTGGATTGCTAGAGTCTGGTGGGGTGGGGAATTGCCCAACTCTAAGCCATCCATGAAAGCAGCTGTTCTGGCTGCTCTAATACTGATGGATGAGAGCTGCATACTGGGAGGGGGCCTTTATGTGATGATATACTATAATGCTGCACATAGGGTAGCCTCCTAAGCCTTTAAAATTAGAGTAATAAGTGAGGTGAATGGCAGCAGTAAGAGAGAACAAGAGACATGCTTCTTTCAGTCAGACCCTTGCTCAGGCACACAACCCTATGGCATGTTGCAAGCTTTTATAATGATCAATTTTGGTCCATTTTTAAGTCATTGTCATGTGACACAAAAGCTGTTGTGACATCAGTCTTTGCTGCAACATTTCATTAGAAAGAAAAGAAATTGGCTGCTGCTACTTAATTCATTCCAGCGGAAGACAGCACCCCCTTCTATATAGCCCAAAGTATTTTTGGAGACTTCCCATGCTGCAGGCATGGGCACATAGGATACTTACACCAAGACATGGCACAAGCTGCAAACTGTTCATTGCAAACGGTTGACCTCAGATAACTATTAATTTTTATTCCCCATTATTTGAATTTCTGGGAGATTCCTTCAGCACAGCACATGGTTGCCACCTTCACCTTCTTTATAAGACAGTATCTTCTCAACGGCCTTTGAACAATGCTGGAACTGTATGCCGCTATGCATCAATGTGATTAATCTTTGATCTCTTGTATTTCTTCCCTTTGCTGATATATAAATATATATAAAAATGTATATTGTATCTTTCTATACTGGCTTATATGAGAATGGCATTTAAAGTGACATCTTTCTCAAATTCCTCTGCTTCTTTATTGTCCCTTTTTAGATTGTTTGAGTGGGGTTTTTAAATTTTCTATTTCTGCATTACATACCCTAGTCATTCAACATATACAAACTGAAAACAGAAAAGAAAATGCCATATCTAAAATGTTATACAATCCTTGTAGTTCCATAATTGTACCATACCATCACCAGTATAATTTCCATATTTAGTAATAATTTAGTAACTGACTGAGCTGAGTGCCAGATATCCTGTATCTATAGGCACCATATACCCAAAAAAAAACCATAATCTCTACTGAGTGTAGAGAAAAAAGGGGGAATCTTTACATACAATGAAACACTCTGCACCCAAGTTCCCTGCTTTGCCAACAGATAAAAACTTTGAGCATTAGCCATATGTCACCAGTTGTCCCTTCCCAAGTCAATCGGAAGCTCAGCATTCTATTTCTATAGTAGATTAAGCAGGGGAGAAAGGGGGGCATTAGTTTATCCTGGTGCAATCATGATTTGTTTTGAGATTAGTCTGTATCTGAGAGAGCACACACTCTGCAGCAGCAGCAAGAACATGTGCAAGATCAACCAATCTCCATCTAGCACGTTCAAGCTTTGGGCAGCCATAGATATGAACTGAATAATTCCTGAAAATCAGAAGATTATAACTACCCCACATTGGGGGAAAAGTGGTTGCAGATAAGACTGTTGCTGAATGGCAGGAGGGGGAAGAGTGAGTGCAGGTGTTTATGGAGAGAGAAGGTTTCTTGTCTGCTAACCTTTTTTTTTTTTCTTCTTGAGTCTTATGACACCAGTCCAAAATGTATGGGTTTAGCCCCCCTGTCAGTAGATAGACTGAGAAGAATCTGATTCATTGACATCACCCCTTGTAGGGCACTATGAAGCCTGAAGCACCTCAGTATAATTGTATCAAAGTTCAACACTTCAAAGTTACCCCGTATGAGTAAGGGAGATAAATAGACTCTTAATCAAACAAACTCTGTTCTTAAATTACTATTGCTTCAAACAACTGGCAAGAAAAATCTTATTCAGCAGGATGTCGGCTAGAAATGGGTGAGCCCCGAAAACAGAAAATTAGATCACAAACCTAATTTCTCCTTCCTTATTGTTCCACTAGACCAGTCTAGATCATATGGGATGTACCATATATATACTCGGGTATGAGTTGAGAAATTTAAGTCTTAAAATTAATATGAAAAATCAGGGTCACCTCATTCATGGGTCAATGCTAGTTTCCTCTTTCCCTTCCAATAATTATTCTGAATACTATCTCCGGTTGTTTACTTCTTCCCTCCCTCCCACATGACTTTTCAGTTTGTTCCCTCCCGATCTCTTAACTCACCCATTGCTAGCAGGACGATGACGAGTTGTGGTTGCTCAGATGCGTCCTCCCCTACCAGGGCCCGATTGGCATGTTTATAACCACGTGGTTAAAGGCATGACACTGGGACCCGTAGGGGAGGCGGGAGGGCTGCATCTGAGTAGCTGCAACTCCCATTGTGGTCCTGCTAGCAGAGGGTAAGTTAAGGGATTAGGGGGGGGGGGGGGTGGAAGCTGTCCTACTTCCACACTGGGACCTCATGGGGGAAGAGAGAGGATGCATCTGAGCAGCCACAACTCCCATAGACCTTCTAGTAGTGGGTGAGTTAAGGGATTGGGAGGAGGTGCGGGGGAGCAGCTGTCCTATTGCCACACCAGGACCTTGCAGGAGAGGACAGAGGATGCATCTGAGCAGCCACAACTCCTGTTGTCATCCTGCTAGCAGTGAATGAGTTAAGGGATCAGGAGGGGGAGGGAGGGAAGGAGTGAACGACTAGCGATAGCCATGAGGGAGGGAGGGAGAGAAGGAATAAACAGGGGATAGCCGTGGGGGAGAGAAGGAGGGAAGGAATAAATGACCGGGGATAGCCATGGGGGTTGGGAGGGAAAAGGGTAGAGTGAACCACTAGGGATAGCCATGGGAGAGGGAGGGAAGGAGTGAACCACTGGGGATAGGCATTAGAATAATGACTTCTCACCCTCAGGAAAATGAGTTCTTAGAAGAAAAAGCTGCATCACTTAAACTGAAAGTTATTGAATGTGCAAAGGAGGCCAATAATTGTTAGCTGCAAGAGAATTTGATATTGGTGAAAAACTTGTAAGAAATTTAAGAAAAAATGAGGCAAAACTGCAAGAAATGTCGAAGTAAATTCAGATTTGCGCCTTATAATGGAATGCAAAAGGATTTTAATGGATATTGGAATACAGATAGAATGGCTACACTGTGACTCGCTCAAGTATTTAAATATGGATGCTTTAAATGGCAAAAGAAGAAAAGTATTCAGCGACTGAAGGTCTGGCACAGTCTACAGCATTCGCTGGTTGATGTTCGCAGTTCATGAACCGATATGGAAGGTGCCTTCATAAATGTACAAAGATATCGCAGAAGCTGCCTAAAGAGCTTGATGAAAAAGTTGTTTCATTCCATAAATTCATTATTTAGCAGAAAGTAAAGAATCACTTTGATATGAATAACACTGGTAATATGGATGAAATGCCAATGATATTTGATATGCCTGACAATCGACCTGTAACTGGCGTTGGTGAGATCGTTCTTGGGAAAACTGGTCATGAAAAGACCCATTTCACGGTCGTCCTGTCTTGCCTGGCAGATGACACAAACTGCACCTGGTGGTAATATTCAAGAGAAAAACTATGCCAAAGAACCTAAAAATTCCAGCAGGCATACCTGTTCATACCTAAAGGCTGGATGGATGAGGAGGGAATGCAATTGTGGCTGTGCAATGTGTGGGGCTAAGAAAATGCCCGTCACTATTGGGGTGGGATATGTTCTGCACACACATAACTGAGGATGTAAAGAACGATGCAAAGAAAATGGCGACCACGATAGCAGCGATTCCAAGCAGTCTAACAGCGATGCTCCAGCCATTAGATATCTGTTTCAATAAGCCTTTCAAGGACCAATTAATTGCACCATATGGATGGGTTCTCATCAAGCAAAGCAATTTTCTTACTTTTGTGGTCCAAACATTTCCCCCGACTTATCCACAAGATCGACTTATACACGATTATATACAGTATGCAAGCTTTCTTCAGGGAAAGAGTTGGACAAGCCGGTACGAGGACACTGGTCCCAAAGGAGGCTAACTCTGGTGTCTAATTTGTAATGCTTGGAAAAAGTGTGCAAGGAAGTCCAGATAGCTGCCCTGCAGAGCTTGAGAGACACAAATTACCGCTCCACCCATAAAGTAGCTTGACCTCTTACAGACAGCTTGAAGATCTTCAGGAATGAGCAAGTCTCCAGGAATGTAATTTGAGCCAATAGCCTTCTTAATTTATCTGACAATACTCTCTTTAGAGGTTGTTTCCCTTCCCATCTTTCATACACCAAACCTTGAAAACCTTCCAGACCTGCATATAAGCCAGAGAAGTGGATTTCTTCCTTGCCTGTAATATAGTGGTCACTTCCTCCACTGTATAACCTTTGCTTCTCAACTTTCTTCTCTCAATAGCCAAGCCACAAGACAAAAGGATCCTCCAAGAAAACTGGCCCTTGACGTGGCAGATCCTAAAATTGAGCCAACCTAAGAGGTCCTTCTACTTTTGAGTCTGATGAGATCCACATACCAAGGATCCTTGGGGAAATCTGGGGCTACCAGAATTAATGAACATGATGCCTGTCTCCTCTGAATGATACGACCTAGCATGGGCCATGATGGAAACGTGTAATTTTTGGCCACGCGTGGAAACTTCAAGGCATCAACATTCTTCAGTTGACATCCTCTTCCAATTTACCTGTATTGCCGTCAGTTCAAATATGGATGAACCTTCATCCCTTTTTTTACACAAGGCTGCTGCCACTACTCCAGCACTTTGGAAAAAGTCCTTTCAGCCATGCCCAAGGCAAAGAGCAGAGCTCACCACTGAAAATGGCCTCCCAGGACCACAACCATGAAATTCTTTTGCTGTGACGGATGCATCAGATTATGGATATATGACTCTGAAAGATCAGTGCAGTTAGAAATTCCCCTTTTCTCACTGCCCCTATTACAGAACAAAGTCTCCAGTCAGAAATGTGGAACTGTCAAGGCCTCGTTTACCCATTTGAGATTCAGAATGGGCCTTAACAATGCTTTTCTTCCTTTGGAACTGAAAAATAAATAGAATATCTGCCTTGACTATATTCTTTCCTTGGCACTGGGCCTTCAACTGCCAAATAAAGATGCACAGAGAAGTACAGGGGCCCTCCACAAAGCTGTTTTGTAACCAGTGTGCAAACACTAAGGTGTGACCATATTTTATCACTGAAAAACACATTTATCTACATAAATGGACCTGCTCCCCCTTATTGGAGGAATCAGAAATGAACTCCCCCAAATCTAAGTGGGAACTTTAGGGACCCCACGAGCTGGATCTGTCCCCAGGGATTCTCTTTGCAGAATGCAAGGACTGACTGCTACCAAAGTGCCGCTTCTTCCCGGCCTGCTAATGCCTTGCCTCTCTAGAGTTGGGACTGCTTGGTCCACTTTTAAGGGCTCCTGGGCCTATCGTCAAGCATTTTAAGAGACACATTGATCACCAAAAAGCAATTTTCCCTTTAAAAAGTAATTTACTGTCATGAAGGTCGGTATATAAAATTAATTAAATAAATAAACAATCTTTAACGATATGTCTGCTGCCCAGTTCTGCAAATGCTGGTGCTGCCAGTGTGGTCGCTGTACCCCTAGTAAGGTACAATAAGAAAAAGGAGATTCTCAGCAGGAAAGAGGGAGCCAGCACCACTGCCTATGAAATTCCTGCCCCCGCCCCCATCAAATGCAGGAGGACCATGAACCACTCCCCAACCCCCTGCTGCTCATCTCTATTTTACCAGGAAGAATGCCGTAAGGCTGAAATCTCCTGGGAGCAATTTGGCCCCAAGACTTCTAGGCTGTAGGATTAACATCTCTACCATCTGCTGGAAACAGAAATACTGAAGTGCTGAAATCTTCACAGAGCCCTATAAGGGGTGATGTCGGTGAATCAGATTCGTCTGTCTCCATTTGCTGGAAGGGGGGGCTAAACCATTGGATTGTTCTGGTGAGACAATAAGGAAGCAAAAGTTTGCAAACTGAAACCCCTATGATGGCACTAGGGAGTATGTTTGAATTCTTGCAAACAGTTCTAGTAAGTAGGCTGGCAGGAGAGTTTAGTAGGTCTGCTATGTTGTAATTATTTGCTTGATAATTTTTCAAAAGAGAACAAGAGTGGGAAGAATCAAATTCTCAACAAACCAGCTTAGCTGTCTAGTAATACGGTTTCAAAGTTGACAGGGCCATACCTCTGCCGGATTTTGCTGCATATGATGTCCTAAACTTGAGAGGTAGAAACTTTTGTTTCTCTATAAAATTGCAGATGCCCAGCTAGTGTGCTCAGAAAAGACAGACAGGCCGATACAGTACAGTGCGCTCTGGTGGAGCGCACTGTTAACTGGCATTTGGTCGTGCGTTTTCAATGCACTAGCATTACCCCTTATTCAGTAAGGGGTAATAGCGAGTTTTCAATGCGTATCCAAACCCCCCCCCCCCCCCCCCCCCGAGACTAATAGCGCCCGGAACATGCAAATGCATGTTGATGGCCCTATTAGTCATTCCCACGCGATACAGTAAGTAAAATGTGCAGCCTACCCCATATTTTACTTTATTTATTTATTTATTTAGGGTTTTTATATACCGACTTTCTCGATATACAAATCAAGACAGTTTCCAAAGAACAAAACTTTCGCCGTAAGGCGTTACATTAAACAATAGATATAGTATTGAACAGGTAATGTGCGGCTTTACATTAAACAATCCACATATTGAACAAAAGAACGAAAATCAATAAATATTAAAAATTAGATGTGATAGATATATACAATATATGACAATAATATTGTCAAATAACATGAATAAATGATAGGTAAAAAGTCGGTATTGGGCTTTGTATGGAGCTATTTTGCTTTTTGATTGGAGTCGAAGTGTTCCTGCGATTCCGGGTAGGCTTGCCGGAAGAGCCACGTTTTTAGGTTTTTCTTGAATGTTAGATGGCAGGTTTCAAGTCGCAGATCAGGTGGTAATGAGTTCCAAAGGGTGGGTCCGGCTGTGGAGAGTGCCCTTTTAGCTAGCGAAGTTTTAATCGGGGGAGCATATAAAGAACCTTTATAATTATATCTGATAGGTCTTTTTGATGTGTGAAGGTGGAGTTGCGAGGTAAGATTTAAGTGGGCGCTGCCCATAATATCCTTGTGGATCATTGATAATGTCTTGAAGGTGATTCTAGCTTTTATGGGAAGCCAGTGGAGGTAGAGCAGAATTGGAGTGATGTGGGCTCTTTTGTTGGTGTTGGTGAGTAACCTTGCCGCAGCACTTTAAGAAATTAATGCCTACCCAAAGGCTTTTCTGTGCACCCTTCGACTTAATATCATGGCGATATTAAGTCGGAGGTCCCAAAAGTTAAATAAAAAAGTTAAAAATTAAAAAAAAAAAAAAATTTTTAATGGGCTCGTGGGTTGAAAATCGGACGCTCAATTTTGCCGGCGTCCGGTTTCCGAACCCGTGGCTGTCAGCGGATTTGAGAACCAACGCCAGCAAAATTGAGCATTGGCTGTCAAACACGCTGCCAGCCGCCACTCCTGTCCAAAAAGAGGCGCTAGGGACGCGCTAGTGTCCCTAGCGCCTCTTTTTACCGTGGGCCCTAATTTAAATAAATTAACTTACTGAATTGTGCTCAAAGGAGAGCGGGCACTCTCCCGTGATTTTTACTGTATCGGCCCGAGAGAGAGAAGACTAACCAGCAGAAAAAAAAGGTGATAATGCCCCTGAACAGGTCCTTATCATTGATTAAGCCTCACGAGTAATACTGTTCAGTTCTGGATATCACATATCAGGACAGAGAGGCAGTCTAGAAAGGCAACTAAAATGTTGTGGCCTCTGTGTCAGCAGCCCTATGCTATGAGACTTTAGGATCCAACACTGTATACCCTAAAGAAGATGATAGGCAAGGTGGATATTATACAGTTTACAAAAAGTTTACAAAACTTTGTAAACCGTTGTGGTGGTGAAACCGAATGACGGTATATAAAACTCGATAAATAAATAAATACAGACTTTTACTTACCTAAAAGGTTTTAATAATACACAAGAGGCAAACCTTTTTTGAATGAAAAACAGGTTTTTGGACTAGGGAAGGCATGATATGATGCTCCAAGGGGGTAGTCTCAGGACCAATATCAGAAACTAATTTTTCATAGAAAGGGTGGTGAATACCTGGAAAAAAACCCCCAGTAATGGAAGTCAAGAAAGCATGCTCTAAATACGAGCCCCCATGCTGGGCAGACTGAATGGACCATTTTGATCTTTATCGGATATTATTTACTGTTACATAAGAAGGTATGTGGGATAAATTGTGCTGCTATTTTAAGAAGATGAATTATGCCAGATTGTATTTTTAAAGATAGCGAAGATCGGTGTATAGAAAAGCCCTTTATTAAAATTTGCCCGACTCTGGCCGTGTTTCGCTCTTTAGTCGAGAGCTGCCTCAGGGGCAACTGGAAACAAATACAATATTAAAAAATGAAACACATATAAAGAAATAAAATCAATAAACAACATAAATGGGTGTACAAACTTCAGAAATAATGCAAATCATAACATGTATATGTGCTGACAACATAATGGAAAACAAGAGAATAATACGGAAGAAGATCTGAGGATACAATGTATGTGCAAATACCATTAGAAGCAAACAGCAGTGGTAAAACAGGTAAAAAAAATGTGCTGGAGAGGATGACTTGGTGTCAGTGTAGACCACATAACAAATATTAAGGTTAAGTTAAAAATATAAAAATAAATGACGGAGTAAAGTGATTTAGACCATAATAAAAACTGAAAAAGTGATTAAAAAAAAAAGGGGAGTTATTAATTAAATTTGCTTACTAAATGTGAGCAGGACTTATTGCATGCCTGCAGGTTGAAAGTAAGTGTATCCGCTATTACATACAATCTTTTGGTTCCTATTTGAAATAAGACAAAAGCAAGTAAATGAAAAATAAAATAAAAAAACAAACCATAAAAAATTAATAAAACTGAATAAAAATAAAAACTGAATACACAAAGCCACTAAGATAAAAAAATTGTATATAATTGTTAATAAATTACAACTAAATGACAAAATATGAATTGTCCACACCTGGAAAATTGAGAATAGTGTCTATGGACAAAAATTGTGAGTGGGAACTTTGTTTGAATATGATGATTATGGGCAGAAAACGTGTTGGAATGTGCCAGTTTACCTGGTTAAGCATACATCTTTTCTTTAAAACATGTGGTTATGCCTTGCAGCAATGGGTATGAGAATAGCTCCGTTCATTCCTCAAAAGGCTAATGAATGTCAAAAAGCACAGAAAAAAAGAATATAAGATGGGAAGAAACATATCATCAAATAGTTTTTAATCCAAAATTGCTAGTAAGCCACAAATGCTATATAGCAAAAACAGTGACTGACGTCTGGCCATTGGTGCTTATGTACCAAAAAAACAAATTGGATAAATAAATATTAACAAACTAACATAAAAAACTGCCACTGCCGACTGCAACTGACTATCAGTAATTTGCAAGATTGTTATGAATCTATGGCGCACCCGCCAAACATAATTAGTCCAGGTGATCAAAAAATCTTTTTTTTAATACATCTTTCTTATCAATGTGCCTGCTGACTAATAAATGCCAAAAGCCGATCACATAACTGCGGTTTATAGTAGATAGTAAAAAGCGAGGCAAAGTTATATGGATAGTCTCGCAATGTCTGGGTCAATTCGCGTCAAAAAATAAAAGCAGTGACTGCCGCTGGTTTAAAAGGAGCCTGTAAAATGCTTATTAAAAACATTATATGTCGATAATGTGCTTAGACCAAATTTATGGCCATCAATGCTTGCATATAAAATCAAGAAACCGGGTGGACAAATGTTACTTAGCTAAAGGTAATTTAGATGTGCCATTGCTGATTCGTGACACAATGTCAATAGTTAAACTGTGAGTACATACCGCACCAATCGAAACTTAAATAGTGAAATTTTCGGATAACCAAAACTAGAGTACTAAAATATGTTACCGTCCAAAGAGTGTGAATCCGATCGCATACCTGCGGTGTATATCAATGATAGGCGAGCTGCAAAAGGATAGCAGAACGCTCGCCCACTCTCCTGCAATTTTTACTGTATTGGCCCGAGAGAGAGAAGACTAACCAGCAGAAAAAAAAGGTGATAATGCCCCTGAACAGGTCCTTATCATTGGTTAAGCCTCACGTGTAATACTGTTCAGTTCTGGATATCACATATCAGGATAGAGAGTCTAGAAAGGCAACTAAAATGTTGTGTCCTCTGTGTCAGCAGCCCTATGCTATGAGACTTTAGGATCAAACACTGTATACCCTAAAGAAGATGATAGGCAAAGTGGATATTATACAGCCTTTTACTTACCTAAAAGGTTTTAATAATACACAAGAGGCAAACCTTTTTTGAATGAAAAGCAGGTTTTTGGACTAGGGGAGGCATGATATGATGCTCCAAGGGGGTAGTCTCAGGACCAATATCAGAAACTATTTTTTCATAGAAAGGGTAGTGAATACCTGGAAAAAAAACCCCAGTAATGGAAGTCAAGAAAGCATGCTCTAAACACGAGCCCCCGTGCTGGGCAGACTGGATCGACCATTTTGATCTTTATCGGATATTATTTACTATGTTACATAAGAAGATATGTGGGATAATGTGTGCTGCTATTTTAAGAAGATGAATTATGCCAGATTGTATTTTTATGCAACCGGAGGGTTGCCTAAATTGTGGGATCTTTTTTATCTGAATCCCCCAGCAATGAAATCTTTGTCAGATAACCCTAAATCCTGCAGTGCAGGGGAAGGATGTGAACACATTCCTGCAATAAATTTCCGACTTTATTTTACGAACTTTGTAAGCAGATATCTGTCTCTAAACATTGAATAGGAAGAGTCATTGCAGATCCAGAACTTCTGGGATTAATGATGAATAATAAAATAGCAGCACAAAGTGAGATCTTAAGTACTTGAGTGCTAAAGGCTCTAAAGCGCGGTTAAAGAAAGGCGGGGATAAAAGGCAGCTTTGCCTAGGTCCCTGAGGAAGGAACACCATTGCAACCTAACCTGGGTCTGTTTCCAGGATCCAAAATTGTGTGGCAGGCCAAATGTATGCAAAGCAGCAAATGGAAAAGTCCATGAAAGCCTGGCAAGAGCCTTTTTGCCATTGGGGGAAATAAGTCCAGGAATTTTTACGTTCAGTTTGATTACCTTTTGTCCTATAGTGATGGCAAGACTAAATCAGGATTTAAAAGTAAGCACCTTTTAAAACAAATCTGTTTTGTGCAGTGTACACAGAAATGTCTTAGGTAGTGTTTTTAAAACTGGAAGCTGGACTTTGAATTGCTTTATCTGGCCGTGCCTAATCATAATTGTACTATACCAATGCTACAATCGGTAAGATCAGAGATGTGCCAGACAAGGTGCTATATAAACCCATGTGGAGCAGTTGAGTCATATTCTGCCTTTGTAAAAGTAGGATGCAAGGGGTCCCAGACCAGGGGGCAATGCTGGGTGCTGTAAAGCCCCGAGCGGGAGGGGAACACAACATGAAAGGTGATTGTGTCCCGAGGTCTAGCCTCACTAGGATGGCCAGCAGCGATTGGGGGACAGAGGAGTAGGGGAGTCACTCAGCTGGGAGAATGAGGAGAAAACTTGCCCAAAGCATTTAAGTTGCATTATTAAAGGTGTAATAATGCACCCTCACTGTTGTGGAACACATCTGTTTATTTCTCTGGCGTTTCCTTGAATGATAGGGAGAAAGGTCACTGAACAGCCCACCCACACATACCCGACCCCCAATCTCCCCCCCCTCCTCCTGAATGCCAGACAATGTGCTGCCAGCCCACTGTTTCTAGCCTGATGCAGGCCCTGCTGTTTGTGGATAAACAGAGGAAGGTGCTTGCCTCATGCCTGTTGTAATTACCCTTTTTTTTTCTCTCTCTCTCTAATTTCAACTATTGTTTTGAGAGAGCTCAAACCAGAAAAGAAGAAAAACAATTTGTGGCAGAGTTTATGCCTGAACTCCAGATGCTATTGCATTATCAGCTGTGTCTTTGCCTGTAGTCAGTCCCTCCCCAGCTCCCTCCTACCCTTTTTCCTCAGCACTATTTCTTTTTGTTGTGGTAAAACCAAACTCAGTAACTGCCCAGAGGAACTGAGAACCTGATCACTGCTACTACTAACAGACTTGTAGAAAGACCGTGTTTTCCCTGTAGCTTTTTATTTATTTATTTATTGTTACCCTTTCTCTTCCCACTTTCAGCAAGACCCTAGGATGTCACTCCTCCTCATTTGAAATACACCCGTAATCTTGGAGCATCTGCAAAGAGTTTCCATCTCGAGCCATTCTAACCTCTCTCTGCCAGTGCGGGGGGAAAAACCCTGTTGGGATTGATATGGGTGCCATGGTGTAGTGTCGGTGTAGTACCCAATCCAGCACGTCTTTCCTTGTGATGACATCTGTTTTCTCTGTGGGCTTTAGTGGGAGTCCTGCTGACCTTACCTCTTGCACTCTTCGGGCTGGTTAGAAGTTCCATCATTGTGCGCAAGGGACCTTGTGTGTAGGCTAGGCCAATGAGAATGCCTGCGAGGTGGCCTAAGAATGATGCCCTGATAAATATACAAAATAAAAGATTTAGACCTACCACCACAAAATACACTCAATAAAAGATTTAGGCCTATTGCCACAGTGAATGTTGATTTTTGACTTCCTGGTTGAGGCATATGGGAAAGCTATGGCCTGTGGGTGCATGCTGAATACGACCTTGTCTATTCTAAGCAAGCCAGATCTGCTCATTCATTCAATGCCACCTCCGGTGCCTTAAGTCAGCGTGATGCTAGCAGCATATTTCCTGAGGAAAGGACTTTACCGGTGAGCTGGAAACAGTACGTTAATTCATCTTTTTTTTTTTTTTTAACCACCTGAGGGGATCCTGTTAAGGTAAGACTCAGCTGCTTGAGTCAAAGAACATCACATGGAAAATGAACAGTGTGATAGTGTCCAACAGCTGCCAAGCACTTGGCAAAGGTGACTAGCGCGATGTAATTTCTGTTTTTCCTAGGTGCAATCCAAATCACATCAGCATGCATGCAGTGGGGTAAAAGCAGGACTGGCTCAGCCTCTCCCTTTTCCCATGGAACTCTATACCCATCCTGTGAGTTACATAGGAACTGCGTCGCAGAAAGGACTTCACCAGCTAAGATCACCCCGACTACAGGAGTCATCCCCCCCCCCCCGCCCCCCATCTGTCCTCTGGGAATGGAAAAAGAAATTCTTGTAGCCTGAATCTCTGGGTTACTTGTTTTCAAATTATGAGAAAGGGTGCTATTTGTTGAGGCTAAAGCTTTGGCACTAATCAAATACTTCTTTCCATTCTCATCCGGCTCCATAATCTGTAACCACTATAGAAGATGACAAAATAAAACCAAGCAGCCTGCCCACTTATTGCAGCCTACACTGCAAGGATCTATCCCGGCTACTACCCATACAGTGTGACCACTAGTAAGATATCACGCCTGATCTTATCTCTGAGCTCTCCCCTTGCGCTCTACAAGGGCCACTCTCCCCAATAAATCCGCCCCCACCCGCCGCTCCTTCTATGCATACGACTATATCCCAGTCTCCGCTCTACGATATATACTGTGCATATTGTAAATAATTGCCACATATTGTTATATTTCTTATACAATTGCACTTTCCTGGTGCCAGAAGAAATTAGCGTCTACCTTTGGGTAGGTGCTAATTTCTGAAAATAAAATGTGTGGCTTGGCTGCACATTTTACTTTCTGAATTGCGCGGGCATACCTGCTAGGGCCATCAACATGCATTTGCATGTTGAGGGTGCTATTAGGTTCGGTGGGTTGGACGCGCGTTTTCCGCCCCTTACTGAATAAGGGGTAAGGGATAACGCGCGTCCAATGACAATGTACTGTATCGGCCTGTATATTAGTATATTACCATGTAATCCTAAGAAGGTACCACAGAGTATGAATAATGTACAAATAGGTATGGGATGAGAGATCATGATAGGTTGAAGGGAGACTCGGGAACAACATAAGGAAATATTTCTTCACAGAAGAGAATACTGAGTGCATAAATCAACTTCCACCAGCAGGGATAAAAATAATATGAAAATACAAAAAAAATTTAGGATGGACACAGAGAATACTTGGTGAAGCCTAGAATGGGCAAAAAGGATCTTCACTGATAGAGGAGCAAGGTATAAAACTTGGGATAGGTACAGAGGATCAGTGAGGAACTGGGAGAAATGGGCAGAGAATTATAAGTGAAGGGTAAGGGTCTTCAAGCAGGGTTCTACAAACTATGAACCGAGGGCAAGATGCAGCCCTTGGCTGGTTTCATCTGGTCCCCTGGTTATGATTCGGAATGGCTATGATCTATAATTTATTTTCCTTCCTCCAGATGCCTTCATATCTCCATGCAACTCTCAGAAGAGGGTATCTGTGCACACTACATTGAGAAGAATGTTAGCCCTGAAGGCTGTGATTCCCATTCCCAAATCATAGCAAAATACAGGCCACTATACCATTTATTTTGTTGTACCCAAGAAAGAGAGGTCCTTTTGACCCATCCTGGATCTCAAAGGAATCAGTTGTCATGTGTGGGTTACTCATTTCCGAATGGAAACTGTGCACCCCGTCATAAATGGTAGTACAATCAGGAGAATACCTCACACGTCTGGATCTGATGGAGGCATATCTGCATTGGGAACATCAACAGTTCCTAAGGTTTGCCATGCTGGGTCGCCATTACCAGATTCAGACCTTGACCTTTGGGCTCACCATTGCACCCAGGATCTTCTCAAAGGTCTTTGTGGTGGTAGCAGCGTTTTTGCACAAGGACGACATTCTATTGCACCCATATCTGAACAACTGAATTATTCGAGCCAAGAGCAGCAAGCTTCTTACTATGGGAGTTAGGCTGGGTGTTGAACCTAGGCAAGAGCAGCTTATAGCCATCTGACGCTGGAGTGTCTCAATGTTTGCTTCGATATGAAGCAGGGCAGAGTATTTCTGCCAGAGTCAGATTCAAAAGTTGATTGCTCAAGTTTACATCCTGATAAGCACTGCTTGCCTGACTGTGGCCTTATTTACAGGTCCTGGGTTTGATGGCGGCCACATTGGAAGTAGTTCCCTGGACAAGAGCTCATATGTGATTTCTTCAATGTGCGTTGCTTTCCCACTGGAGTCTGCAATCGCAGGCAAGCTTCTGCCATTGGAGGTGAGCACTCAGTTGCAATGGTGGTTGCAGGCAGATCATCACAAGAAGGGAGTTTCCTTGAAGATGCTGGATTGGTTAGTGCTCACATCAAATGCGAGCCTTCTGGGTTGAAGGGGGGGGGGGGGGGGGTGCTCACTGTCAGGAGTTGGTACAAGGTTGCTGGAATGCTGAGGAGCAGTAGTGGAGCATCAACCAATCGAAAGTTCAGGCGGTTTGTCTAGCATGCTTGCAGTTCACCAAGCTTCTAGAGTATCGGGTGATCTGGATAATGTCAGAAAATGTGATTACTGTGGTCTTTATCAATCATCAGGGCAGAACCTAGAGTCATCAAGTGTCGGAGGAGATAGATGTGCTCATGGTATCAGTGGAGCAACATCTGCTAGGCATATCTGCCTCTCACATTGCTGGAAAGGACAATGTCAGAGCTGACTTTCTCAGCAGGAGGAACTTGGACACAAGAGAGTGGAAACTAGCGGACGAAGCCTTTCAGCTCATAGTGGAGCACTGGGGCTGCCCATACTTAGACTTGCTGGCGACCTCCGACAATGCGAAAATTCAGGGCCGGGGTTGCCTGCCCCATTTGGAAGCCGACGGGCAGAAAAGATATGACCTCATGGTTAAAGCAATGGACTGAGAACCAAGGAATCCAGGGTTCAAATCCCACCTCCCCCACTGAAATTCTTTGTGATCTTGGTTAAGTTGCTTTATTTCTTGTTGCCTCAGATACCCTTATAGAGAGCTCTTTCAAAAAAAGGACTTATTCTACCTGAATACAAATATTGCTGTAAGATGCCTTTAGCATCATTTGGAAAGGTGAGCTAAAAATCCAAATTGCATATATTTATAGAGCCTGGCTGCATTTGGAGGTCTCCATCTATGTTTAATTCTTTTGGTCTATTAGTTCTGTTATGCGTAGGCCAACGATTTCTGAATCTTTCCTTCCTCACACTCTGCTAGCACGCACCTACCTGTCAGATATTTGCCTGGAAGCTGAACCATCATTTGCAATCTATATAGATTGAACCAGGTTCTTTTTTTTTTTTTGCCTATGGGCCATTTCCTCACTTTCATCTAATTTTTACTCCTGGGGGAATTCTGCGCTACTGAGGAATGCAGAATTTGAGCAGAATTCCTCCTTCGCGCAGATTTCCTCCCTCACCTCGCAGATTTCTTAGATTTCATCACCGCCGCACAGATTCCCTCTCTCACTGCCCTTCCTCGCACCATTGCCGTTGCCTCGTGATTTCCTCCCGCACCAGAAAAGGATAAAAAACAAAACAAAACCAGAAGCATGCCGCGCATGGACAGTGGCCAAACCGGGACAGCGAAGTCAGGTGGCGCACGGAGAGTGGGGGCATCACATTGCAGTACGGAACCGGCGGCTCGAGGCTAGCAAGCTGTACCGTGCTAAAAACCAGGTCCCAACAATCGAAAATAGAGAGAAAGGGGGAGGGGGAATGGAGAAAGAGGGGACGGGGGAAGGGGGAAAGAAGAGGGGGAAAAAGAAAAGAGGAGAAGAGGGAGAGAGAGAAGGGAGGGGAACAGGGGGAAGGGAGAAAGAGAAGGGGAAGAGAGAAAGAAAGAAGGGGGAAGGGGAAAAGAGAAGACGGGGGGACGGAAGAAGAGTGGGAAAAAAAGAGGAGAGAAGAGAGAGAGAAGGGAGGTGGGGGGAACAGGGGAGGGGAAAAGGGACAGGAAAGAGAGAAGGGAAAGAGAGAAAGGGGGAGGGGGGAAAGAGAGAGGCTAAAGAAAGGACCCAGGTGTCTTCTACCTGGGAGTCTGTAGTGGGGAGTGGGGGAATGTGTTTGAGAGAGAGAGGAGAGAGAGAGTTTTATGTGGGGAGACAGAACATGTCGTGTGACAGATGGAACATTGTGAGGAGAAAGCATATGTCTGATATCATGTAAGAGAGATAGTGAGAATGTTGGGGATTCATCCCCAAGTCTCCCACACGGCAGTGCATGATGCAACCATTAGAGAAACCACTTCCACGCCACCGAGGTGGAGGTGGAGGTGCAGCTGCATCAGAGTCCATGCAGTGAAGGGGCTCTGGTATGGATACTCAGGTGGAGAGGTTAGCAACAGCTGCAGCAGTCCCTGCCAGCTTGCCTCATCTGCCAGCAGCGGCAATTGACACTGCTGGCAACTGAGCCAAGTTGCCAGGGACACTCATTGCACTGAAATGCAGAATAATTTGCAAAAAATATTGTGTTATTTTGAAAAATAAATGTGCAGAATTTTGCAGAATTTTCAAGTTTTGGTTGCAGAATTTTTAATTTTTTTGCACAGAATTCCCCCAGGAGTAAATTTCCTCTTCTTTAATATTACTTCCCCTTTGCCTTTTCCACTGCAGTTTAAAAAAAAAAACAAACCAACTCTAAGTAAAGGACGAGCTGAGGCATGGCGATGCAGTCGTACTTTGAGAAGAAGAGGTGGATGAAGACACATTCCAGCAAAGACAGCAGCAGCGTGGTGTGCAGGAACCCAGCTAGGGTTGGAGCCTGGGCATATTGAACCATCTTCAGAGAGAAAAGGACGCCTGCAGGATGGGGAGGAGATAATAGAATGTACCATCGTATCCACTCTAGGCATAGGAATACAGACTAGTAATAAAATATAAACCTAACACAGAAATCAGAGAGATAGGATCCAGCACTCGGGTACTTTAATATTTATTTATTTAAGTTTTTTTTATATACCAACATTCAAGACAGTAGTCCCATCATGCTGGTTCACAAGAAACAGGGGTGCAATAAACTTTACAATTTGAACAATGGTGCAGAAAAGCAGTTACATGTAACAGGGAATCAATAACTAGGAGTAAGAAGGAAAATGAAGATTAAATAATTATATATATATATATATATATAATAACATTATAAGAGGTGGCTATTAATGCTAATACTAGCGAAGAATGTTGATTGGCTATTAATGCTATTACTAGCGAAGAATGTTGATTGGAGGAGGTTAAGTAATGTTGGAGTTAGGAAAGGAGTTAGGAATAATATAGGTACAGTCAAGGCTGCTCTCCTTGGCTACAGCAATAATGCTTCTCAGGCCAGGCCACAACCGTGGAGCCAAGGAAGAGGTGGGTAACTGGGCTTTGACTTTAGCAGTAGGCAAAGCTGTGAAAACACTACTAAAGGAACAGATAATATAAGCACCTTGAAGCACGTAAATTAAAGGACCCCTGCGCTCACAAAGCCGCAAGCTTGCCTGGTGGCCAGAGCAGTGGATCAGAGAGGTGCAGTGGATGTGGCCTAGCTTGGGCTTCAGTAACACTTTTCAACACTATTCCACAAACTAGCAAATCTGGGAGCAAGACGAGAGTTAACCGGTTAACAGAGTTAATTCGCTTCACGGTTAAATGACTTCCCGAGCAGCCCAGGGCTTGGTGCTATGATTGATTGGTTCTTTTCAATATCTTTATTAGCAATATTGCAGAGGGTCATGAGGGGGGGGAAAAGGAGCAGGAATCAACTGCTGAGTCAACAAAATGATCTGTAACAGGGAAGACACAGCAGGTGGCGTGGAAAAATGGTTTGGAAGTTGTGTGTGAATGTGTAACATCATGCATTTGGTGCATTGGTTTTCAAATTACTTCTCAGGACTCAGTAGAAGAAAAACAGTTAAACCCCATGATCCAAACAGTTTCATAAAATAAAGATGAAGGGCACTAAAATTAGACATTGATATTACTCAAAACCCATTCAAAGCACATTATGAAATAAATGTACAAGAAAAAGGTCACTTCTGTTTGGTGGAATAGTGATACGCAGACATTAGGGGAAACGCACAGGACTGGTGCCTCAGCCAAGTCCACAAGCAGAGCACATTCAAGCAGCACTGTCTGAATTATCAAGCAAGGCTGCTCACCCCGTGAAAATGTTGTTAGCAGTAATTTTGTTACGGGTTTGACAGCTACTTGGTTTTAATTTTTTATATTATTACCCTTAACATAAGATTTGGGGGTAACCGGCACGGAGCGGCAATTGCTACCATAAGAAACTTGCTGGGCAGACTGGATGGACTATTGGGCCTTTTTCTGTCATGGTTGCTATATTAATGTGAAGGAATGGGCACGCCTGTTGATAATAATCTTCCAGTGTGGAGCAAAAGATGAAAATGCTACTGCCATGGCAGGTCTGCGGGTAGTTCACAGTGTGTTCACTGTCTCTGCTCTTGCTCATGCTCTCCCCCCTTCGTGTCATTGCTCAAACACGCCCCCCAGTTGCTCACTCTCAGCTTTTCATATTTACAGTATATACTGCTCTCCTCCAAAAGGAGCCAAAGTGCTTCACAATTCAATAAAATACAAAGACAACCGGGTGAATTTTCAAAGGAGTTCCGAATGTAAATGCAACATACTATCGTAGCAATTTTCAAAAGCCACTTACCCGCGCACTAAGGGGCGGATTTTCAAGCCCTGCTCGCGTAAATCCGCCCAAAACCGGGCGGATTTACGCGAGCAGGGCCCTGCGCACCGGGAAGCCTATTTTACATAGGCCTCCCGGCGCGCGCAGAGCCCCGGGACTCGCGTAAGTCCCGGGGTTCTCCGAGGGGGGCGTGTCGGGGGGCGGGCCCGGTCGTCGCTGCGTTTCGGGGGCGTGTCGGCAGCGTTTTGGGGGCGGGTACGGGGCGTGGCTATGGCCCGGGGCGGTCCGGGGGCGTGGCCGCGCCCTCCGTACCCGCCCCCAGGTTGCGGCCCGGCGCGCAGGAGGCCCCCCCGACAAAGGTAAGGGGGGGGGTTTAGACAGGGCCGGGCGGGTGGGTTAGGTAGGGGAAGGGAGGGGAAGGTGAGGGGAGAGCAAAGGAAAGTTCCCTCCGAGGCCGCTCCGATTTCGGAGCGGCCTTGGAGGGAACGGGGGTAGGCTGCGCGGCTCGGCGCGCACCGGCTATACAAAATCCATAGCCTTGCGCGCGCCGATCCCGGATTTTAGTGGATACGCGCGGCTCCGCGCGTATCTACTAAAATCCAGCGTACTTTTGTTTGCGCCTGGAGCGCAAACAAAAGTAGGCTATTCGCGCTCCTTTTAAAATCCGCCCCTAAGTGCACAATTCAATAGCATATATTGTAGCAATTTTCAAAAGTCACGTAATGTGGGTAAACATCCTTTTCTCTACCCCCTCTCTCTTTACTCTCCATTATTCATACTCTTATCTTCCCCCACCTCATTACTCACATTCTACGCTCTTCTGTGCTGTCAACTCATGGCTGCATGTGGCTCTCGGTCACTGTGATCTGCACGGTGCTTGTAAGTAACATACAGGTCTATACTGTAAGACCGCGGGAGAGCGGACGAACGCCCGCTCTCCCGGCACGCGCACCGGCCCTTCGCCGGTGCGGGCGATTCAGTATTTAAATGAGGTGACGCGGGAAAAACGGGGAAAAGGAGGCGCTAGCGCCTCCTTTTTGTCAGGAGCGGCGGCTGTCAGCGGGTTTGACAGCCGACGCTCAATTTTGCCGGCGTCGGTTCTCGAGCCCACTGACAGCTACGGGCTCGGAAACCGGACGCCGGCAAAATTGAGCGTCCGGTTTTCGGCCCGACAGCCGCAGGCCGAATTCAAATTTTTATTTTTATTTTTTTTACTTTTTTTTACTTTTGGGGACCTCCGACTTAATATCGCTATGATATTATGTCGGAGGGTGCACAGAAAAGCAGTTTTTACTGCTTTTCTGTGCACTTTCCTGGCGCCGGAAGAAATTAGCGCCGACCTTTGGGTCGGCGCTAATTTCTTAGAGTAAAATGTGCGGCTTGGCTGCACATTTTACTTACTGGATCCCGCGCGCATACCTAATAGGGCCATCAACATGCATTTGCATGTTGAGGGTGCTATTAGGTGCCGCGGGTGGGCCGCGTGTTTTCCTCCCCTTACTGAATAAGGGGTAAGGGAAAACACGCGTCCAGAGCAGGCTGACAGTGCGCTCCGACGGAGCACACTTTACTGTATCGACCTGATAGTAATGACAACAAATAAAGACCAAGTGGTCCATCCTGTCTGCCCAGCAAGTTGCTCGTGGTAGTATTCTCACATTCCCGGCAATCAGCGCAAGAACGGAATGAGAGTACCGTGTGCTTTAAAGATTGTTTCAGCCACAGAGAGCCGTGAGTTGACAGTATAAAGCTGAGGAAGCCACAGCACTTTTTCTCAAGCCCCTGCAAAACAATGGGGCCAGTAATGGGTTGCACCCCTGAGTCTGAAAAACTCTGATACAGGATGCAAACCTCCATTAGCCATCTATCAGAACCATGAGACATAGCAAGACCTGAAGGTGGTCAGAGGTCCATGTACAAAAGCCATTTAGATGGATAACTGAAAAGTTATCTGTCTACATAGCTTGCCTGGCTATGGTCAGCCTTTAGCCAGCTAATAAGCTAGAATTTCGAAGGATAAATCAGGGGCTTTCCAGGGCAGTAACTGGGAGGACTTGAGTTAGACGGCTAAGTTAACCGTCTAACTCTGATATTCAGAGTTAGCTGGTTGACCTACCTGGCTAAGTCTGGTCGGGTCAAAGAGCTGTCCTAAAGTTAGCCGGCTAACTACTTAAGATAGCCGGATATATTCAATTGTGCGGCTGCACTACTGAATAAGCAGCCAGCCAAGCAACGGTTGCTTAGCATGGCCAAATATTCATACAGCACCACTTAACTGGCTACATTGGAACCTAAGTAGCACTGAATATCGACTTTAATGCGACTTGCATACAGTTTGTTTATTTATTTACTTAGTTATATTTTCTTACATGCCCAGTCTCAACAAAGGTCTAAGTGAGTCACAAAATTCCCAGTATCTGCCAAATGTATGACATAGATTACACAAATCAGAAGGCGAGGAGGTCAAACCATCCACATAAATCCATAGGATGACATAGGTTACAACACAATTTTACAAATAAAACCGTTATACATATCATAAAATCAACATTCACACAGTGCCATTTGAAAGTATAAAATAGTTATACAAAAATACACTTTAAATAATGCTTTTATTATATATTGTAAGTGTAAAATAGTAAGATATGTACCATATTGCATATCTTATAATAACATCTATGCAGCCTTTCTCTTTCACCTGTCATCAGGGACCCTCCCTTAGATCTCTGTCCTTACTCCTTTTCTGGCTTTCATCAAGGATCCTTTCCTTACCAGACCTATCTTATTACTCCTTCCCAGCTGGAGCTTATTGGGCATTCTCCTCTATGAGAGTCCTTCCCATCCAATTTTACCAGGATGTCAATCATGCACAGCCCTCATTGTTTTCCCTGTCCTTTTCCCACCTCCCCTCTCACGAGTCTTCCCTTTTGTTGCCTACCTGAGAATCCAATGGCACAGTGCATCATGTAAGATGGGTCCTCCAGAGTATAGGCCAGTACTAAGTTCAGGAGCAGGTACACAAACCCAACCAAGATAGAAAAGGTGCCAAACATATACCCAGCCCAGCCACTGCCCAGGCTCCATTCTATGTACCAGCCAGTCAGGAAAAATGAGATCATGTTTAACACCAGATGGCAGGTATTGAGGTGATGGAAGGGAGCAAGGAGGAGCCGCAGCCATTGTCTGTGGTTCCATACCGCATCCACGCTCAGACAGATGTCACTGTGGGCCTTCAGAGGATGGAGGTACAGGGTAATGGCTAGGGTTATCACAGCTAATGTGACGATGGGGATTCTGCCAACTGCCATTCTCCCACCCTTCACAGATGACCTCAGTCTTGGCTTCCCCTTCTGAAGAACAGATTGGTGCTATGCATCAGTTCAGAAGAAGACTTCCACTGCAGCCAGGTTAGTTTCAGAACCAAGGATGAAAAAGTTCTTCCAGCTAAAGTGATTTCCTCTTCCACATCTCTGAGGACATGCCTAGAAAACAACTTGACCATCTTCACAAAACCTTCCTTCTCTGGTTATTGCAGCTCTGGTAAGGCATGTTCCAACTCTAAATAATCAGCTGCTTTTTCATTGAACAGGATGGCATTGTCAACAAAAAACGGTGGATCCAGAATGTGTTCAAGTGTGCCTTCCAAACTTGACTAGCCAAATGATACTGAAGTATCAGTGGTACTTGGAGGGGTGTGGCATATGGTAGAATATCAACAACATGCCATATGCCAAACTTGGATCATCTCACCTTACAGCTATACCTTCCAATTAACCCCCTGTTACTGGCTTTGTTCACAATCTACTTTATAGGCTTTTGAATGTAAGGCTTTTCCTGCCAAGCTTAGCATATACATGGCCTGCATTGTACACTCCACCATTGATCAGTATGAATTTGCTTCAAGCTTGGTTGCATTACAGCTGCATTGTGATGTCATCAAGCACTATGCAGGCTGCCCATCCTAACAAGCCAATGAACTCTCTGGCCCTATTCTGCCCCTAGGTTTCATAAATGGCTCATTCCAAGAGACTGGAAGGGAACAGATGTAGTCTCATTCTACAAAAATGGCAACAAAGAGGAAGCAAGTAATTAGAGTGATGAGCCTGTAATCTCAGTACTAGGCAGAGCAATGGAAATACTACTAAAAGAAATAAAGGATAGTGCAGTACTTTGATGTGAATAGATTATACAACCCTACACAACATAGATTTAGAAAATGAAGATCTTAGCAAACCAACTTTCTCCATTGACAAGAAGGCATGAATTAGACAGTATATGAGATGCCATCTGATAGCACTGACATGGACCCAGCTTTCAGAGCTCAGTAAATACTTTACTGAGTATGTACACAAGTTCCCATGCACATATGCTGCCCTGTGAGTCATTCAGTCTTTCTTCATCTGAGGAGCTGCATGGATGTGTCTCAATTGTTCTCTAACATTTTTCAACTTTTTGGGACCTTGTCCTCTCTACACTGCCTCATTTCTTTTTTTTTTTTTTTTTGCCACTCAAACAGAACTTTTCAGTTCTACAAAAAAAAAAAAAAGAAAATGGAAAATTCCTGTCTAATTTGCTAGTGGACTGTGTAACTCTTCAACATCATGCTGCATCCAAACAATATGGCGGAACTTCCTGTAGCTCTGGATTTCTTTTATAGGTCGCCCTGCCGGGACTTCCTGTGGTGCTGGTTGATGACATCACAGCCTGCATGAGTATTTAAAGAAGTCCCTTGCAACCAGCCAGCACCTCGACAACAGGTCCGCTTGCTCTTCAGTGGATATTGCTACTCCATTGTTCCTGATCCTGCATATGCCTCCTGTCTTCCTGCTTCCATCTGTGTCCCCTCCTGCTGCCCTTGCCTTGCTCTTGCTTGCCTCTTCTCCTTGCCTTGATCATTTGCTTCCTCTCAGACTGAGCTCTCATGCTTGACCTTAGCTTGTTATCTGTCTCTGCCTGAACGCTGCTTGCTTCGACCTCTGCCTGGTATTCGACTCTGCCTGTATGCCATCTGCCCCAACTCCTACCTGGATCACAACTTTCGCCTGATGCTGCCTGCCCTGACAATTAGTCTGTTCCTGGACTTCCTTCGCTCATTGGGACCTTGCCTAAATCCTACCAGCCCCCAAACCCAAGAGCTCAACCTGCAGGGAAAGGGGTTGGTAAAGGTGAAACCCAGTCTCTGTGCATGTCTGCCTACTGATGGGGCGGGCCTAGTTTGCTCGCCTGCTAGGCTGTGTCAATCATGCCTCAGTCCCAAAGGCTCATCGACCATGACAGGACTGTAACAGATTACAGACTCTGTCAAGGCTCATCAAGTAAGAGCTCATCTTGGGGCTACTTCTACTTCTGTTGAAGATAACTGAAAAGCTGCTACTTGGTCATCTTTTCACACCTTCATGTCCCACTATGGTCTGAGCAGAACAGCATGTCTCAAGGCGACAGCAACTGGATAAACAGTTCTACCCAGCCTGTTCACTCGTGAGTCCACTCGTGAGGCCACGTTGTCTGAAGTGCCTCCCACCGTACAACCCTCAGCTTGCAACTCCCCAATGCACGATGGTTAATTTATGCCTGCGGTAAACAGGGTCTTCTGTAGACAGCAGGAAGAGTTAGCCATTCTTAATACCTGCTCGCCTCCTTGGAAAGCTCACTACCTCGCTAAAGTTTAAGCTGTGGAAGAAACCGAGGTGCTGGCAAGGCAGCGCGCATCTGCGGTAACTCCTGCACATGCTCAGTACTGAGCTCTGAAAAACTGGGCCATGTCAGCGCTTGTCACCTATGCATAATGGCGAATTCATCTTGCTGTCTGCAGACTTGCTTTATTCAGTTCTTTAATAAGGTGACAAAAGTAGTGAACAGAGGTGCTGCAAACCTTGCCTATGTGGACTTTTCACAATGACTTTTGATACTGTTCCACTTAGAATACCATTACAGCAAGTCAGTTTCAGAGCAAGATAAATTGTTATGAACTGAGTGAAGAACTGGTTAAGCAATAGTGCTCAGACAGTGATGGCCAACGAAGTCCACTCTGACAATGGTAAATTAATCAGTGGATTACCTTGGTGCTTAGTGCTAGGGCTGGCTTGTTTTCATTATCTTTATTTGTGACATTGCAGAGGGACTTGAGGGAAAAACAAGAAATTCAAGGACAAGGGGTCATGATATGAAGTTGGATGGAGGAAGGCTATGAGGAAGTATTTCTTTTTAGATACCAGAACTGATGGAGTTTAAGCATGCTTGGGGCAGGCACACAGACCATTGGAAAGAGCAGGTAGAAGAGCAATGGGAAAAGGAATTGGGGGTAGAACAGTGATTGGCCGCGGAAAGCTACATGCTCAATTACCTGAAACAGTAGAGAGCCCGTAAAGACGAGCAGTGATATGGTTACCTGAAGCTCCCAGAAAGACAAAGCAAGGTCAAGCAACAAGCAGCGTTAGAAGGTCTTTGGTGCATTCTCGGATGTAGTGGGGGCAGGGAGAAAAAATGTGACCTAGCATGGGCAGCAGGCTGACCTGGCTACAGTTCTCAACTAAGGAAAAAAGGGGAAAAAGTGATGCCTTGCAGGCAGGCAGGATTTTATGGCTGCCAACTGGGAGATAACCTTTAACTAGAGTAGTGCAGACAGGGGCAGCTGGGCACATTGGATGAGCCAAATGGTCCTTATCTGCCAGCTGTTCGTAGATCATCAGATGGCCAGATAGGGCAAAATGTATGTAAATCATTTTGAAATGTTTGATTTTGGTGCAACGGGGAACAGGCTGGTCCAGAGATTTGCATACTGGCTCCTCCCAGCCCCACTACATCCTGGAATTTTCAGTCTTGGTAAAGAAAAGCAGAAGTGTGTGAGTTCCAAAGAAGGAGAAGAGAGCCTGGCTTTTAGAGCTGTCAGCAAGTGCCAGCCTATCAAGGCAAGGCTGGTCCAGTCCTGCTTACACTGGAACTACAAATCCATAAATGCACTGGAGGGGGGTAAAACGAGGCCTGGTTCAGCCTGCCTGCAATGTGCTGGAGCCTGCTGGCGACTGCATCACCAGGAACACTTTTGAGTCCTCTGTTGTGAGGAGCTTCAAACAGCCGCACCCCTCCCCCCTCCCCACAGGAACAAAATCAGAGGATTGGTGTTTACAGAAAATAACCCCGCGTGAGCATGGTGCGTGAGGGGCGATAGACAGAGGAGATAATGGAGGTGTGTAGACAACAGACTACAGCATGTGACACCAGCTGCCCTTGGACCCTGTAACACATGGACACTGGGGAATTGGGGTGGGGGGAGAAGGGTCATCTAGGACAGGCTTATCCCAACCCTGGTTTGATCCTGCAGTGCACTGAGGGGGTGGGGGGGTGTACAGAAAGTAAAACCAGGACTGGATCGGCCTGTCCCCCCCCCCCCCCCCCCGATGACTCGGAGCAAGTTGGTCACACTCAGAGGCACAAAAGCAGTGTGCAACGACATATGTACATAATATATATGCACCTTTTGAGTCATGACAGGCTGCCCGGTCGTGCTATACCTGAGAAAGATGGGTGGATGTGAGTCTCAAATCAGAAGCTTCAATGAGTGGGGGAAGGAGTATGGCTGGTGAGTCATTTTGCCACTTTTGGTTTGAATTGTGTATATAAAATATATGGACATATTTATTATTTCTCAATGTTTCCATATCACACAAGCAGCAAGCTGACCAGGGTGGTTTACAACATACAAATTAAAAAAAACAGTAAAAAAAACCCCAAAAAAACAACCACCATTTTTTAAATCGATCTTATTTAACAAAGAACTAGCCTTCCCTAATTAGTGTATGGAAAGAACCATAGCTTCACTTTCTTTTTAAAAACTTTAATAGTTAGCCTCTAATCTAATATCCAAAAGTGCCGAGTTCCAGATCACCGGGGCCATTTACCCAGAGCATCCTCACGCCAGGCCCCACAAATAAAGGTCCTTCAGCCTTGGCATATTCCGTGCACCCTTAGCCTGCTTAGCTTTATCATAATCTTAAATATAATCCTTTCCCTAATAGGTAACCAGTGCAACTCCACTAGCAGTGGTTTAGCACTGGTTCTTCTTGCAGAACCGAACTCCAGTCCGGCTGCCATGTTCTGCCCCACCTGGAGCCGGCGAGTCTTCTTCATAGTTACCCCTCCTTACACAAGGACACCAGGGGGTCCTTTCCCGATGGCAAACTCCTTGCACGCCATCTGCATAAATATAGCCCTTAAAACCTGAAGCACAGCTCAGGCGTCCTAACAGCTGCCTGAAGATATTCAAAAGAAGAGGGGGCCACGGGGACCCTTGCGCTAACTATAGGCCCTCGCCCCCTCTCTCTCCTAACACCGCCTCCATCAAAACAGACTTCACCACGCAGCCCCAATTCCCCGCCACTTCCTAAGAGGGATCTAATGATCCTCCAAATCAAAAGCGATTGATCGAGCTAGCCAAACCAAGCCTGCCTCGTCGCCTCGGTCCAAATCAAATCTTTCAGAGCTCCCAGCGCTGTCTCTGTACTAGAACCGGTACGGAAGCCTGACTGACTCATTTCCGCCACATATCTCGACAGCTGTACCGTGACAGCCTGTTCCAGCACTTTTGCCAGACAAAGACCGTTTGCAACAGACGGGTAATTTGCACAAGATCCCTTATCTAATGCCACCTTTTTTTAAAAGGGGAGTACTGTTATCTTCTTCAATGCGGGCTAGGAAGACTCCTGCACTTAATGAACCATTCACTATCAGTGGTAATCCACCCAACAAATCCTCTGGAAGGTTGTTTGTTTTTTATAAATCAAATATGATGGGCAAGGGATCTAGACCACATGTGGTGGAGTTAAAACTTTGCAGAATTCCACGGAGTTCCAACCGTCCTAGCTCCTCAAAAACCCCACCACCCCTTCCCCAATTCTAAATTGCATCCCCCGCCTCCCCTTTCAAACAAATCACTGGTGCTAGTGATGCCTCTCTGGCCATCTGGTTCTGCAAGCCTTCTTCTACCTTCTTCTTCCCAAACCAGAATCTCTGGAATAGACAGCTCCTGGGTTATAAGAAAAATGCCTTTTGATCTATTCTCTTTTCAGAGTAAACCCTTTTAGCTGTTTTAATTCTCCCTGAATCGGTACTTTTATTACACCCATACTTTATCCCCACATGCATACACTTTGTGTGTGTGTTGTGTATAAACATTCAGAGCCTGATATTCAAAGAGGGCTCTGTGCTCAGTGCCTGCTTTAAGGCTTTTTTAAGGCAACTCTATTCAGCCTCTTTAAGGCTGACATTTGATATTCCACTTTTTTTTTTTTTTTTACCATGAATGGTCTCAAAGCGGATTACAATAAATTTAAAGTAGGTTTCAATAGTCTTAGATCAACAGAATATTGGTTGAGCTTCTCTATATTTAAAGACAGAATCACATGTTACTTTGTTGTTGCTGTAGAAATAGGAATAATTCTACAGTAACAAGGTTGTTGGACTGGAAGTTTCTAATGGGAATGCTTGGCTATTTTGGCCTGCCCAGTGCTAGAAATCAGCACCAAAGGCTTAAATTTGTCATTTAAAGCCTTAACCTCAGGTGCTGAGCCTGGGAAAAAGTTAGTGTCTTGACGCCCGCCACTTTTGAATAAGGGGCTCATAATATGGAGACCCACTCAACCATGTCCCTGAGCGTGTGTACACACACACACACACACACACACACACACACACACACACTCTCTCTCTCTCTCTTTCTCACTCTCTCTTTCTCTCTCTCTCTCTCTCTTGGAAAAGGTACTACCTTCTCCTGCCCCAGCGTAGCAGGAAGCGTGGGTGAGAGTTTTACCTTGTAGGGAACGGTAAGTAATGAATAAGAAGGAGCAGGGAGTGCGTAAGCAAGGGAGCCAGTGTTCCTGGGCAGCTGATTACTTCCAGGAAAAGGCACAGGCCCCGCTTGCCCTGGCCTGCTGCCCTCGCTCCGCTGTCACAGCGCCACTCTTAGGATTTATCTTATTGCATCAATTCTGTATGTTTTTATGTATATCGCTTAGGGCCTGGGTACAAGCCATTAACAAATGGTAAGCAATACAAACACAAGCCTTTCACTGTCGCAGCACTTCTTCCCTGCCGTGGCACCTCCGCTCACTCCCCACTCCCCTGTGAGTCCGGCTGTCCCTCTGCTTCTGTTAAAGCAACCCCCCCCCCCCCTCAGTTTTCTCCCTGTCACAGCACTCCTCCCTCACACTCTCATCTTTTACAGCATTCACCGCTCACTCCTCTGTCACAGCATCACTTGCATACTCTCTGTCATAGCAGCCCCCCTCTCCCCACCTCCAGCGCTCTGTCACACCTCTACTGCCTCAACTCCCCTCCCTCACTCTTTCTATTACAGCACTCTCCCTTGCCCTCCTCAGTCACTGAACTCCTCCTTCTTCCAGGACACCTCTTCCTCTGTGACAGCACTCCCCCCCCCCACTCCGCTCTCTGTCACAACAGCCTCTCCCCACCCTCACGCCTCATTCTCTAACACAGCATCCCCACTGACAGAGCCTACTCCCCCACTCCCCTCCCCTTTCGCAGCTCCCCTTCCACCCTCTCTAGCACAGCACTCCCCCCTTCACCTTTATCACGTCTCCCCTCCATCGCAGCACTCTCGCCTCACTCCTATTACAACACTCATCTGCCTTCTTTCTCTGTCACTTCCCCCTCACTCAGTCCTAGCCCTCCTCTGTCACAACACTCCCTCCACCCTCCACCTTGCTCCCTTTATCCCTCCACCTATTTATTTAAAGTGGCTTATTTACTGCTTGTAATGGAGCACCCATCTCAAAAAAAGATAAACAGACAAATAAATGATACAATAAGAAGCCCAATACTGTTCCCCCCCACTCCTAAACTTAAAAAAGCAACAGTGCACAAAATCAAACATCTCCTGTTGAGACACAATTTTAATTTAAATAATCTTTTGCTTATAACTGATATAATACAGAGCGATGAAACGTCATTAATATTGGCTAACTGCCACGTTTATAGTCATATACCACTATGTTCAAACGTGTTATCACCACCATATCTACTTTTGGGTTTTTTTTAAATTTTTATATTGCAAGAAAAAAAATCAAATAAGTTAAACTTATCTTTTATCCAATGCGTTAGCAAGACATTGACTCAAGGAAACGGTTGTGCACCACTGTACAGTGTTTTTCCCATGCAAGACTTGATGTGATACTTTGTGCTCCCTAAAATAAAGCCCTACTATTGTGTCATGGAAAAGTTCACTCATTCCTCATTGTCACAGAACCCTGCTCGATCCAGGCCGGTTCTTCCATTAGGAGAACTGGGCAGTTGCCTAGGGTGCCAAATGTTTGAGGGAGGCAAAATCTCAAGGTGCTGCCTATCCACTTTTAAGGCACAGCACCTTGAGAAGGGAATGGATTCTGGGTAGATGAGGAGAGTGGAAATAGAGAGGAAGAGAAGTTATGGAGAGAGAGAGAGAGACTTCTGGGAAGACAGGGGGTGGAGATAGGATATTGGGCAGCTCAACAAGTGGGCAAAGACACTGTGGGGATGTTGGTGTGCTGAAAAAGAGGAAGATGCTGGTTTCTTTTGGGGGGGGAGAAGACTGGAGAAATGCTGGACAGGTGGAAAGGAAGAAAGGATACTGATGATTGTGGACAGGGGGCAAAGGGAGAGTGATACAGAACTAGCCAGAGGGTGAGAGGAGAGTGAGAGGTGGATGCTGAGGAGGACAAAAGAAGGTGATACTATACCAAAGCTGCCGCCAACAGGCACGTGTTTAATGGGGAGACCGAAGGTTCACCTAGGGCACCTAACACCCTTACACTCATTCCAATCTCTACCCCCACCCTTCATTCTGTCAGCACCTCCATCTCTTTAGTGTGCCTCCGTAATCAGTATCTGGTCTTGTGTTCATCAGCGCTCTGGTAATGAACACTGTCCTACATTCTGAAAGATTCATATCAGTGCCCTGGGATGACAAAAGCACTGCCGTGCAAATGAAAGCTGTGTGCAATGTACCTTTCCAGTGTAACCCTTCTGCAAGCTCTAACTAGCAGGGCCTTCCATCAGGCACGGCAAGATTAGAACTGATGCACAGGGGGATAAAGAGACTTGCCTCAGCCGACAGAGCCGGGAATTAGAGCTGAGGCACAAAGGAGATACAAGTGACTCACACAAGGTCACACACCGCGTGTCAGCAGCCGAGCCAGGGATTAGGGCTGAGGCACAGGGAGATAAAATGACTCACAGGAGGTCAAGCGGCGAGTCAGTGGCAAAGTCGGGGATTAGAACTGAGACATAGGGAGATAAAGAGGGACGCACTGGGACAAAGTCCGCAGGTATTTTTTTTTACTCCTGGGTTCTGAACCAGTTTTCAAAGAGAAAGTATGCGCAGATATTTTTTTTTTTCCTATGGAAAATACACACACAGGATTGAAGGGGCAGTCTACACAAGTTATTGTTCTCCCCTGGCCTAAACACTCCCCTCCTCTAAATGTGGCTAAAAGTGTGCATTTTCTGAACTGTACTGAGAGGAGGGGCTGCAGATTTCAGAGGGCCAGTTTAGGTGTGTAAATTGCTATTTTACCTGTGGCAAGGGTTTTGAGAAGTATCCTCAAAAGTGGCTTGCCCAGTGGTCATGCACAGAGAGCCAGTGGCAGAACCGGGGTCCAGAGCTGAGGTGCTAGGGAGTCGCTATGTTTTCTTGGAAGGCTTTAGCTGATTGTGAAATGTATTTTGCGCTTTTGCTATAAATCTACATAAGAACATAAGAGCATAAATTTTTGCCATGCTGGGTCAGACCAAAGGTCCATCAAGCCCAATATCCTGTTTCCAAAGGTGGTCAATTTAGGTCAGTGATGGTGAACTTCAGTCCTCAAGTGCCACAAACAGGCTGTGTTTTCAGGATATCCACAAAGAAAATGCATGAAATAGATTTGCATACAATGGAGACAGTGCATGCAGATCTATTGCAATCATATTAATTGAGGTCATAAGTATCTGGCAGGATCACAAGGGATAAATAGATTCCATGCTGCTTATCCCAGGGATAAGAAGTGAATTTCTGCAATTCTACCTTAATAATGGTTTGTGGATTTTTCCTCCAGGAACTTGTCCAAAACTTTTTTAAACCCAGCTACATTAACAGCTTTTATCGCATCCTCTGGCAATGAGTTCCAGTGTTTAATTATGCGTTGAGTAAAAAAGTATGTTCTATTTGTCTTAAATGCATCACCTAGTAACTTCATTGCATGTTCCCTAGTTTTTCTACTCTTTGAAAGAGTAAACAACTGATTCACATTTACCTTTTCCACTCTACTCATTATAGACCTCTATCATATCTCTGTCTCTTCTCCAAACTGAAGAGCCCTAACCTCTTCAGCCTTTCATCATAAGGGAATCATTCCATCCCCTTTATCATTTTATCACCCTTCTCTACCTTTTCTACATCTGCTATATCTTTCTTGAGATGTGGTGACCAGAACTGCACATATTACTCAAGATAAGATCGCACCATGGAGCGATAGTGGCATTATGATATTCTCTCTTTTATTCTCCATTTCTTTCCTAATAATTCCTAGCATTCTATTTGCTTTCTTGGACTCCATTGCACACCGGGCAGAGGATTTCAACATATTATCCATGGTGACGTCTAGATATTTGCTGGCCTTGTGAATCTATGCATGTTGCAGGTAGGCCTCCAAGGCCCTGAACCCTGCTATCCTCTGGTTGCCTCGGCAACCGCGTGCGTCCTGCCCGCTCCTGTCTTTTTCGGACTGTGACGGCACTGCTCCCTCCAGTCAGTGTTGGTTTCCATGGCAATGTAGGGACTTCTTTATTTTTTTGTTTGTTTTCTATCATCGGTACCTGCCTGTTATTTTTAGATCTGTGAGAGAACAGGCTTATTGTCATATTAATTTTTATTAGTATTAATTTCCCGTCTCTTCCACCCACCACCCCAGCGTCACAAACCAAACCACCTCCACCAGCTCATCTCTTCTCTTCCTCGCTTTACTGTTCTTCCTCCCTCCACCACCAACCACTCTTCTTTTCTCTTCCTCCCTCCACTGTTCAAAACTCAGCCACTCCAAAACACGCACAGATGTACATGTATGCTCCCTCCCCCTCCCCCCCCACACTCACATGCACCAGTACATTCTTATCACACGTAGATTGCAGCGTCATGCCTACACATACAGCCTTACCTTCTGGCCAGGGGCGAATCAGCCTGTGCGGTGGGAGAGCAGCACTTTTTTTTTTCCCCTGCCTTTGCCTCCTCCTCTGGCGGCCATAATCAAAAGTCTGAAACGCACAGGACTGAGGTAGTCTCAGGGGATCCACTTGCAGCACATGGTTCAGACTTCAGATCAAGGTAGGAAGAGGAGTTACTCTCCTCCCAGTAAGACAGGAGGAGGAGTAGGGAGAGGATTGACGTGCAAAGGCCCTGGGAATTTTTCTGCCCACCCTCACCTCCAGGACAGCTCTGCTTCTCACCACATACAGGCTCCACGGACAGCAGCGCACATGCAACTTTACCTTTTCACCAGGGCTGGAGGGTAATGGAAGCCAATAGTAACAGGTGGGAGAGGAAAAAAAGGGGAAAAAAATGGATAAAGTGCGTAGCTTGCTGGGCAGACTGGATGGGGCCGTTTGGTCTTCTTCTGCCGTCATTTCTATGTTTCTATGTTTCTAAATAAATAGAAACACAGAAGCATGATGACAGAAAAAGACCATAAGGCCTACCTAATCTGCTCACCCACGATAACTACTCCTCACTTCTATAATCCCTATCACTCCATCAGAGATCCCATGAGCTCACCACATGCATTCTTGAATTTAGATACCGTCTTCGTCTCCACTACCTCCACTGGGAGGCTGTTCCATACATCCATCACCCTTTCTGCAAAGAATTTCTTCCTTAGATAACTCCTCAGTCTATCCCCTTTCATCCTCAACCATGACCCCCTTCCTCCAAAGCCTCCTTTCTTTTGACAGAGACCTGCCTCTTGTGAGGCATTTAAATGTTTCTATCGTATCTCCTCTGTGTCGCTTTTCCTCTAGGGCACAGTTTCCCAACCGGAGTGCTATGGGAAGAGCCGGATATGAAATGTTGAGGTGCCATTTTTGCTTTCCTTTCTGGCCTGCAGGATGTCCTTCTGCTGGAGGGGGTGGGGGTGGGGAGAGTAGCTCCTATCTGTTCCTATTGCTTCCCTCTCTGCTAACTCTTTCTTGCCAGACCTGCTGACCTCGTGCTGTTGTCATTGTAAAGGAGGAAGAGGCAACACCAAGTAAGGGCTGATTAGACTCCAAGGGCTTGGAAAGAAAGAAGCAGCAGCTGAATGTGCCATGGGGGTGGAGGGGTGGAGGTGATGATGCCAGGGAGGTGAGGAGTGGGAAGGTAATG
Organism: Rhinatrema bivittatum; assembly: GCF_901001135.1. NCBI lineage: Eukaryota > Metazoa > Chordata > Amphibia > Gymnophiona > Rhinatrematidae > Rhinatrema > Rhinatrema bivittatum. The sequence goes on from NC_042630.1 coordinate 22,772,479, forward strand.
ATGCCAGGGGGGTGAGACAGAGGGCAGGTGATGATGCCAGGGAGGTGAGACAGAGGGCAGGTGATGATGCCAGGGGGGTGAGACAGAGGGCAGGTGATGATGCCAGGGAGCTGAGACAGAGGGAAGTTGATGATGCCAGGGAGGTGAGACAGAGGGCAGGTGATGATGCCAGGGGGTGAGACAGAGGGCAGATGATGATGCCAAGGACTAGAGAGGCTGGATGGAAACAAGGAGGTTGATGATATACAGGGAGGGAGAGGGAGAGGGGTGATGATGCTAAGGGACAGGGATTAAGATGATGATGGTACCAGGAGGATGGATGGAGAGGGAAGAGAAAGTGGTGATGATTCCAGCCAGAGGGTGGAGGGTGAAGGTGGTGATGCTAGGGGTTGAGGAAGAGGGAAGGGAAGAAGGTGATGATGCCAGGGGAGCGGGAAGAGAAGGCGGTGATGATGCCAGAAAGGGAAGGGAAGAGAAAGTGGTGGTGATGCCTGGGGGTGGAGGGAGGAGGGGTTGGGGGAGAGAGAAGATGGTAATGATGCCAGGGGAGAGGGAAGGGAAGGCGATTATGCCAGAAGGGTGAAGGGAGAGGGAAGGGAAGATAAAGTGGTGATGATGCCAGGGGAGCTGGAAGATAATGTGATGATGGTGCCAGGGGTTGAAGGGAGAAGGAAGAAAAAAGTGATAAATCCAGGGGGGTGGAGGGACAAGATGGTGATGATACCAATGGGTGGGGAGACAGGGAATGAAAGAAGGTGATGATGATTCCAGGAGGTTGGAAGGAGAGGGAGAGATTAGATAAGATGGTGATGCCAGAAAGGTGGAGGGAGAGGGAAAAGAAGGTGGCAATGATTCCAGAATGGTGTAGGGAGAGAAAAGAGAAAATGATGGGTGGTGGGAAAAGGAAGGTGGTGATGATGTCATATGGGTGGAGGGAGAGTGAAAGTGGTGATGGTACCAGAAGGGTGAAGGGAGAGGGAAAGAAGTTGGTGATGATGCCAGAAGGGTGGAGGGGAAAGGAGAGGGAAGAGAAGGTGATGATGCTAGAAGGGTGGAGGGAGAGGGAAGAGAAAGTGGTGATGATGCCATATGGGTGGAAGGAGAGGAAAGAGAAGGTGGTGATGATGCCAGAAGGGTGAAGAGAGAGTGATAGTGGGTGGAAGAGAAGTGGTGATGATGCCCAAAGAGTGAAGGGAGAGGGAGGGTGATGATGCCAGAGGGTGGGGGAGGGAGAAGGGAAGAGAAAGTAATGATGCCAAGGGACAGGAAAAGAAGGTGATGATGCCAAGGGTGTGGAAGGAGTGGGAAAGGAAGAAGGTAATGATGCCGGGGGGTGTGGAAGAGGGAAGGGAGGATAAGTTGATGATGATGCCAGAGATTCGAACACTAACATCATAGTGTCTGTACTGCAAAGAGGTATTGAAGTCTGCTCCAGATACAGTTCCAGCAAAGAGTCTTGTGAAACAATTACAAAGTATCCTTTCTTGTGGACTGTGATTCAACTGTACTCCCTTTTTAATGAAGGTATCTTCCATGTGACTCGTTTGCAATTCACAAAGTATCTTTCTTGAAGTCCAGCTCTATTGCAAGCATGTCATTGTTTCATTACAAGCACTTTGTATATATTTTGACAATGTTTCATGTCGGTATCTATACATGTTATAAATGCATAACACTAGAGAGAGTTTAGAAGTGGTGTGAATGAGGAATGATTGACTAGGGCAATTGATAAATATATGTGTGTGTTATTGTGCCAATTTTAGTTTTTTAATTATTTTTTGAATAGTTTTGATATTCTTTGCCATTGTGTAATAAAGCTTGCAACATTAAGCATATTTTAAATCATTTAAAACATTAGTGGTGTTTCTTACTCTATTTTAGGGTTCTCTGATGGATATGCCATTTTAGGTACCCACATATCATTTTTATTTTATTTAAAGCCTAGATCCAATACACACACACACACACACACACACACACATATGCTCCCCATATAGATATATCACTTGCCCTATACTCACACATTTATATATGTGTACACACATACCCACACACACACACAGACCCCTATACTACCTCACCTAAGTTAGTCCTAGTTTTGCCCCTTGCTCCCATATCTCCAAGAAAAATACAATTGCAAATCCAGAGATGCAATGGGGCAAATCCCTGGATCAGATCAGCCTCTCAGGGTTGACCTGGGTCAGGTGGCAGCTCTACATACACTTCTGCCTTCAGGCACATAGCTCTCCACATGCACACAGTTCCACAGATCAACGTAAACATCAGTGCAGACAAATGTATCTGAGTCTGTGTGTATACACACGGTATTGTTTGTACAGCTCGGCTGGCCCTGCCAGGTTCTGGGAGAACTGCTCCAGGCATAGAGAGTTTATTCCTCTTTCCTAGCACAGTCAGTACGGGTGGGAGGGAGGTCTGTGACTGGGGGGTCACAGAGCATGAATGGATATGAATGGAGGGAAGACAGACAGACATCTTCAAGTGAATTTACAAACCCCTCAAATTTCCAGCCATGCCAGGAAGAGTTTAGTGGAAAGCAAAGATGTTATTAAAATATTCTTCTCTGCATAACACTTATTCATTAAGAAAAGGGGGACGTCAGCACTGTCATAGAAAGATGCTGTCACTGTCACCGGGACACTGTTGCGGGGGGGGGGGGGGGGGGGGGGGGGGCTCAACGAACCCTCTTCTGAAATTCTAGCACCAGACAGTGTGGCGTGAAGCGGAAGAAAAGTCACCTGTGCTCCGTGGACTTTACCCCAGCACAGGGACTGGCAGAGCTGGGTAAAGTCCACACTGAGCAAACAGGCATGACGCAACGCTGTCACTCCCTTCCCAGCATCAGTGAGGACAGCCATTCTCATTGCTGGTGCACCTCTAGAACTGGAGGCTCGGGGACACAGAGACCGTCGCCTCTAGGAATGGAGGCTCGGGGACACAGAGACCGTCGCCTCTAGAACTGGAGGCTCGGGGACACAGAGACCGTCGCCTCTAGAACTGGAGGCTCGGGGACACAGAGACTGTCACCTCTAGAACTGGAGGCTCAGGGACACAGAGACTGTCACCTCTAGAACTGGAGGCTCGGGGACACAGAGACCGTCGCCTCTAGGAATGGAGGCTCAGGGACACAGAGACTGTCACCTCTAGAACTGGAGGCTCGGGGACACAGAGACCGTCGCCTCTAGAACTGGAGGCTCGGGGACACAGAGACTGTCACCTCTAGAACTGGAGGCTCAGGGACACAGAGACCGTCGCCTCTAGAACTGGAGGCTCAGGGACACAGAGACTGTCGCCTCTAGAACTGGAGGCTCGGGGACACAGAGACCGTCGCCTCTAGGAATGGAGGCTCAGGGACACAAGACTGTCACCTCTAGAACTGGAGGCTCAGGACACAGAGACCGTCGCCTCTAGAACTGGAGGCTCAGGGACACAGAGAATGTCGCCTCTAGAACTGGAGGCTCGGGGACCCAGAGACCGTCACCGCTAGAACTGGGAGGCTCGGGGACACAGAGACAGTCGCCTCTAGGAATGGAGGCTCAGGGACACCAGAGACCATCGCCTCTAGGAATGAGGCTCAGGGACACAGAGACTTCACAGAGACCGTCGCTTCTAGGAATGGAGGCTCGGGACACAGAGACCGTCGCCTCTAGGAATGGAGGCTCAGGGACACAGAGACTGTCACCTCTAGAACTGGAGGCTCAGGGACACAGAGACTGTCACCTCTAGAACTGGAGGCTCGGGGACACAGAGACCGTCGCCTCTAGAATGGAGGCTCAGGGACACAGAGACTGTCACCTCTAGAACTGGAGGCTCAGGGACACAGAGACCGTCGCCTCTAGAACTGGAGGCTCAGGGACACAGAGACTGTCGCCTCTAGAACTGGAGGCTCAGGGACACAGAGACCGTCGCCTCTAGAATGGAGGCTCAGGGACACAGAGACCGTCACCTCTAGAACTGGAGGCTCAGGGACACAGAGACCGTCGCCTCTAGAACTGGAGGCTCAGGGACACAGAGACCGTCGCCTCTAGAACTGGAGGCTCAGGGACACAGAGACTGTCACCTCTAGAACTGGAGGCTCAGGGACACAGAGACCGTCGCCTCTAGAACTGGAGGCTCAGGGACACAGAGACCGTTGCCTCTAGAACTGGAGGCTCAGGGACACAGAGACTGTCACCTCTAGAACTGGAGGCTCAGGGACACAGAGACCGTCGCCTCTAGGAATGGAGGCTCAGGGACACAGAGACTGTCACCTCTAGAACTGGAGGCTCAGGGACACAGAGACCGTCGCCTCTAGAACTGGAGGCTCAGGGACACAGAGACCGTCGCCTCTAGGAATGGAGGCTCAGGGACACAGAGACCGTCGCCTCTAGGAATGGAGGCTCAGGGACACAGAGACCGTCGCCTCTAGGAATGGAGGCTCAGGGACACAGAGACCGTCGCCTAGGAATGGAGGCTCAGGGACACAGAGACTGTCACCTCTAGGAATGGAGGCTCAGGGACACAGAGACCGTCGCCTCTAGGAATGGAGGCTCAGGGACACAGAGACTGTCACCTCTAGAATGGAGGCTCAGGGACACAGAGACCGTCGCTTCTCCTCTAGGAATGGAGGCTCAGGGACACAGAGACCGTCACCTCTAGGAATGGAGGCTCAGGGACACAGAGACCGTCGCCTCTAGGAATGGAGGCTCAGGGACACAGAGACCGTCGCCTCTAGGAATGGAGGCTCGGGGACACAGAGACCATCGCCTCTAGGAATGGAGGCTCAGGGACACAGAGACCGTCACCTCTAGAACTGGAGGCTCAGGGACACAGAGACCGTCACCTCTAGGAATGGAGGCTCAGGGACACAGAGACTGTCACCTCTAGGAATGGAGGCTCAGGGACACAGAGACCGTCGCCTCTAGAACTGGAGGCTCAGGGACACAGAGACCGTCACCTCTAGAACTGGAGGCTCAGGGACACAGAGACCGTCACCTCTAGGAATGGAGGCTCAGGGACACAGAGACCGTCGCCTCTAGGAATGGAGGCTCAGGGACACAGAGACTGTCACCTCTAGAACTGGAGGCTCAGGGACACAGAGACTGTCGCCTCTAGAACTGGAGGCTCAGGGACACAGAGACCGTCACCTCTAGAACTGGAGGCTCAGGGACACAGAGACCGTCGCCTCTAGGAATGGAGGCTCAGGGACACAGAGACTGTCACCTCTAGAACTGGAGGCTCAGGGACACAGAGACTGTCGCCTCTAGAACTGGAGGCTCAGGGACACAGAGACTGTCGCCTCTAGGAATGGAGGCTCAGGGACACAGAGACTGTCGCCTCTAGAACTGGAGGCTCAGGGACACAGAGACCGTCACCTCTAGAACTGGAGGCTCAGGGACACAGAGACCGTCACCTCTAGGAATGGAGGCTCAGGGACACAGAGACCGTCGCCTCTAGGATGGAGGGCGCTCAGGGACACAGAGACCGTCGCCTCTAGGAATGGAGGCTCAGGGACACAGAGACCATCGCCTCTAGGAATGGAGGGCTCAGGGACAACAGAGACCATCGCCTCTAGGAATGTGATGTCTTAGGAGATGGATACAGAACCTGTCACCTCTAGGACTGGGCAGGCTCAGGACATTGAGATACAGAGGGCCGTCACCTCTAGGACTGGGTGGCTCAGGGACACAGAGACCGTCGCCTCTAGGAATGGAGGCTCAGGAGATGGCATAGGGAATGGACAAAGAGGCAGTCTCAGCTAGGAATGAAAGGCCTAGGAGATGGATACAGAACCTGTCACCTCTAGGACTGGGTGGCTCAGGGCATAAGAATTCTAGGATTCAATGGCAACAAATTCCAAAGTTTAATTATGTGTTGAGTAAAAAAAACCCAAAACGTTTTCTCCTATTTGTCTTAAATGTATTACCTAGTAATTTCATTGAATGTTCCCTAGTCTTTGTACATTTTGAAACAGTAAACAGCAGATTCATGTTTACCCATTCCACTCCACTCACTGTTTTATAGACATCTATAATTTGACCCATCAGTTGTCTCTTTCACAAGCCGAAGAGTCCTAACCTCTTTAGCCTTTACCAGCCCCTTTACCATTTTGGTTGCCTTTCTCTGGGCCTTTTCTAATTCCACTATATCTTTTTTGAGCTGCGGAGACCAGAATTGTACACAGTACTCAAGGTGCAGTCTCACCATGGAGTGATACAGAGGCATTACGAGACCTTCTGTTTTATTCTCCATTCCTTTCCGAATAATTAGTAGCATTCTGTTTGCTTTCCTAGCCACCGTCACACACTGGCCAGAGGATTTCAACGTATTATCCACAATGATGCCTAGATCCTTTTCCTAGTTTGTTTCTCCCAATGTGAAACCTTGCATCGTATAGATATAATTTGGGTTGCTGTGTGCATTACTTTGCACTTGTCCACATTAACGACCTCCGCACTGTATTACAGGCTACCATCCTGACAAAAATTGACTATTGCAATTCTATCCTCCTAGGCCTCCCCGTCTCCTACATTAAACCCCTACAAATACTACAAAACGCTACAGCCAGAATACTGACCAACTCATGCAAAAACGAACACATCACACCTATCCTTAAGAAGTTACACTAGCTCCCAGTTGCATCCCGCATTCTATACAAAAACTTATCCATTATGCATAAATCCATCCACAACAGCAACATTAAATGGACCAACAATATAATCCGACCACATGACTCCAAGCGCCCCACTAGATCAGTAAACGAAGGCACTTGTTTACTGATCTAGTGATCCCCTATGAGGAAAGACTAAAGAGGTTAGGACTTTTCAGCTTGGAGAAGAGACGACTGAGGGGGGATATGATAGAGGTGTTTAAAATCATGAGAGGTCTAGAACGGGTAGATGTGAATCGGTTATTTACTCTTTCGGATAGTAGAAAGACTAGGGGACACTCCATGAAGTTAGCATGGGGCACATTTAAAACTAATCGGAGAAAGTTCTTTTTTATTCAACGCACAATTAAACTCTGGAATTTGTTGCCAGAGAATGTGGTTCGTGCAGTTAGTATAGCTGTGTTTAAAAAAGGATTGGATAAGTTCTTGGAGGAGAAGTCCATTACCTGCTATTAAGTTCACTTAGAGAATAGCCACTGCCATTAGCAATGGTTACATGGAATAGACTTAGTTTTTGGGTACTTGCCAGGTTCTTATGGCCTGGATTGGCCACTGTTGGAAACAGGATGCTGGGCTTGATGGACCCTTGTCTGACCCAGTATGGCATTTTCTTATGTTCTTATGTTCTTCACATTCCCCCACACAAGACATACAGACTAACCTCCACCAAAGTGCGAGCATTCTCGATAGCAGGTCTCATTCACTGGAACAGTATGCCACCTGACATTCGACTTGAAATAAGCACTCAACAATTTAAAAAGAAGCTGAAAACCTGGCTATTCAAACAAGCCTTCCTGGAATAAATAAATCACCACCTCACCGCTGCCTCTGACTGCCCTACTCTCCCTCCACCCTGCCAATATCTCCTAGCCATTCACCGCTCTTGTACATTTTTCTGCAAAGATACAACTAATTATATATTAATTTGTAATCCTCTCTAGCCACAACTCCATGTTTTACCTTATTAGCCATGTGGTACCCTCAATCTGTATCCCCTTGTTAATTTGCCATTACCTATGTATGCTTGTTCTCCCTAAAGAGTGTTATACTCTTCTGTATATTCGCCAAGTTCCGCTTTTTCCCTTGTTTGTTGTATTCCCCTATTGTTATAAGTTAATTGTAAACCGATATGATGTCTCGACAAATACCGGTATATAAAAACCTTAAAATAAAATAAATAAATAAATTAAATGTCATCTATCGTTTGGCTGCCCAGTCTCCCAGACTTGTAAGGTCCTCCTGCAATTTCTCACAATCCTTTTGTGATTTAACTTTGAATAATTTTGTATCATCGGCAAATTTGATCGGCTCACTCATTGTTCCCATCTCTAGGACATTTATAAATATGTTAAAAAGCAGTGGTCCCAGTTCAGATCCATGGGGCACTCCCCTACTCACCTTTCTCCATTGCGAAAATCGATCATTTAGCCCTATCCTCAATTTCTGTCTTTTAACCAGTTCTCAATCCACAATCAAACATTGCCTCCTCCTACGGTATTCCATGACTTTTTTTTTTAATTTCCTCTCTTATAAAGCACTTTGTAAAGCGCTTTCTGAAAATTCAGATATATTATATTTACCCGCTCACCTTTAGCCACATATTTATTCATGCCTTAAAAAAAAAAAAAAGTAGCAGATTGGTGAGGCAAGACTTCCGTTGGCTAAATCCATATTGACTTTGTCTCACTGAACTATAAGTATCTGTATGTTCAGCAATTGTAACATGCGGCTGCCGCTGTCACCTCTGCTACCAATGGGGTTTGGACGCTGCCATGCTCCTGCTCAGCTGGGTTCCCCTTAGGTGCATATGCGCATGAATTCCCAGCTCTTATAGGCCCCTCGGTGGGAAGAGGGCCGGGGTGCCTTTTAATGACGTCACTACTCTCTGTCTATTAAAGTGCCGCCATGCAGCCAGTAGATGCCTCAGCAACAAGCCCCCTACTGCGCTTTGCTTGCAGTGTGTGTTGCTTTGTTCCTGTTCCAGCCTTGCTTCGATCTTGCTCCCGCCTTCCCTTGCCTTCTCCAGCCTTCCTTCTGCCTTGCCTCTCCATCTTGTCTTGGACTGACTTCTTGTGCCTTGACGTCTGCTCCAGATCTTGACTTTGCCCGTTTGGATCCTGATGCAGCCTGACCTCCCACCTGCCCAGACCTTGGTTTGGATATTGACTGCCTGACCTCGACCTCGACCCTGGTTCTTGACTCCACCTGACCATTCCCTGCGGAATCCTCGCCTAAGTCCTGCTGGCCTGAGAACCCAAGGGCTCAACCTGTGGGGGGAAGAGGTTGCTATAGGTGAAGCCTAGTCCTTGTCCTAGCTTGAGCCTGTCTGCCTGCAGTTGGCATGGGCCCAGTTGGTTTGCTAGCTGACAGCACCGATCACACCACAGCCTAAGGACTCACAATCCGTGACAGATTGCTGAGGCAATGAGTTTGGTGGACACGCCCTCAGCTCAGGTTAGTCCAGGACTGGCCCACTGAGTCCAACAACAACAAGGACAGCTGAATCAGATAGTGGCCCTACTACAAGATTTGGCCATTCATATGGATGACTTACAGGCTTGATTTAGGAGAGCGGTGCTCCTCACACTGCCCCCACCAGTGCCTGTTGATACAGTATAACTCATGTATAAGGGACAGTGAGGGGAGCGGGTGTTTTATCCTTAATATAACATATGGTGTAAACTGTGTATGGGGACAACAAGGGAAGAGGGCATTATATCCTTAATATAAAGTGATACCACATAACTCTTATATGGGGACAGCAAGGGGAGCAGGTGTTTTTCCTTTAGTACAAATTTGTATCGTGTGACTTCTGAATCAGGGCAGGCAGGGGAAAAAACAGGGACAATAAATAGATTTAACAAAGTAAACACCCTGAAGGGTATTTAGTGCTGAGCGTAAAATTCCCTCTATTGTAAGAACTCTGTAAGAAGTATGAGGTTGCAATGCCTGCTTTCATAGGCCTTCCAAGTCAGCTATTTAGGAAGCTACAAATTATTCGGAATCTGGCTGCAAAAGTGATCTGAGGGAAAATTTCAGAGGGCGGAAGCTGCACCATTGTTGTAAGAGCCTCACTGGTCTCCCATTTCTGCCAGCTTTCAATTTAAAATTCTGGTGTTGACCTTGAAGATTCTGTGGGCTCTTGGCCCTCTGTAGCTGACGGGAAAATGAGCTGGGAACACCTGGGGACGTTGCCTTCTGTTTAGCCAAGGATCTTTTGCACATGTCCCATCTGGTCATTTTTTTTTTAAACATGGCTGGAGTAAGTTTTGGGCTTCTACTACTGTGGCTACGTTATACTATATAGATGAGGTGCCCCGTGCCGCCTGATTAGGGTTGAGGATAATTCAGCCTTATTGGAGGGTACTGCCCCTTCCTGTAAACTTGCTCACAAATAACTTGTGAGATGTGTTTTGTGCTGTCTATGTATGTTTTGCTTTTATGATTTATTTATTCACTGTCTTATTGTGGCAATAGCTAGGATAGGCGGTTTGTAAATGAAATAACTTTATATTGAGGACATGGCATCCACTCCTCTTCTCGATGATATCCAAGAACGCGAGTAATTGGATTCACCCCGGGAGACACGGCCCGTGAACTTCACAGCCCTTTGGGGCTTTTTTCCCCCTGACTCTGTCTCTCTGTTACACAGAACACACTTTGCTACAGTGATAACATGTTATCCCCCGTCAGCCCTGCATCTCTCCCCGCCGGCTGTTTGTTGACCTCGCAAAGAATTTTGCTTGAAAGGCAGCAAAGGTTTATCAGCAGTAGGACCTGGTGCGGCCAACTCCCTAGGGCCGCAAATCAGCAGAGGAGGGAGACAGGTCGATGGCAAAACAAACTTGCCTGAGCTTCGAAGAACAGTTCAAGGAACTGGAAGGACAGAAAACCAAGATCCCGCCTGTCAGTGGTGACCTGGAGAGCAGGAGTGACCTTGTTCCCTGTTCTGGGTGGGGGGCATTGCCAGGGTTTCCCCCCAGCTCCTGTCTCCGGTGCTTTTTGTATCCTCCCTCCCTGGCGGGAGAACAGGAATGTGTTACAGCAGCCAGAGCCGATGTTGTTAAATGGGGAAAAGTTGTACTTTTATTTTTTTGGGGTGGGAGGTTAGCTCCTTGGTTTTGGGTTTCCCCTCAGGGTAAATTGGGATTACAAGTGTGTGCAGGCAATAGAGGAAAACAAACAAACAAACAAACAAAAAGTGGGACTGATTCCGCCTGGCCCTGATACCCAGGCTCAAAAACGCTGCCTCTAACCTCAGGCCTCACCTGCGTTCAGTACTGGAGCCCGTATCTCAAAAAGGATAAAGAGAGGATGGAGGCGGGCCAGAGAAGGGCGACCAAAATGGTGTGGGGGTCAGCATCGGAGGCTGAAGGATCTGATATGTACAGCCTGGAAGAGAGGAGGTGCAAGGGGAGATAGGATCCAGACCTTCAGATACCTGAAAGGTTTCAGTGATGCACAAACGTCAAACCTTTTCCGTCGGAAAGAAATCAGCAGAACTAGGGGTCATGAAATGAAACTCCAGGGAGGAAGACTCAGAACCAACGTCAGGAAATATTTCTTCGCAGAGAGGGTGGTGGAGGCCTGGAATGCCCTTCCTGAGGAAGTGGTAAAGACTAAAACTGTGAAAGAATTCAAAGGGGCATGGGATAAAACACTGTGGGTCCCTAAATGCCAGAGGATGGAAATGAGGGAAAGAGTGCATGGGAGTAACCCTGCTGGTGCAGTGGTTACTACCCTTATCCAATAAGCTCTCTGCTTCAATGGCAGTGGGAAAAGGAGAAATGGATTTAGACCGCAACGGAGGGCCCTGACTTTCACTGTTTGGGGAACAAATAAGCATGGGGGTAACTTGCTGATGTGGCGTTTAATACCATTAATCACAAAGCCCAATACTTTGGATGCAACTCCAACACTGCTCTTTGCCTCACAGCAAGGGTTAAGGGAAATTGAATCCAAACAGCATCCAAGGGCCCTGACTTTTTATGGTGTGGGAAACTGATAAGCATGGGGGTAACCTGCACAGTGCGACAGATACTGGCATAAGCTTGCCGGGCAGACTGGGGGGTGGGATCATTTGGTCCTTTTCTGCCGTCATTTCTATTTTCCATGTTTCTATGTTTCATCCAGGTATGGAAAGTTAATCTCAAAAAGGCTGATGCAGTATAGTGCTCTCAGCTGAGTGCATGACTTTACACGCGACTGGACGTGCATCCATAACCCCCCCATGCAATACGGGGATTTGCGCGTCCAAAATGCATGTCCAAACCACTGTGAAGCCAATATAGCGCTCATCACATGTAAAGTACACGTAGATGAGGCTATTAGCTAACCCCCTGTGATTCAAAACATTTCCTACACAGCCAGTGCGCCCATTGCAATGTGGCAGATTTTATGCCAGCCTGGGCCTGGCGTAAAAGTCTGCCACGCTCCAGGCCACGTATCTTGCGCATGTATATTGTACTGGTAGAAGGAGAAAACAGACGCTCGTACTGAGCGTCTTCCTAACTGGCACTGACAGCCACCTCTCCAGGGCGCCCGATGTCCAGGAAGCACTAGGGACGCACAATTTTCCCTAGCGCCTCCTTTTAACGTGACCCCCCACCCCCCCTCCTTAGATATTGGATCGCGTGCCCAGGAGAGGTGGCCGGGCGCGCGTTAGGAAAGCGGGGTGCTCGGTGCTGAGTGCCCGTTTTTTTTTTCTAGGCACCCATATTGCATCGGCCTGTAATAAGGCACCACTACTCTATCAAATCAAGTTCTCCGTCACTGAGCCGGTCCTGATTTTACCCCCCCCCCCCCCCCCCCAATCTCATGGAGTTTCAAGAGGAAGTAAACCAGGGCTATCTCGACATGTCCCGTTTGTGAACCTAGAGCCGTGGCTTTCAAATCCGCTGCTCCACAGCAGGTCTGATCTGCAGGCTTTCAGCAGTGAGTATTCAGTTGAAAACATTTGCTTAGATTTTTGTCTACCAGTCCAGCTCGTGTATGTACTATGGAGACTGGGTTGCTGCTGCCTTAGGGAGACTGAGGGGATGACATATTACAGGGTTAGGATCCAGGGACAGGCTGAGCATGTCTTTCTTTTGCCCCATTGAAATTATGAAGATTTTTTAAATTTTTATTTTTGTCTTACATTTATGGAATGCCCGATTCATAAAATTCCAGGTGATGTACATATTCAGAAACACCAGGCAAAATAATTCCCCACAACCTCCCAAGCTAACCAGAAATTGTACCACGAGAAAGCAGAACTACAAGTCCCAAGATGCTGTGTGGGCAAAAACTAGGACTGGCTCGCTCAGCCTATCCTTGAGAATCTGGAGCCCTCTGCTGACCTTAAATGGGCTAAAGGTTTTTCTTCCCATGTGTCCCATGGGAAAAATGCTTTGCATTTAGGGTCCTAAGTCGAGAAAAGGTGATCAAATCGGAACTAAAAGCAAATAAAGATAAGAGCAGCCTGTCAGCTGATTCCGATTGTTACCTTCCCTTTCTTTTCCCTGCACCTCGGCAGATGCACTGGGAACTGAGGACGAAGAGACAATGGAGACCTTGCTATAGATGGACAGGTGCAAACCTCCATAAATGCCTTGCTCAAAGGCAGTCAGCTCAGCTGAAGGCATCAAGACAGCTTTATAAATGGAGAGAGAAAAAAACAAGTGTGCTCTGATTGGTCTGAGTGTCACATGGGTGTCATAAATTGAAGTTTGTTGGCAGTATTTGTAATACGAAGTTAGCCTTGTTATCTGTACCCACTTGTTCGATGTAATCTCCAACATTGGTTCTATGTAAACCGACGCGATATGTACTGGTACATACATACATACATACATACATAAATAAATAAAAACATGGCCGCTTGCCAAAAATCCTCTTAATGACAGCCAGCCCACTGACCAATGACGACCCGGTTTTAGTGATGCCTAATGACATCACAGTGAAATTTAGCCACCCAATGGAGTTTCAGTGGAGTTGGCTAAATGCTATGGAAAAAGAATTGTCCTGGAGTCCCCCTCTGGTGTTTTCAGCCCCTGTGCACTCTACACTTGCTGGAGTCTCCCTCTGGTGTTTTCAGCCCCTGCGCTCTCTACACTTGCTGGAGTCTCCCTCTGGTGTTTTCAGCCCCTGCGCTCTCTACACTTGCAGGAGTCTCCCTCTGGTGTTTTCAGCCCCTGCGCTCTCTACACTTGCTGGAGTCTCCCTCTGGTGTTTTCAGCCCCTGCGCTCTCTGCACTTGCTGGAGTCTCCCTCTGGTGTTTTCAGCCCCTGCGCTCTCTACACTTGCTGGAGTCTTCCTCTGGTGTTTACAGCCCCTGCGCTCTCTACACTTGCTGGAGTCTCCCTCTGGTGTTTTCAGCCCCTGCGCTCTCTACACTTGCTGGAGTCCCCCTCTGGTGTTTTCAGCCCCTGCGCTCTCTACACTTGCTGGAGTCTCCCTCTGGTGTTTTCAGCCCCTGCGCTCTCTACACTTGCTGGAGTCTCCCTCTGGTGTTTTCAGCCCCTGCGCTCTCTACACTTGCTGGAGTCCCCCTCTGGTGTTTTCAGCCCTTGCGCTCTCTACACTTGCTGGAGTCTCCCTCTGGTGTTTTTCAGCCCCTGCGCTCTCTACACTTGCTGGAGTCTCCCTCTGGTGTTTTCAGCCCCTGTGCTCTCTACACTTGCTGGAGTCTCCCTCTGGTGTTTCAGCCCCTGCGCTCTCTACACTTGCTGGAGTCTCCCTCTGGTGTTTTTCAGCCCCTGCGATCTCTACACTTGCAGGAGGCTCCCTCTGTGTTTTCAGCCCCTGCGATCTCTACACTTGCTGGAGTCTCTGGTGTTTTCAGCCCCTGCAATCTCTACACTTGCTGGAGTCTCCCTCTGGTGTTTTCAGCCCCTGCGCTCTCTACCCTTGCTGGAGTCCCCCTCTGGTGTTTTCAGCCCCTGCGCTCTCTGCACTTGCTGGAGTCTCCCTCTGGTGTTTTCAGCCCCTGCGCTCTCTACACTTGCTGGAGTCTCCCTCTGGTGTTTTCAGCCCCTGCGCTCTCTACACTTGCTGGAGTCTCCCTCTGGTGTTTTCAGCCCCTGTGCTCTCTACATTTCCTTGAGTCTCCCTCTGGTGTTTTCAGCCCTGTGCTCTCTACACTTGCTGGAGTCTCCCTCTGGTGTTTTCAGCCCCTGTGCTCTCTACACTTGCAGGAGGCTCCCTCTGGTGTTTTCAGCCCCTGCGATCTCTACACTTGCTGGAGTCTCTGGTGTTTTCAGCCCCTGCAATCTCTACACTTGCTGGAGTCTCCCTCTGGTGTTTCAGCCCCTGCGCTCTCTACACTTGCTGGAGTCCCCCTCTGGTGTTTTCAGCCCCTTGCGCTCTCTGCACTTGCTGGAGTCTCCCTCTGGGTTTTCAGCCCCTGCGCTCTCTACACTTGCTGGAGTCTCCCTCTGGTGTTTTCAGCCCTGTGCTCTCTACACTTGCTGGAGTCTCCCCTCTGGTGTTTTCAGCCCCTGCGCTCTCTACACTTGCTGGAGTCTCCCTCTGGTGTTTTCAGCCCTGTGCTCTCTACACTTGCTGGAGTCTCCCTCTGGTGTTTTCAGCCCCTGCGCTCTCTACACTTGCTGGAGTCTCCCTCTGGTGTTTTCAGCCCTGTGCTCTCTACATTTCCTGGAGTCTCCTGTAGAATTTTCAGCCACTGCAGTCTTTGCATTTTGCCTGTGCTCCATAACATTTTTGTCCCCTGTACCCTTTGCAGTTTCCTTTTGCCTTTGAGACCAGGAGCTTAGATTTGTAAACCTTTTGCGGATAGCGAAATACTTATTGTACCTGAAGGTATCTTACCTTGAACTGACAATGAATAGGCGTGAGTTTGATTCAAATAAGTGTGAGTTTTAAAATACATATTTTCCTTTCTAATGGTGGTTAATAGGAATTAGACTCTATAGAGCAGAGCTCATCTGATTGGCTAAGCCTATAGGCACTAATTGACATTTATAGATCTTTCTGGCTAGCACATTGGATGCTGGACCGCTATTGGCCAACAAAAGGCAGCCAGCGGCCGACAGGCTGAAAGGCCAAATCTGATTGGCTGAGAAGACATCAGCCATAGACTGTATATTGATTTATAAACTTCCCTGCAATCTTTGTAACTGCAGCCTTACCTAGCAGGTCCTAGAGGCCACCGCTTTTGATGCATTATAAACAGAGCTGGAAGCAGGCTGGTGTGGGATATCACAGGGAGTGTCTTTATCTGAGCTGTAGCACACTCTCCACTGTTTATCATGTTACTGTAGTAGACCAAATGTTCACAGACTTGAATTAAGGTGCTAAACACTGGAGTCCTTCTGCCCTGGTTGGGGCGTACAGAAAGCTCAACCCTATGGAAACTGCTGTGCAGAAAGGCCCATATTGAATCCTGGGTAAGTGTTTCAAGCTCTTGAGGCAGTTTTTTGCCACCCTCAAGACTAAGCAGAAGCTCCATCTCAAAAAGATGCAGCAGAACCCGAAAAGGACGGTACAGAGAAAGGAATGGAATAGCTCTTCTTCGTTCTTCAGCCTGGAGAATAGATGACTGAGAGGATGCGATGAAGGCCAGTGGTTATAACTGGTTAAAAAGGTTTGGAAGTCAGATCCATTGCAGCTGTCTGCCAGGTAGCCTTGCAGATTGCCACATCTGGGCATGAGCACAAAGCATTAGATTTCTCCATCAGGATCTGCCAGGTACTTTGAAGTGATTGAGACTGGATCACTGTCAGGGACGGCATGCTGGGCTCAATGGACAAATTGGTCTGACCCAGCATGGCACAATAGAGTATTGGACTGCTCTATAGAGTGGATTACCAATGGATGAGCAAGAAATGCAATGCATGCACAAATTGGACACTCATTTATTTATTTAAAATATCCGTATGCCTCTGCATAACTTACAGCTCTGGATGGCCCATAAAATAAAGAATACACATTAAAAGGCATACACAACAATCACAATACTACAAGCTGTGCCCCTGGCTGGTTAAAGAAATGTATAATAAATACATTGAACCACTAATTTTTTTTCAGGCTTATAATGTGCCCAGGTTGGTGTCCTTCTTGCTCAGCCTTATTTCTCCTGCTTCCTTTAGCTCTTAACTTTACTTTGAATGGATTCATGCTACAGCCCATCAGCAAGTTTCCAACTTTGAGCTCTGATTCTAAGAATAAGCAAAACAGGAGGTAGGGGGCTACCATCTCTCTGATAGTCAATTTGGCCTGTAAAGGGAAGGGAGAAAGTGAGTGATGGAGCATGGCTCTGTCATTGACTCACACACAGAGTCAATGACAGAGCCACGGAGTAGAACTGAGACCCAGGAAGAGGTGCCTTTCACAATTTAAAATTGTGTACAGGGAAGATAAAAGACTTGACAGTGGTACAAGAGAGGCCTTAAGTGGCAAGGGTGGGATTGGAACCTGCAGCTCAGGTGTCACTACTCTGTGTTCTGAGGAGATAGATTGCAGTGGTGGGACTGCAGCCTGGGTCTGCGGTTCTGTGCTCTCGGCACTGGGGCACACAAAGAGATTGGAACTCGCCTCGGCAGTTTTTTTTGCATCTGTTCCTTTGAGGTCAGTTAAGTTAGACAAGTGATCCTGCCCTCCCTTTTCTCTTGGATTATTTGTCGGCAGTGTTGGCCTCTCAGCTGTCTGAGGGCTCAGGACAGACAAGTTTAGAGGATCTGGAGTGAGGGTAGGAGAGAAGAATGCGAGGGCAGGGCTGTGCTTTGCTAGTTACCATGGGCAGCTCGCCTAGAGTGATTCCCCTGTCCTTCCAGTGCAAAACTCATTATACAGCCTTGGGAGAGTACCTATGATAATAAAGTCTATTCTCGCCCTTTTCCTACGACAACAGGGGAGTCTCTCTGCAACAGTGACAGTCTTCCCAGTTGTGTCCCCAGTTCGAGTGTACCTTAAGCAGCTTTCACACCACAGGCAGCAGACTCTTTTGATTCCAGGCACAGCACTTTATTCTCCTTGCTTGCTCAATTACAGAAAACATCAGGAACAGTCAGCTACCTCTTGCCTGGTCTCTAGCTTTCTGGTCTTCCCCCAATTCATGGGGTGGGTCACTCTGGCTGTTGTGGTCTCACTGAAGATCTGGTCAGGATTTTATCTGAACACTACCCCCCCTGTGACACGTTCGGCTTCCTGTGACAGCCAAGGGAGTCTCTTCTTGTGACAATGAGGCCTCTCCCGGCACCAGAATCTTTATTACGGAAGTGAGAGAAAGCCAAAGGGGGTTTAAACTGCTTGAAAGAGATCTAAGTTGCTTGAAGACCTGGAATATGGAAAACATTATAGCCAAAAAGCAGAATATCTTGGGGAGAAAACCAAAAGAAAAATTGTGTCCTCAGAAACACACAGAAGCAGGACTGTGCACTGACAAGCAAAGGGACCTGGATTTGATTCCCAGGTGGGGCCTTCGCTTTTTCCCAAGCTGTCAAGGGTTGGGGATGCTGCACACCTTGCCACTGCTCAGCTGCTGACACCTAGTGGCCACACTCGGGGGGTGTTGCATAATGAGTTTTGGAGGGAGCCATGGCTGGGGGCCCCCAGCCACAGACCCTCACTGTGATGACTGGGGTGGAGGTGGTCATGAAAATAAGATGGTAGTGTAGGGCAATCCCTGTGCATTAGTGAAGGCTCATCAGTGCACCATAGCTCAAGGGAGTCGGAGAAAACCTGCGGAGCTAAAATAAAGAATAATAACTTAAGAAACCCAGAAGCCAGGTTGAGAAACCGGACAAGCCGTTATTAATTGAGATACCATCTGGCAGTCTGAGGGCCTGCTGCACTCAAAAGTCAAACCTGGCGAAGCAATGAACAAGCCTCTTCTAACCGTGGGACAGGAGTGTCACATCGAGCCAGACCCCAGCAAAATGCAGAGGGCGCAGGGCTTTCTGGCAGAGGCACGCCAGAGCCGGGGCTCTTTAGGACCCAGCAGGAGTCTTTCTGCCTGCCTTCAGCTGGCGTCTATAAATGCTGAGAATAGCAGACAGCCCAGGGCTGGCCAGGGGTGGGTGAATGGGGGGAAAGGCGAGGGAAAATACCGCGCTTCACACGCCCCTCCCCCATTCTCTTCTCTAAGCAGCCCCCCGGCAAAAGAAGAGGACGCCAAAATGCCTTAACAGCGACAACTGGACTCATCTGCAGTGGGTTCTGTGTCTTTCTTTCTTTCTTTTTTTTTCTTTCTTTCTGTGGTTTTCCAAGGGATTTTTTTCCCCCCTTCTTCGCACATCTCGCTTTCTGCATCTGTTGACCTGAAACCAACAAGAGAGAAAACCATCGCAACACCTCCCTCCCCGCCCCCCGAAGTCTTAAGTAACTCTTTTCTGCAGGCAGTTTTAACTTCGAGCCATGTGGCACTTTTTTCCACATTACCAAAAAAAAATTGACCGATTCAAGCCAGAGACAAGGGAGAAAAATTGAGCAAAGTTTTTCGCTGCCGCTGTCAAGCTGCAGTTTCGTCTAACCGTCCTGCAGGAAAGAGCGACATGTATAGTGGACAGATCTAATTTTGGTCTGTTGATCTATGTGTTTAGATTTATACTTTTTTTTTTCTATCTTTGTAGCTTTAGAAAAAAAAATGTGCGAAATATTTATCGTTCATTTTTTTCTGGCTAAGCAACGTTGTATTTTTTTGCAGCTTGAGAAAGAAAGTGAAGATGCATCCCCTGCTGAATGGGAAGCAAATCAGCTTTTCTATACGTGTGGAATAACCCAAACCAAATCAACAAAGCAGCTGTTTTGCACATAAGTGATTTAGGACGAGATATCTTTTTGGTTTTGCTGGAAGCAAGCTTAATAAAAGGGAGGCCAAAGATTATTTGGCTCAAGGAGATACAACTGGAAGACCGAAGTCTGCCATTGCAGGGGCACCAAGCACATGGAGGGTTTAAATGACTTTAACTGGTGACTAAAACCTCAACAGCAAATCGGTCAAAAATGAAAACGCGATGACAAACAGCCTAAGAAGGTGGTGAAAACGACTATTTATCATTTGCTGGCTGTACGTGGATTTTTTTTTTTAAATCTTCTCTTGCAAATGTAAAAGCTTTTTATATGCAAATGGATACAGGGACCTCATCTTAAATGTGAACCCCCTCCCCCTTTCCCCAAAACAGACTATATCAGAATGAACTGCAGGGCAAATGAATTTAACAAGACTGCAAAGGTAGCAAGATAATTATTTAGACCTTTTTTGAATGCACGTGGAGAATGGAAGGATCAAGTCACCAAACATTCCATCCACCCCTGTATTTGATGGCAATTTAGCTATTTTGGAAAATTAACTGGAACGTGCACAGTGGCGTAATGCAAAATTCTTTCCTGAAATCAAATCATCTTCAGTGCAAACGTGTGATTTAAACCTGAATTTGCGTTTTAGCACCCTCTTCTTATTTGAGTGAAAATTGAAAGTGATCTTAATTTGTTTACAAAACAAGATGTAAGCGATAGGGAGGACCTTGACCTTTTCCGAATACGAAACTTACTGTGCAGGAGATTGGTACTTTTATTATATGGATGGGCACTGCTGCCCAGGGCTCGAATTTTAAGGGAGGGGGAATGAAGTGTACACGATAACAATCGGATTATAACATTGTCAAGGATATCTGACACTTTATATGCAACATAAAATGCAAGGGTGACCGTGCAGGCTGAAAAGCAATCGGCTTTGGAAGGGCACTTGTCTTTTTTGGACCATTGATTATTGATCATTTGAACGATTGGTGCTGGGATGGAGCAGCAGCCGCTGCCCGGGGACGTGAAGAAGTGCGGCTACTTGCGGAAGCAGAAGTCCTCGCGCCGGCGGTTCTTCGTTCTGCGCTGCGCGAGTGGTCTAGGGCCTGCGCGTCTGGAGTACTACGAGAGTGAGAAGAAGTTCCGGGCGGCCGTTGGCGGCGGCGGAGGTGGAGCGCCGCCGCGGCGGAGCGTGCCCGCTGGAGGGCGCGCTGGCGGTGAACAAACGGGTAGACGCGCGCCAACCGGCTTCCTGCTTGTACTCTACGGCCGCGACGGCAGCTTCGGGGTGGTGGCCGACGGCGAGGAGGAGCAGCAGCAGTGGCACGCGGCGCTCCAGGAACTGCTCTGCGGAGGGTGAGAGACGCCGCTGGGGGGCGGGGCTGCGGCAGTTCCGCGTGGCAGTCTGGCGGGAGGGGCGGGAATTCTCGCGCTGTGGGAGGAGCGTAGGTAGGCTGGCACGCTCCTATCCTGAAAACTAGCTCTGTGGCACTCCAGGAGCGGAGCTGCCTACCCCTGCACTAGCCATAAAAACGTAAGAATTTGCCATGCTGGGTCAGATTGGGGGTCCGTAGAGCCCAGTATTCTGTTCCAACAGTGGCCAGTCTAAGTTGCAAGTACCTGCTAAGATCCCAAACAGTAAATGGAGCCCATTCTGCTATCATGCAGTGATAAAAGTAGTGGCTAGTTCTTAAGTCCCCTTGGTTAATAAGTTTCTTGATTTATTTTTTCCAGGAACGTGTCCAAAAACATTTTAAAGCCATTACACTAACTACCTTAACCATATCCTCTGTCAATGAATTCAAGAGCTTAATTGTTCCTTGAGTGAAATAATGTTCTCTAAATGTGCTACTTACTAACTTCATGGCATGTCCCCTAGATTTTGTATTTTGTGAAAGAAAATAACCCATTCTGTTCCACTTATGATTTTATAGACCTCTCTCATTTCCTCCTCAGCCGTATCTTCTCCAAGCTTGAACAGCCCTAACCTCTTCAGCCTCTCCTCATAGTGGAGCTGCTCCATTCCCTTTATCATTTTGGTCGCCTTTCTCTGTACCTTTCCAATACAAATATATATTTTTTGAGATGTGGTGACCAGAACTGCACACAGTACTCAAGTTGCAGCCTCACCATGGAGCAATATAAAGGCATTAGGACATTTTGCCTTTTTATTCTCTGTTCCTTTCCTAATATTTCCTAACATTGTTTGACTTTTTTGATCATTACTGCACACTGAACTGAGAATTTAAAAGTATTTTCCACTATGATGTCAGGTTCTTTTCCTGGAGGGTAATTCCAAATATGGAAACTAATATCGTGTAATCATAATGTGGGTAACTTTTCCCTATGTGCATCACTTTGCACTTGTCCCCCATTAAATTTCATCTGCTAATTAAATGTCCAGTGTTCCAGTATCACAAGGTCCTCTTGCAAGTTTTCATAATCTGCTTGTGATATAACAACTCAGAATATTTATTTTATTTAAAAAATTTGTAGCCTGCTGATCTACAAAACAATTTGATCACTTCACTTCTCACCCCACTTTCCAGATCATTTATAAATGTATTAAAAAGCACTGATCCTAGTACAGATCCCTGAGGCACTCCACAGTTTACCCTTCTCCAGTTGCGGTCATTTGTTCTAGTTAGTGTATGATAATTTTAGAGTGTACAATAAATCAAAACAGTCTGCACTAAAATGAAACAATAATAACCCTTAATCTTTTGACTGCGTACCTTTTGGTTTTCAGGATACCCAGCAATAATTGCACGGGACCAGAGTTAAGATTTTGGTGCCCATAAGTAGAGTGCCATGGTGGTGCCCCTTTGAAGCTGTGCTGTCGCATGGCTTTAACACAAGCAGAAGCAGGATTCTCTTTGGCCTGGATATTTGATGCCTTCAAACTATCTCATGCATGTTCACAGGCCTTGATTGATGCAAAGGCAACAAAGCCAATTGCCTAGGCCATGGTTTTCAACTGCTTTTCTGTGCACTTTCCCGGTGCCGGCAGAAACTAGCACCTACCTTTGGGTAGGCGCTAGTTTCTTAAAGTAAAATGTGCGGCTACCTTTGGGTAGGCGCTAATTTCTTAAAGTAAAATGTGCAGCTTGGCTGCACTGTACTGTGTCGGCCTGCAACTCTCTTCTGGAGACACACCTTGCCAGTTGGATGTTTAGGATATCCATAAAGAATATGCATGAGTGAGATTTGCATACCATGGGTCTCCAATGTATGCAGATCTATCTTATGTATATTCATTGGGACAATCATGAAAACCTGACTGGATAAGTGTGCCTCCAGGAGAGGGTTGGGAAACGCTGCCCTAGGCAGTTGACTTTGTTTCAATCAGGGACTGTGACTGTGCATATGATAGACTTGCATGCAACTGTGTCAATCATGCAAATTTCTCATGCATATTCATTAGGAGATATCTGGGAAAACTCAACTAGCTAGGAGGAACTCCAAGACATGGTTGAAAACCCCTGTACTAGGATCATATAGTGAGATTAGTGTAAGTGGTGGGATTAGAATCTTGAGTATGCAGGTATCATGGCTCTCGGCACAGGGAGATTAGTGTCAGTAGTAGGATGGGCAATTTAGGCCTGTAGCAGGGCTGGTGCAAGGGTATTATGTGCCTTGGGTCTCCCTCCCCTACTCCTTTCCTCCTCCTCTGCCCCCTTATATCTACCAGCAGCAGCTCCAGCTTTTGCTTTCTTTCCTCATTGCCAGCATTTTCTCTCTGCCTTGCTCATCCACCTAGCACCCTCTGTCTTCACCCTGCCAGTTGCTCAGCGCTTTTTTCCCAACTGTTTAAACCCCATGCTCATTCAGAGCGAATGTGTGCTTTCTTTTACTCTGCACCCATTCGACAGTGGCACATGCTCCTGCGTTCACCACCCCACACTTACCCAGCATTGACTTCCCTCCCCCTTTCCCTCTTAATGCAACAGCTTCTGCCCTCTCCTGCATTCTCTGGCTGCTAGGGGGATGGGCTCTGCCAGCAGCCTCTGGTCTCTTCCTGTTTCTTCCCCCTACTGGTCATCTAGTAACCTGGTAGAAGATTTTAGAAAAAGTGTAATTGCCCCATTCAGTCTGTGCTGTTATTGCAGTCTACATTGCTAAGGATATATCCCAGTCACCAGCCATGAACATAAGAACATAAGAAAATGCCATACTGGGTCAGACCAAGGGTCCATCAAGCCCAGCATCCTGTTTCCAACAGTGGCCAATCCAGGCCACAAGAACCTGGCAAGTACCCATGGAAGCTTATCTGCTTGTAGGATATTGCTTTTTATCCTGGATGAGGCAGAATAGACATTTTATTTAAAAAAAAGTCCTTTTTAGTTCCCAGGCAAACCTACAAATTCCCACACCCACCCTCCTTCCCTTCTCACCTCTAAACCATGCAGCAATTCAAGCAGCCACCAAAACCAGTGAGGCTGCCGTCTGAACATTTAGCTATCTAGGTCTGCGAGGCCCTGCTGGATGGTGTAGTAACATATGCATTGTAAATACATGACAGCAGATACAAACCAAATAGCACATCCAATCTGCACAGCAAAGTGTTTAGGGATGTAATTGCTGTTCTGTGCAGGTTACCCTTGTGTAGAAACTGACCAGGGTTACCCCAGTGCTTCACTTCTGTCCTCTTGCCAGAAGGAATCTTCTGTGTTTTTCCTATGCCCTTTTGAATAATTTTTTTTTTTTGGTTCTTCACCACTTCAGGGAGGGCATTTCAGGCATCTGCCACCCTTTCCAAGAAAAAATATGTTCTCGTGCTTTTCGGTCTACTATCATGATAGTTCTACAGCTTCCTTTCCCTGGAAGAGATGTCTTTGCAGTTTTAATACCTTTCCACTTTGATGGTGGGAGGGGAATTGGATTTGGATGACAGCCAATGCTGGGCCCTGAGTTTGCAGTCCGGGGTACTGATGCACACAGACACATTGGGGATAAAGCTTGGGTCTGCCTCTGTGGCCAAGTTCCTAAGCAAAGCACGTTGAAGCGGCATTGTCTGAATTAAGAAGGCTGCTCACACCATAAAAATGTTAGCAGTAATTTTGTTATGGGTTTGATAGTTTGGTTTTGTTTGTAAATATTACTACCTTTTTAATATAAGCCTGTCGTGTCTCCCTGTCTCTTCTCTAGAGAGTATATATTTAGGTTCTTAAGTCTCATCTGATAGGGCCTTTTTGTGCAAATGCCATACTATTTTAATTGCTTTTCCCTGGACTTCTTTGTTATCTCACCTTTTTTTTTTTTTTTTTTTTAATTTTATATAATTTCACTAAATTCCATAAAACATAACTTGCTAAACAAGACTAGCTAGGGTTTCCAATATAGCAACAAAAGCATTCAATTGACCCATTCAGGAATTCCAGTAAAACAAATTAAAGAAATCCTGTATTAGGGTTACTGTATTGTGGGATATGGCCCACAATACTGTATAGTAGAGGGGAGGAGAAATTAGAAAGGGAAAAAACCCTCTCACCTTCTTGAGATGGGACATTATCTCCTCCTCCTTTTTCTTGCAGCCTAACTCATTCTGGCCTTGGTCATCACCTTGCGCCACTGCTTCGCTACCTTCAGATCATCGCACTATTGCCCCAAGGTTTTCCCAGTGCACGCATATCAGTCTCTCACCCCCTATTATGCACAGTTCCTTTGGCCTTTCTATACCCCAAATGCATGAGACTTTTCATTCTTTGCAGATCTTAATGCCATTTACAAAAAGCCAACGTTACCTTCTAACAAGGTCAATCTGCTGGCACTGCCCCAGTTGGCTTCTGGAGAATTGTAGCCTGTTACCAGCCTTGGTGCCCCCTTGACCTTCAGTGTTGCTTGCTCATGCTTTCTCTTTTCCTGTCCCTTGTTTTTTACCTTATTACTTACTGAAAGGTACCGAATGCTGATGGGGGGAGGAGAGACAGACTTGCTCCCCTCTTCTCTCTCTCCTGGTGACCTGCAGACTTCCCGGCACACTGATTGGGAACCTCGGTTGTTGCAGGATCTTGAGATCCATAGCTCTTCTGAAGAAAGCATGCCATCAGCTGTTCTGGAAGCGACCCACCCTGTGCTTGGGCCGCAATCACTCTCTTCTTTGTCCTTCCCATGGCAGCAAGTCACCCAGTGCCTTGGGTACAAACTTATAGCTTCATTTACTAAGCTGCAATAAGCTATTATCGCATGTAACATGCTGTTTATTTCAGCAGTATTTTGATCAAAAATCTGTTCCCCCATAGAAAATAGATTTTATACATGCAAAGCAGCTACTAATGCATGCAAACCAGCTAATTCATAGGTAATCCTATGCAAATAAAATTACAAGGCTAGCCACAGCTGCATTATTTTCCAAATAGCACAAACTTAGTTGTCGCTAACTGTTCCCTAGAGCAACTGGATGTTAACACATGTCTCAATACTCTGGGGCTATTTATAGAGAGACACCATCCAAAAATAACCTACCCTCCTAAAGTGCCAACATGTCCCCTGGGGGTCTGCTTCTCCTTCCAGCGGCAGGATTTGTTTTTGTTTTGTTTTGCTTTACCTCCCTCCCCCTCTGTACCCCAGATATGCTAGACCAGTGGCTGTGAAACCTGTCCTCTGGGACCTTTAGCTAGTCAGGTTTTCAGGATATCTTCCACGAATATGCATGAGATGGATTTGCATGCATTGTCGCCATTGCATGCAAATTTATCTCATGCATATTCATGTAAGATATCCTGAAAACCTGACTGGCTGAGGGTCCTAGAGGACAGGTTTGGGAAGCACTGCACAGGGCAATTGCATAGTTGCCCTGGTGGTTACAAAGGCCATAAGCTGAGGTAATAGTAACTCGACTGTGAAAGAATTTAAGAATTCTGTGACAGAGGAAGAAGATGAGAACAGGGGATTTGGGGTCCATTTCAGTTTTTGGTTTTTTATCACTTGTATGCTGTCTTTTAGTTTTGGCTATTTTTTTGCTCTTTTTGTATGTTTCACATGCTTTAAATAGTTAAAATAAAAGGGAAGGAGGATTACTTGGTCTTGTTACAGAAACCATATGGTCAGTCTGGAACAGAAGAAGGTTAAAAGGGGGAAACTGATCTGCAGTATGGAGCTATATCAAGGTCCCAAGAAACTAAGGCGAGATTAACGGCGATGCAGTTATAACAGGAGATTACTATCGGGCCAATCCTGTATCGTGCGGTAGGAAGAGCTGCGTTAGTGCCTACGGCACCCGCAGTTACCGCCCGCACAGAGCAGCTCACCTACCGCGCGATCCTGAAGCCTAATTATATGTAAATGTAAGCCGCGTCCGAAAAGCCTTAGTCCCGCGCAAACCAGGATACTGGATAGAGCGCCTATACAGGATCCTGGGTGCGCGGGCCTAAGGCTTCACGCCACGCTGGTATCTGTCATTTCAAATGTCATTTGAAATGACAGATACCAGGAAGCAACGGCGGCGACAGCGCAGAAGCAACGGCGAAAGGACTTTTCAGTGTCCCCCCTCCTCTCGGAGCAGGGCGCGAAAAGCTGCCTTGCTCCGGGAGGAAGGGGGACACTGACAGCGACGAAGCTTTCCCCCAGCCCGGACACCGGCGAAGCCAGAAGACAGCGGCGGAGAAACGGCGAAAACGACTGTCAGTGTCCCCCCTCCTCTCGGAGCAGGGCGCGAAAAGCCCGCCTTGCTCCGGGAGGAGGGGGGACACTGACAGCGGCAAAACTTTCCCCCAGCCCGGACACCGGCAAAACTACAATTTTGCAGCCATGAGCCACGAGCAGGAAGGCGAAGATCTGGCTCCGATAGCTCCTCCCGACAAGATGGCCGCCTGCACGGGGAAAGAGTACAATTGGCCGCTCAAGACGTGATGTCGTGACGTCACGGTCTTCAGCGGCCAATTGCACGCTTTCCCCGTGCAGGCGGCCATCTTGTCGGGAGGAGCTAAGGCAGGCCAGATCGTGTTCGTGCTCGTGGCTGCAAAAAAGTAAGTTTTTTGCCGGTGTCCAGGCTGGGGGAAAGTTTTGCCGCTGTCAGTGTCCCCCCTCCTCCCGGAGCAAGGCGGCTTTTCCGCCCTGCTCCGAGAGGAGGGGGGACACTGACAGTCGTTTCGCCGTTTCTCCATCGCTGCTTGTGCGCTGTCAGTGTCCCCCCTCCTCCCGGAGCAAGGTGGCTTTCGCGCCCTGCTCCGAGAGGAGGGGGGACACTGACAGTCGTTTCGCCGTTTTCTCCGCCGCTATCTTCTGGCTTCGCCGGTGTCCGGGCTGGGGGAAAGCTTCGCCGCTGTCAGTGTCCCCCCTCCTCCCGGAGCAAGGCGGCTTTTCGCGCCCTGCTCCGGGAGGGGGGAGAAGAGACAAGCGGCGAAACAACTTACTTGCACGGGGGAAAGCGGTCTCCGTGGCAGCCCCAGTCCTCTCCCCTCCTCCCGAAGCCAAAAAAAAAAAAAAGCTTTTTTTTTTGGCTTCGGGAGCAGGGGAGAGGACTGGGGCTGCCACGGAGACCGGCACCCATGATCGCGGCCGGGGCAGGTGAGCGGGGGCGGGGGGAAAGCTTGCCACCTACCCTGACCCCTGCCTCTACCGCCTGGGTCAGGGTAGGCGGTAAGTTTGCAGGTTAAACGCGCGACAAAGCGGCAGGGAAAGGTAGCGTTAGTCGGGGCGCGGGTTACGGGATGCTAGGGGAATAGCTAATTCGCTCGTTTGCATGCAATATCGCGCTAATTCGCTCGTTTGCATGCAATATACATGCCGCGGGCGGAAGGGGTTACCCGGGGAATTTAGGACGCGGTAGGAGTAGGTTAAAGGGGATTCGGGATCGCAGGAAGGGCTAACGCGGCCGGAACGTGAGTTAAAAGCGGCTTAGGAGCAGGGTAAACGCAGCCGCACTTTACAGGATTGGCCCGTATGTTCTTAGCTTGGGCAGCAGGCTGAGTTGGCCACACTTCCCAGTTTAGGACACAAATGCGCATTCTCCTGCAGGTGGCCAGGCATGTACTGATGGTAGTCGGGGGAGAGAGACCCTTAGTTACAGCAGTTTAGGGTGGGGGCAACCAAAGAGACTGGGTGGGCCAAACGTTTATCTGCAGATATCTGTGGGACTGTTCTCTTTAAGTGACATGAGGTGTCTGTGGTATTGGAGGGGGGGAAAGGAATGGCAGTAATGCTGTGTGATCAGGGGACAGAGCTTGGGGTTCTTGTACCTCTCTAGCTGCATTCTGTGGGCAGAAAGGCGCTCTCGGCGGCTGTTCTGTCCCTTGTAGCTCTCTTGTGTTTTTAGCCCTTCCTTCATCTTTTTGATCTTGCCTCTTTTCAACTGCTTCCGTCCCCATCTCTAATGCGGGTCCTTTATTTTTCACTTCCCTTACCCTTTTTTTTTTTTTTCCCATTCGTGTCTGCTTTCTTTCCTCTCTTGTACATACCCTATCAGCGTCTTCATTTTAGCCTCTGCCCAAGCGTCTAATTGTGCCTTGTAATATGACTGCAGTCTGGTGGCCTACTGACTAGGGACAAGTGCCGTAGGTTCCCTTACACGCCACATAGCTGGGAAATGCATATCTCCCCCCAGTGCGTGAGGGAAGCTTGTACTGCAGCAGCTCATGCTGTGCGGTAATCTCACCCTGTCATTGTAGATCTTTAAGTAAAATGTTTGGGTGTAAGAAATGTGAGATCACCGTGAGATATGAACAGGTAAAAGTGCTGGATTATAAGATGATTGGGTAAACGATAGGTGAAGAGAGATTTCTCTGTGCTGGTGGTGTCTGCCCCAACAACCACAGATGAGTTAATCGTCTGAGGTCAGGGTTCCTTTACCCTGTCTGGCACGTGCACAGGAGAATCTGAAGGTCACTGATTAATCAGTCTATTTGCTTTTTTTATAAACCATTTTTAAAGCCAATCTGCAGAATTACTGGTGTACCTCTGATAAATTCCTGCTTAACTTTTGAGGTAAATCAAGGCGAGAAGGGCTGACTTCTAATAAGCCTAAATCCATCTTTTTAACATTGCCCCCTCCCCACCGCCACACACCTACATATGCGCTTATTCTGCAGGTCTGCAGCACTAGACTGTAGCACTACACAGGGTGCTCCAAGATCCTCCCTCTGGTGGCAGAGAGGTGTCTCCAGTTTGACTGAACAGGCCAATGTTGTGCCGGATGTGTCTACATAAAATATGACCCTTCCAAATTACTGTGCTTGCATGCTTCTTCTTTTCACTTCCTTGGGAGTGTTTAGCACTGGCATGCCTGGCAGGGAATAATTTACTGCTTGTCCAGCTGTTGGTCCATGAATTGGTTTCCCCTCTCCCCCTCACCTCTCAGTTCTAAGACTTACACAGGTTGAGGTTATTGAAAGGATTATCAGCCCTAAAGATCCCTTCAGAATGATTTGGGAAGAGGCAGATTTGTGTCTTACCGGTTCAGAAATCCTGTGCATAAATGCTATTTTTCCTTAATGTTTGCAGTCTGTTCTTGCACAGAGAAAATATTAAACTAAGGGCAGGGTGTGCCGAGATTTTTTTTTTTTTTTTTTTTCCTTGTCTTGACCTTATCCATCTGAGAAGGGGCATTGCTGGGACCGAAGAGATGATCTTGTAAAGCACAGTTAATACAGATTTTTCTCTTCCTCCTTTCTTTTTCTGTCTGATCCCTTTTGCCAGCTTGTGCTTTGTTGTCTGGCGCTTGGTTCTGCTGAGTGGCCACTTGTTCCCTCCTCTCCCCACCCCTCTCACCATGTTTACAGCATTCAGTGTGTGTGCAGCATAGGGTGGGAGGAGATGGTTATCTGACTTGCCTGGTTTGTGCTCCCTGATGGTGGCAAACACACAGCTGCTAACGCACAAGGAGACGTTTAAGTGGGGCTGAGTGGCTGGGCAGCAGTAGCTTTCCAGTAATACTTTCTCTGTTTGATATATATTAAGGAAAAATAGCATTTATGCACAGGATTTCTGATATATATAGTTTGATATATATATCAAACAGAAAGTGTGTGTGTATGTATGTATATATATATATGTATGTGTGTGTGTGTATATATATATATATATATATATATATATATATATATATATATATATATATATATATATATATATATTAGTAAATGTGTTTAGCTTCCTGTATCCAGGGTACCTCAGTCCTGTCATGCAGCTCCCTCGGATATTCAAGTACGAAGGGTTCTCTCCCCGTCATCTCACATACACAGCTCTTTTAAAGCTCTTCATTTGTGTCCTGCATTACCCCTTGATATTCTGGTACAGACAGAGAACCCCCCTACATCCCACTCACACAATGTTTGTGGAAGATCAATTGAGGCTACTCAGGAAGAATTGTGTGTTGAATATAATTTCCTTATCCTATTTTTGTTTTTCCCCTCTCCTTGCAGATAAAGCCTCTACAGAGCATGGGCAGTATGGCATCCCTACTCCAGGGCCATTATTTAAAGAAGTTTGGCAAGTGAGTCTGCGGCCCAAGGGACTAGGGCAGGCCAAGAATTTGGTGGGGGTCTACCGGCTCTGCCTCACGGCCAAGACCATCAACTTTGTGAAGTTGAACTCTGATGTAGCAGCTGTGGTCCTCCCAGCTCATGAACATTCGGAGGTGTGGCCACTCAGAAAAACTACTTTTTTATTGAAGTGGGCCCGCTCAGCGGTGACAGGACCTGGCGAGTTCTGGATGCAAGTGGAGGACTCTGTGGTAGCCCAGAATATGCATGAGACAGTCCTGGAGGCCATGAAGGCGTTAAGTGAGGAGTTCAGACTGCGTAGTAAAAGCCAGTCGCTCACCTCTAACCCTATCTCTGTGCCACCCCGCCGCCACCATACTAACCCACCCCCCAGTCAGGTGGGTTTTTCCCGAAGGTCCCGGGCAGCGACTGATGTCCCCAGTGCATCACCAGCACCCAAGCATGACTTCCAAAGGGTGAATATGGCCACTGAAGAGAGTGATGGATCCAGACTAGCCTCTGAGGAGGGGAGTTCAGCCAGTTCTACACCTACCCTTTGTGCTAAGTCACTGAAGGGCAATGGGAGCACCAAGATTCATCCTCTTCTGAGCCATATCAAATGTACTCCAGTGCCTTCAAATTCTTTGACCTCCCTGCCCAGTCCAGTCAGGACTAGCAGTCTTGGTCCAGATTGCATCTACACCCAAACATCGAGCACTTCTGTTTCCGAGTCCCCCAATGACTACAGCTTCATATCCTCAGACGAGTGTGGATCCAGCCCCAGTGACTACTCCAGGGCCTCTTTTGATCCAATGAGCTACCTGCCTTCATCCTTGGAGGACAGTAACCTCAACTACATTACTATGGCCATACGAGGCTCTCTCTCTCAGGAAGGACAGTGTCATAGGCGGTTGTCCAAGTGGGCTTCTGGCAAAGATGGTAAAACCGATCGAAACCTGAATAAACAGGCATCCTTAGGGAAGGCAACATCAAACATGCCTCGGAGACAGAATAGTGAAGAGTACACTATGATGGTGCGGACACCAAGCAGAGAATCCTTCACCACACCTGTAAAAATAGGGGGATCATCTTACCCGGACACTGTGGATATGGGTCATGGGGAGGTTCAGCAAGAGACTGGCAAGATGGGCCTCACAGATAATGGCTACATGACCATGCTGCCGGGCGTCTTGCCTGTTGGTCAGGGCAAGAGTGACGACTATATGCCAATGACACCCAACAGTGTGTCTCCTCCCCGGCACATTGAAGGTGCCAGGTCAGAGGTCAGCGGCTACATGGTGATGTCACCTAATGGGAGCTGCTCCCCAGACAACATTGCCTACCGCCGCAGCTGGGCTCATGGGGACAAGTTCTCCGTGGGCAGCAATGACAGCAAGATGTCAGGTAGTGACTATATGAATATGTCTCCTCAAAGCCGATCAGCATCCAGCACCCCGCCTGATACCAGTCCTCACCTGGCAGATGATCCTCCTAAGATGGTCTATTCCTATTACTCTTTGCCGCGCTCTTACAAACATGCTTCGATTGAGACAATGGTATCCAACCCATCTACCTGCTCCTCCAGCCATGTCTCCTGCTCTTCATCAACTAGTAGTGAGAGCTTGGATGACCCTGGCCACCACAACCACCACAGCCAGATACAGCATGGTCTTGCCCAGCAGGGTGAAACCAAGTATGGGAAGCCTCGCCGGCCAGTCAGCCTCTTCATTGATGTCTCTAAAGCTAACACACTTCCCAAAGTCCGGGAGAGCCCATTGCCTCCAGAACCGAAGAGCCCAGGGGAGTATGTTAGTATTGCATTCAAGGCAGCGGCTCCTGGGCGAACTCTTCTACGGCCTGTCTCCTGTATAGGAACTGAATATATGAATATGGATTTGGGCCTACCCACCGGCTCTCAGATTCATGGAAGAACAATAGTGGACTGCAAGCCACAGAGGAAACCCTGCGAGGACATGACTGAGGAATGCTTGTGTGCAGAGGACGTAGACCCCTGCCTTACCCTGATGAAATCGCCCACATTGAGTGACTACACAGAGATGGCTTTCAGTGCAGGGGCTGAGACCCCCAAGTCCTCTTCCCCTAAAGAACCAGAGACCAACCTGATAGAGCACCTGGGTCCCCTTTCTGCCCAGAGGCTCAGCCCCAACCCCAGCCAGGGGCCAAAATTAATCCGGGTGGACCCTCAGAGCCGGAGGCGCCATTGCTCGGAGACCTTTCTGTCTGTGCCTGCAGGTGCTGTTGCTCCCATTTCATTGCCCTTCGCTGACCATGCCAAACGCCACAGCTCTGCTTCCTTTGAGAATGTCTGGTCGAAGGCTGAGCCTGGTACCATAGTCACGGTGGCAAACGAACGACTGGGAAGCCTCCCCCACCATGACCCCGCAGCCATGGAGCATGGCTTAAACTATATAGACTTGGATTTGGCCAAGGAAGGTCCCCCTGTGCAATCGAGGGTCCAACTTCACAGCAGCACCTGTGGAACTGTCGGTCTCAACTCCTATGCCAGCATCGATTTCAACAAGTCAGAGGAACTCCGCAGCCAGAAGAGTAGCAAGGATGGTACAGGTAGCTCTTTTTTGCTTTCTTTGGGTTTGCTGATAGGACTGGGGGAGTTTCAATACTTGAATGGGAGGATTGGATGCAACAAGAGGAAAAGGGATAGGCTTAGTTCAGTTATTTTTCTCTGAGCCAGTGCTGTACCAACATGGTGTTAGGGGAGGGGCACTGCTCTCTGAGCCAGCACCGTCCCAGTCACTCTTATGGAAAATAGTAACTGATTTAAATATTGGGCTATTTCTACACATAGCTGAATCAGGGACATGGAAAGATATCTGTGCTGTGTTCATGTTTTTAACTGTAGAAGTCATTAAGCAGGATGAATTTTATAAACAGTGATTACCTCTTCAGGAAGTGGGTCCATTTTGCCATGGTTGCCAGCTGAATACTCTCCAGCACCATGGCTTTAATGGGACCCACCAGCAGGGGAGGGGATTTGATTGGAACATGGCCCAGGGCAGAGAAGTCTCTCTCTTGTTTAAACAAAGCGCTGTAATCCTGTTTTGCTAACTCGGCACGGTGACTTGGCTGGCACACTCTCTGAGTCCAGGAGGAGTGCTCTAGTCTAGACACTGTTAAGGGAGAAGTCTGTGATTTAAGGATATGGGTTGTCCAGGCTTAGGTCTGTTCCACACCCCTAGTAGTATAGCCTTATATTTTTCATAGTCTTTGAGCTCGTTGAGGAATGAGTGAGACTCCCTTGTATTTTTGGTGCCTCTGGCTGCCCCGTTTCTTCTCTGCGACTCTTGTATCTCCCGGTTATTGTGCCTGTTTTCCTTTCTCCTGCTCCTCTCTAGCCATTCCCATACCTGTGGAGATGTTAGCATGCTGTATGACAGGGTTGGGTAGGTCAGTAGACTTTGCCTCCCAAGGATCAGGGTGATTTCCAGTAGGCCAGTGTCACAGAACGGAGTCCCTGTCTCTAGCAAGGTTAGAAGGGGCCTGACCCAGGTAGTTTTTCGAAGCTGTCTCCTGCAGGGAATAGATTTGGAGTCTTCATGGTTATTTAGCAGCGTAGAATCGAAATAAAAGGGGAGCAATCATTATAAAGCAAAGGCAGCCATGATGAAAAACAAAAACCATCATAAATCCTAAGCCTGACGGTGTATCTGCTATGTGGAAGCAGATCACCCGGACATCTCGATCCATTCACCTTATCAAGGGAAATTTTTTTTTGAAAGGTTTTTATAGTTTGCAAATAAAATATCTAATGAAAAATTATAACTTTTCAAAAAAAAATTTCCCTTGATAAGGTGAATGGATCGAGATGTCCGGGTGATCTGCTTCCACATAGCGGATACACCGTCAGGCTTAGGATTTATGATGGTTTTTGTTTTTCATCATGGCTGCCTTTGATTGATCCCCTTTTTGTTTCGATTCTGTAATCATTTTGTGGGGTAACTATTGACTTTTTCTTTGTTTTGGTGGTATTTAGCAGTGTAGACATGAGCCTTACGGGTTCAGAGGGTGGTTACGATCTGGGGCAGCTGAAATGGGGACAGAAGTCAAAGTCTGCGTTGAGGGCCAGAGCCAGCCATCTAGTGCTACAAGGCAGCCTTGGCTACTGGTGATCAGTTTATGATGTGAACAAGCTGAAGGAATCTAGTAGTCATTAGGTACCCTGGTAAGTGATGTTAAAATAAGGTGGAAGCACATATAGAAAACTTAGGGATTGGAAATGATGATTCCAGAAAACTCTGCCTGATTGTATAGTCAAAAATGACAATCCTTTACAGTATTATCAGGTAAAAGCCATAATGACCTCAATTATTTACCAACATTGTTCCAATGTCCACTTTTTTATCTTTTCACTGCACATAAAAAATATACTTGTGTTCCACTGTGGTCTGCATAGATTTTTATTCTGGAACTCAAGGACACTGTCTGATGTCATTACTGGAAAAAACACACCAAAGTTGTCAAATCTTGTAAATACTACCCGGCACTGACAGTGTTTTGGCTGTGATTGCCTTTATCAGGGGTTCCTTCCAAACTGTAAAGAGATATAAACATAAAAATAAGAAAATCAAACACTGTTTTCAAAAATATAATCAAAATAAGTCATAGATACCATTGCACAAGATAATAAAAAAGATATCATTGGACCACAGCTAAGCTAGTGCAGGAGGAAAAAGCTATTTGAGAGATGCCATTCACTTTCAGTGCCTTTATTTAAACCAGCAAGACTTGACTGTCCTCAAAACAATGAACCTGTGGCTCAGATCTTAACAATTTCAAATCCTAGTTCCCATCTGGAATCAATAGCCTTGCCAGATAAGGAGTCTTCATCCTTTTACTTGGTTCAGAATATGGCAGCGAGGCTGGTGTGTGTGTGGAATTTCTCAGCGGGTGAGTGCGATCATTGGTTTAAATCGTATATATTGTGTAACCATGGGCCAATGTAACGGAATTAGCAATTCAGATACAATTTTAAAGTGGTTTTAATATTCAGAATTCTTAGGGGTAGTGGATTGGGTTATTTATGACAGTTTTTGATGCATTCTGTTCCTGGAAGAAATTTAAGGTCTGCTGAGGGGGCTTTTTTTTTTTTTTTTTTTTTACAGGAACCATCTTGGAGGGACGTGCATAAGGTGGTTTAAGCTATTGGAGAGCTTTTTCTGTACTAGGTACTGAATTTATAGAAATCAACTCCTATGGGGATTTTGTTTGGAACTAAATTACATGGCCCTTAGCAAGAAAGTGAGTGGGAGTCTGATGGTTTATGCAGGAGTGTGTTTACGTGTTAGGTAGGAATTGGAGAAGAGTGTCAGCACTTTTGGGGGGATGGGAGGGGAAATGTTCAGTTCTTTTGGTTGGAAACTGGGTAGGAGGTTAGGCTGGTTTTGCTTTCATTTTTAAAGTATGTTTTATTTTTTAACTTTTAATATTCATAAAAATGTAAACCGCTTTGGGCAGGGTTTGTAATTGGGTGGGATGGTATATAGGAAATGAAGTATTAGTAGGCATGTGACACAGCCATTTTGTATGCTTTGACTATATGGGAGATGTGCAGTCCAATTTTATGGTATTTATGTGAGTTATTTTGGAATTGTAGTGTTATTTTTTTTGGCAGTTTATTTTTTATTTGTGTGTGTGTGTATGTATATCTATGTATCTCTATCGTTTGGAAAGAGTCCCCTGATGCAGGGCAGTCACTGCCAAAACACTGTCAGTATTAGGTTTTACAAGGTTTGACAACTTTGAACCTTTTCCAGTAATGACATCAGATAGTGTCCTTGAGTTCCAGAATTAAAATCCACACATATCACATTGGAATAAGTTAAGCATATATGTTTATGTGCATTAAAAAGATAAAAAAAAAAAAAATGTTGGTAAATGATTGCTTGCCTCTAGAGGTCATTATGGCTTTTATCTGATGACAATGTGCAGGATTGCCTTTTTTTTTTTTTGACTATATAATCGGACAGAGTTTTCCTATATTTATCTTATCACTAAGTTTTCCATATGTGCCTCCATCTTATTTGCTTTCTCATCATTTCTATCTGGGTAACTTTATTTGGCTCTCTTTTGATGTAAATAGTGTTACCCTGGTAAGTGAGTCAAATTTGGTCTTGGATGGAGTTTTTCTGCAGGACCTAGCATCATGTATAGATGAATATTTTGAATTGATACTCTTGAGACCCCGAAGTGTTAGGATTAATGAAGCAGCCTTTGCTTTACTATGGGTTGGTGGGGGCACCTCTGCAAATGGATGTCAGATCAGCCCAGTGAAGCTCCAAGTTCTTTGGTGGGGGGTGGGGAAGAAATCGGGAGCCAGCAGTCTTGGATAGCTTGATAGAACCATGACCGGCATCTGGTGTCCTGTGTGTGTTCATGCCGGGAGCCTGAACATTTCCTGGAGCTTCTGCAGCTACAAGCAAGGGGGCCTCTATTGCAGATCTTGGTATCATCCGCAAATAGGCAGATTTTACCTTCTATCCCTTCTGTAATGTCGCTCACAAAGATATTGAAGAAAATCGGTCCCAACACCGATCCCTGCAGCGCTCCACTTAACACTGCTCTCTCTTCAGAGTGGGTTCCATTTACCATCCCAAGCTGTCTCCTATCAGTCAACCAATGTGTCATTCAGGCCACCACCTTGGCGCTCACTCCCAAGCTTCTTGTTTGTATTCACAAGCCTCCAGTGTGGGACTGCATCAAAAGCTCTGCTGAAATCAAAGTAGATCACATCTATTGCTCTTTTCAATCCAATTCTCTAGTTACCCAATCAAAAAAAAAAAAAATCAATCCGATTTGTCTGACAGGACTTTCCTCTGATGAATCCATGCTGCCTTAGGTCCAGCAACCCACCGGATTGTAGCTAGTTCCCTATCCTCTCCATTAATTTTCCCACCACCGAGGTGAGGCTCACCAGCCTATAGTTTCCGGCATCCTCTCTGCTACCATTTTTTTTTTTTTTTTTTTTTTTAAAGCGGGACCACCACCGCTCTTCTCCAATCCTGCAGCCCCTCCCCCCGTTTCAAAGGATCTATTGAACAGGCCCTTCAGCAGACCTGTCAGCATGTTTCTGAGCTCCCTCAGTATCCTGGGATATCCCTCATCAGGCCCCGTGGCTTTGGCCACTTTCAGTTTGCCTAGCTCCTCCCATACATTCTCTTCTGTAACCGGAGTTTCATCTGCTCCATTTCCATTTACAGTCTTGTTAATCAGGATTGGCCCTTCTCCAGGGTTATCTTTATTGAGTACTGAACTGAAGTATTTTGTTTAATATTTCTTCCATTTCTTCATTACTCTCCACACATTGCTTCTTGTCACTTTTTTCAATTTTCCTACACCACTTCTGACCTCCCTTCTTTCACTGATATATTTGAAAAATGTTTTGTTTCCTCACTTTACATCTTTGGCCATCCTTTCTTCTGCTTCACATTTTTGCTTTTCTTAATTCTTTTTGTCTCCCTCAGTTTTAATAGATATTCTTCCCTGTGTTCGTTCCCTTTTTTGGGATCTTTTATACTTTAATGCTTCTCTTTTTGCCTTCAGTTTTTTCAGCCAGCTCCTTAGAGAACCAGATCGGTTTCTTTTTCCTCGGACTCTTCTTTTCTTTCCTAATATATAGATATGTTGCTTTTGTAATAGCTCCTTTTAATTTGGCCCATTGATGTTCCACCTCACCCATTTTCTCCCAGTCTTCCAGTTCTTCCTCCAGATACATCCCCATTTCGACGAAGTCTGTATTCTTGAAATTCAAGACTCGCGTCTTCGTGTGACTTCTCTGTATCCTGTTCGTGATATCGAGCCGTACCGTCTAATGATCACTGGTGCTCAGGTGAGCTCCTTCCTGAACATTAGAGACATTATCCCCATTAGTAAGCGCTAGATCGAGTATCGCACCCGCTCTCGTGGGTTCCATTACCATTTGCTTGAGCTGAGCCCCTTGAAGGGGCATCCACTGTCTCTCTCTACTTCTCGTAGATTTCGCAGAAGGGCTGCTCCAATCCACATCCGGCAGATTAAAATCTCTAATGCTGTTCTTTTCCACCTTTTGGATGTCTTTTATGAGTTTTCCGTCTAGTTTCTTGTTTGTCTGTGGCCTGTAGATCAAACCAGTAAAAATGGGAAGTACCTTTTTTTTTTTTTTTTTTGGGACAGTCCACAATGCTTCTTCTCCACCTTACGTCCCTTGCAATTCAGTTGCTTGGATATTGTGTTTGACATAAAGGCTACTCTTCCCCCTTTTCTGTCCTCTGCCCTTTCTTAACAAGTTATAGCCTGGGATGGCCATATCTCAATCATGAGAATCAATTAGCCATGTCTCTGTAATTGCAACAATGTCCAAGTCCGCCTCTACCATTAGGGCCTGCAAGTCTGGGATTTTGTTACCCAGACTGAGCATTTGCAGGCCTAGCTTTCTAGCTGCTCTTCCTAGACATCTTTTCTACATTTTTGAACTGATTGATTGTTTTTATTACTTTCTCCACCTTCTTCCTGTGGGGGAGGGGGGGGGGCGTGACATGCCAAGTTCCCTGGCTACCTTCTGCTACCCCTATTCCTTAGTTTACATGCCTAATAGTGTATGATCTGAATTTTTTCACATAGCATCCTCTTTTTCTGCCTCAGACAAATGTAGGCCAACATTACCATATAACCTTGTTGCTCCATACATGGCCCCAGCCTCCAATGTATCCAAATCCATATTCCAGGTTTTGAGCCAGGCATTGACGTTATCTATATGGCATGACCTTTCCTTTCCATAAACAGATAATATTTCTGAAAAGGCAATAGTCTTTGCCGTGTGTCTAATCATTTTTCCTAGATTTTGGAAATCTTTCTGTACTTTATGGGCATTTGCTTCTAGCAAGGTCAGTGGTCCCCAGGTGGATTTATAACATTGATATCAGATTTCTTACTTTCTTCTATAATTGCGTTGACCACTTTGTTTGCATTTCTGTTAGCCAAGGATCTTGGAAGGCATTTAACTATTGTCCCCATCATAATCAGTTCCCAAATTGATTCATTTGAATCTCCCAGCAGAAGCAGCTTTCTTTTAAGTCATTTAATCATGTTGAAGGGTTTCTGGGTGCATTGGGTGACTACTTCTCTTTGAGACATCACTCCATATTCTGTTATTTGGACTTCTTCATTTTCCAGTGCAGAAAATGCATTTATGTAAGGGTACCAGCAGGGAGAGTGGGTGTCTATTCTGCCAGAGCCGTCTGTGATCCGATTTTTTTTCCTGGGATTCTGGCTTCTCTGGAAGTGGGGTTTGGGGAAAACTGGGCGTCTGAGTCACAGGGTCTTGTTCTCTCAGAGCCCAC
Organism: Rhinatrema bivittatum; assembly: GCF_901001135.1. NCBI lineage: Eukaryota > Metazoa > Chordata > Amphibia > Gymnophiona > Rhinatrematidae > Rhinatrema > Rhinatrema bivittatum. The sequence continues at coordinate 22,812,661 of NC_042630.1, forward strand.
TGTACTCCACTCATTTCTGGGATGCTGAGTCCCGGATTTCAGGCTTCTCTGTGCGAGTGGTGGCGACTTGGAAACCAAAATAATTGCCTTCAGTTGTCTTAGCTTTGACGCGGTTACCGAAGAGCAGAAGGCAGCACCATTGTCTCCATTTTCTGGAAGTGGGACATAACCCACTTGTCTGGACTGGTCTAGCCAGGACTAAAGTAAAGGAAATTAATAGAAAAGTTTTTTTTGTTTAATGTAATATTTTACCTGCAGAAAGGGCTCTCATTATTGCCCTCCCTATAGTTACAAAAGCAATCAATAAATTTCACACACATCACTTCTAAAAACAAAAAATTGATTACAAATACTATTTACTTAAAAGAAGTGGTTCAAAAATAAAACTGAAGCCCCGACATGACCGTGTATTGCAAGGGTGGCCAACCTGTGACTCTGCGCCACGTGCAGCTCTTATGTGCAAAATGTGGCTCTTGCCCTCTTGTTCCCATGCCAACTGATCAGTGGATTAAAGGGCTGTTCAGCTGCCTGGTGTGGATGGAGCGGCTGGAGTGAACAGTTTCAAGCCTGTCTGACTACTGTGCTCCCAGGGCTTGGGTAGGGGGGAGCTCCAATCAGGCCAGAATGATTTGTGGCAAAGGAAAAGGGTGACTACCTTGATGGGGGAGGGGGCAGCGTGAGAAGTGTGAATGCAAAAGGGGGAGGAGGTATGGAGAGGATTGAGTAGCGAAGGGCTGAATGTCAATTTTCTCCCCTACTCTATGAAATCTGTCATGCAAAGTGAGCGGTCTGGCATCTTCTTCCTCCCCAAAGACCTTGCTGCCATGTGTTTTGCAGTAAGTGTGAGGGGGCCAGGGAGAGAACAGAGGGAAGGGGTGTGTGTGTGTGTGTGTGTGTGTGTCCCCAGATGTGGGGACATGAAAGAGTCCAAAACTGTGGGTGGAGAGAATTGTGTGACAGAGAGCCAGGCATGGTGAAGGGGTAGGAAGAGCCATAGAGAGGGTAACAGATCCAGAGTTGAAGGGGGAGAGGGAAGATAAACACCAGATGTGGTGATGAAAGGGGAAAGAGAATGAGAACCAGAAGACAGAGATCCAGAGTTGGTGATTGGTAGTGGTGAAAGGTTTCAGAGAAAGAGACAAATAGTGGTGATGAAGGGTGTGTGAGCCAGAAAGAGTGATGGAGGAGGATGAATATAAGGGTGCAGGGAAGGTGAGAGAGGTTGGGGGCAGGGCAAAGAGTTGGAACAGTGGGATACTAGTGCTGGGCATAGGGGAGGAGAGAGATGCGGAGGGGGGGGGGGTAAGAGGGAGTCAGGATAATGGTGCAGAGGGGGCAGGGAAAGAGGTGTTAAGCCCCCATCATTTTTCTTATGGGGGATATTATGCTGGGGCTGCCAAGAGAGACTGGAGGGAACAGGGTGGAGGATTGAGAGAGACTTGTAGAAACAAGTTGGAGGGACTGAGAGCAAGAGTACTGGGAAGACTGAAAGAGACTGCTGGGGACATGGTGGGATGGAGAGAGAGGGGTGGATGGATTGAGAGAGAGACTGGTGGGGTCAAGGTGAGATTCGGGTAGGGAGAGACTGAGGAAAGGGTTAGGAGGGTTTGAGAAAATAAAACTGTTGGGATCTGAGATAGAAAGACATTTGGAGGGAACAAGATGGAACTGAGAGTGAGACCGGTGAGGACAGGGTGGGGGGTTAAGGAAGACATAGGAGAATTGAAGGAGACCCCCTCCCCTGCAGTCTCTTAAAAAATCTGAGATTCTCTGGTCCTGTGCATTCTGATTCCTTGGCTCTTGGTATGCGAAAGGTTGGCCACCCCTGATTCAGGGGAACTGGAAAAAATCGGATACTTGATCATAGATGCTCTTTTGTTCAAGGGTCTCTTCATGGAGAACTATTTGCAGATGGGACTCTCACGGTGCCACTGGGGACATGGCATAACAAAAGCTCATATACCCCAAAGATGGACTTGGTGAGACCCAAGGAAACTGCAACCTAGTTTTCCAAACTCTGATGTCTAATATTTTAAAAAGTAGGAACTCCTCTTGAATTGGTTAGTGATGTAGTAATCAAGGTTTATTTGTTAAATTTGCAACCCGTTTCATTACAGAAGCACCCTAAATGTACATACATGTGTGTATGTATGTTTTGATTGATAAAGAAAATGTGTGATTTATTGTATTCTTTTGAAATGAGTCGCTTTATAGCTATTGTATACACTTACTCTTGTCTTTGTAAATAAGCTTCAAAAGTATAACATCTCCCGTGCAAATATACAGCGCTTCAGTAGCGATCCCTAACAAACTTCAACAGTGTGTTCGCTTGCACGAGAACTCTTGTTAAGATGCATTTGCATCTGAACCTACTTTTGAAATTTGTTCAGTCACCAGTGAGGCGCTGTATATTTGTGTGAGTGGTGAAGCACTTTTTTTTTTTTTTTTTTTTTTTGAAGCTTGTTCAAGGGAGGTGCTGTGAAAGTTTTTTCCATCATTCGAGGGCTGTGAAAATTGAAGATAAAATAAACCAGTCAGCAAATGTCCAAGCGTGGCCTTGCCTCAACAGCTGCATGAATCCGTGCGCTGCATGTCGAGCGCATCCCTCCGCGCACTGTGCGATGACAACTTCTATTTCCTCAACCAGGGTTTTGGCTCGATGTGGGGCAGTTATGACCCTTGATCCCATGGCTTTGGTTTAGGCCTGCGGGGAGTCAGAGGGTTCCTGCTAAACTCCTTTCCCGACGAGGCAGACAACACTGCCCTGCAGGAGGAAATATTCACAGCCGCGACTTCATCATACCATAGATGTCATTCTTTGGCCACTTCTAGAAGGCATTTTTGCCTTTTTTTCCCTTTTTTATTTGGTAGCAGTAAAGTGCTGTAATGTATGCTGCATGGCAGCAAAGCAACTAAAATGAAGAAAAGAGATATTTTATGGTTTTATTAGTTTTATATACCGTCACATTGGACGAGCCTTCACAACAGTTTACAATCGTATTAGACAAGGAAATACATTAAATACAATAAATAGTAATAACAGCTAAAATACTATCTAAAGAAAGAGAATACTTGAATATAGCTGTTAAAAGTACCTAAAAATATTAAAAATAACATCTTAATGTAAAAGTGCATATTATATAAAACAATATTATAAAAGAACCTGATAAATATATATGGATATACTTGAGTACTGTCTGGGCTGTGCATGGACAAAAACAGATTGAGTAAGCAATGGTCATGCGGAAACCTCCTGCACATGCTCAATAGAGCTCAAAGTTCTACTAGCTTGGAGAGACAAGCCTGTTCAGTGCCGCTGGACGACTTCACCCACATATGTCTAATTCAACTTGCTATCTACAGAAAACAGTTTATGGTAAGCAATTGTACTTAAATAGCATATTCTAGTGCATAAATAGAACACTCAAAATTATAAAATTCAAATGGGACAAATTGAGAGTTCTCTGAGAATGGGTGGTGATCTATAGTAGATAAAACACTTCTAATAACTTCAAAACATATAAAGTACCACCTGTGGGGTATTTGAGCTTAAATTATACTGTGTGTCTGGTAAGGAACTGAGATTCACATCTGCTAGTGGTTCCTCTCCTCCGTGAAGTGACTCTTGAATACAAGAGCATCTGTGATCAAGTGTCATTGACAGAGGCTTTCATACTATTTTAAGAAATAGTTTTTAAATTTCCTTTTTTTTTTTTTTTTTTGCTGAAGCATGGTTATGTTGAGGCTGCAGTGTTATCGTTGAACCGTATAGTATTCCTGTTGATTTTGTGTTTGTAATTCCTAGGTAATATATAACATAGTAATGACAGCAGAAAAGGTCCATCCAGTCTGCCCAGCAAGCTTCTTGTGGTAGTCTCTGCTGTTTCGTGCAATTATCCCCAAGCATTACATAGAATGAATATTTGTGATTGGAAAATACCTATATCCTGGGAATTTTGGGGGCTGTTGGTGATTGTGTTTGGATCCTTAGTCTCATCTGCTGACTTCCCACCCAGAGTGGGACCCTAGAAATGGATGTTTAAAGGTTTTGCTGATTAGTGTACTTTCCACTGGTGCAGGGTTCACATAGCGCTCAGTGATTGATTGTATCAGGACTAAGAGCAGGTGTGCAGAGGTGGTGCAGATTGTGAACTAGGGAGGAGATGGGTGTGTGGCTGCCTTGTGCTGATCGACAGTCTGACACGCGCGCACACACACACACACACACTTTGTCACAGGAGCAAGTATTAAGGCAACTAATCTATATGTTAGAAAAGTAAAGAAAAGCAAATGAAACCTATATGGTTCTCAAAGGAGGTGGCTGACAAAATAAAAGCTAAAAACAGCATTCAAAAAATATAAAGGATCCCAAAGGGAGGAGCACAAAGAAGAATATCTGGTACAACTGAGGGAGATGAAGAAAGTAATCAAGACTGCAAAAATTCAAGCAGAAGAAAGGATTGCCAAAGAGGTAAAGAGAGGTGACAAAACATTTTTCAGATACATCAGAGAAAGGAGAAAAGTTCAAAGTGGTATAGTGAAAATGAAAGGTGAAAAGGATCAATGTGTGGAGAGAGACGAAGAAATGGCAGAAATACTAAACGAATACTTCAGTTCGGTGTTCACTAAAGAGGACCCAGGAGAAGGACCATCGCTAGTTAACAAGAAACTGGAGGGGAGTGGAGTAGATGTAACTCCGTTTACAGAGGAGAATAGGTGAGAAGAGCTGGGAAAACTGAAAGTGGACAAAGCCATGGGGCCGGATGAGGGACATCCCAGGATACTGAGGGAGCTCAGAGATGTGCTGGCGGGTCCGCTGTGTGACCTGTTCAATAGATCCCTGGAAACGGGAGTGGTGCCAAGTGATTGGAGAAGAGCGGTGGTGGTCCCGCTTCACAAGAGTGGGAGCAGAGAGGAGGCTGGAAACTACAGGCCGGTGAGCCTCACCTCAGTGGTAGGAAAAGTAATGGAGTTGCTGCTGAAAGAAAGAATAGTGAACTACGTACAGTGAAGAATTGCTGGACCAGAGGCAGCACGGATTCACCAGGGGAAGATCCTGTCAGACAAATCTGACTTTTTCGACTGGGTGACTAGGGAATTGGATCAAGGAAGAGCACTCTGTCATCTACTTGGATTTCAGCAAGGCCTTTGATATGGTCCCACACAGGAGGCTGGTGAATAAAATGAGAAGCTTAGGAGTGAGTGCAGAGGTGGTGGCCTGGATTGCAAACTGGTTGACGGACAGAAGACAATGTGTGATGATAAATGGAACCTACTCTGAAGAGAGAGCGGTGTTAAGCGGAGTGCCGCAAGGATCAGTGTTGGGACCGGTCCTGTTCAATATCTATGTGAGCGACATAGCGGACGAGATAGAAGGTAAGGTTTGTCTGTTTGCGGATGACACTAAGATCTGCAACAGAGTGGACACGCCGGAAGGAGTGGAGAGAATGAGGCTGGATTTAAGGAAGCTGGAAGAGTTGTCTAAGATATGGCAGCTGAGATTCAATGCTAAGAAGTGCAGAGTCATGCATATGGGGTGTGGAAATCCAAAAGAACTGTATTCGATGGGGGGTGAAGGGCTGATGTGCACGGAGCAGGAGAGAGACCTAGGGGTGATAGTGTCTAACGATCTGAAGTTGGCAAAACAATGTGACAAGGTGATAGCTAAAGCCAGAAGAATGCTGGGCTGCATCGAGAGAGGAATATCGAGTAAGAAAAGGGAAGTGATTATCCCCTTGTACAGGTCCTTGTTGAGGCCTCACCTGGAGTACTGTGCTCAGTTCTGGAGACCGTATCTCAGAAGGGACAGAGACAGGATGGAGGCGGTCCAGAGAAGGGTGACCAAAAAGGTGGATGGTCTTCATTGAATGTCTTATGAGGAGAGATTGAAGAATCTAAATATGTACACCCAGGAGGAAAGGAGGAGCAGAGATGATATGATACAGACTTTCAGATACTTGAAAGGTTTTAATGATCCAAAGATAACGACAAACCTTTTCTGTCGGGGGGGAAAAAAATAAGCAGAACCCAGGGGTCACGATTTAAAACTCCAGGGAAGAAGATTCAGAACCAATGTTCGGAAGTATTTCTTCACGGAGAGGGTGGTGGATGCCTGGAATGCCCTTCCAGCGGAAGTGGTGAAGACTAGAACTGTGAAGGACTTCAAAGGGGCGTGGGATAAACACTGTGGATCCATAAAGTCTAGAGGATGTGAATGAAGAGTGGGTGGCTCACGGGAATGACGGCTACTACCTGCAAATAATACCCTTATTCAATAAACATACACACTGTTAATGCGTCTCCAACATTGCTCTAAGCTTCAACGGCAAGAGGTAATGTGGAAAAAAGGATTTCCATTCACAAAAAAGCGGGGAGTAGCTTGCTTGTTATGGCGGTTACTACCCCAAACCAAATAAGCCTGATACTTCACTTTCAATGTATATCCAGCATAGCTCTCTGCTTCAATGGCAGAGAGAATGCAGAAATGTGAATCTATATACAGACTTCAATGGCAGGGGGGGAAATGAAGAAAAGTGGATCTATATATAGACAACAACCAACAAGGACTGAATTACATAGCCTGGGTAAACAAATAAGCATGGGTGTAGCTTGCTTATTGCAGCGGTTACTACCCTTAACTAATTAAGCTAGATATTTCACTTAGATGTAGTTCCAACACTGCTCTCTATATTAATGGCGAGGGTGGAAGGGAAATAGAACCAAAAGGTTACTAAGGGCCAAGAGTAACAGATAAGTATGAGAAAAAAAAAACTGCGAAAGCTTGCTGGGCAGACTGGATGGGCCGTTTGGTCTTCTTCTGCCGTCATTTTTATGTTTCTATGGCTTCTCTTTCATAGAAAACCAGACACCAACTCTAGGCTAGAGAAGATGTAGGAGAGGAAACAAAAATTTTTATTTTATTTATTTATTTAGAGTTTTTATATACTGGCAATCATGAAAAACATATCTTGCTGGTTTACATCGAACAGGAGTGCATTATATACAAAAACTAGAACTGTGGTGTCCGAAGGTACAGTTACATTTAACAAGGGTAGCTGAACTAGGAGAAGGAAGAAGAGGAGAGAAAAGAGATGGTTAAACAATATACAATTTAAATATAGTATACAAAATAAATGTTATATACAAGAGGAATGGTGTTTTAGGAGTCATTGGAATGTGTCATTGGGTTGTGTCCGGAAATGCTTGTTTGAATAACCAAGTCTTAAGTTTTTTCCTAAAATTTGGGAGGCAGGGCTCCTGTCTGAGGTCTGTAGGAATGGAATTCCACAAAAGAGGGCCAGCTGTGGAGGTGGCGCGATCTCTTATGGTGATGTGTCTGGTCGTTTTCGCTGGGGGAACTTGGAGGGAGCCTCTATAAGCATCTCTAGTAGGTCTGGTAGAATTATGTGTTTGGAGAGGGAATTGAAGATCGAGAGTGGTGAGTTGATGTATAGTTTTGTAGGTGATGGTTATGGCTTTGTACATGATGCGGAAGTAGACGGGTAACCAGTGAAGCTCTTTCAGGACGGGGGATATGTGGTCTCTTTTCCTTGGGCCTGACAAGATTCGGGCTGCTGAATTTTGAACCATCTGTAGGGGTTTGGAGTATGATGATGGTAGACCTAGCAATAGGGAATTGCAATAGTCTAGTTCGAAAAAATGACTGCTTGGATGATCGTTCTGAAGTCTTGAGCGTGGAAAAGAGGTCTTATCCTTTTCAGGACCTGGAGTTTATAGAAGCAGTCTTTGGTTGTTTTGTTGATGTGTGCCTTGAAGTTTAGCCGGTTGTCTATTATTACTCCTAGGTCTCTAGCTTGTGTGGTAGGCAGATTGGTAGGAAGAGTACTGTTGGAGGTGTTGTTCTCAGGAGAGATGAGTAGGATTTCAGTCTTAGAGGAATTTAAGATGAGGTGTAGGCTGTTGTGTCCGGCAATGTGAGGCAATCATACAATGCACAAACTGGGGCAACACTTCCAAATACAGAAATCCTGCTCTACACCCTCCCTCCCGCTGGTCTCTCTGACGCTTGCTTTCAGGCACTCAGAACTCTCTCTCTGTAGCAGACACTCGCATGCTTTCTCACTTGATCTCGCACAGTTCTTTACTCGGCTCTTTCATAGAAAACTAGCCCCCAACTCCAGGGGTAGCATAGAATACTTGACCAGAAAAAAACAAAAACAAACTTCAGACTGCATAAGTGATAAAAATGAGGCAATTACACCCAGCACCAAGTGAAGAAAAACTTCCAAAAAGGCAGGCTAGCCATGAAACCAAAAACGTGTACAGGGAGGGGGAGAATCCAATGTGCTGAGAAACTAGCAAACAGTTCAGCAGGCAAGAAAGTGGACGAGCCTATGCCTGCTGTAGCAGGGGAGACCGTGGACCACATAGCAGTAGTGCAAGCGCTGTCGAGCCTGTGGTGGTGGTGACATGTGAATGGGGTCCTTGTACGCTCGCTGTGGGGCACAGGTATGAGCTCTTTTGGGGAGCAGTAGGCGCTCTCGCAGCCTCTGTAATGTTAGTGGCTACCACCCCTGCCCAACATAGTGTTGCATCAGAGAAAAGGGGGCGACGTTCCCTCTAACGTTTTGCAGGCTGTATGCAGTGCAGTGTAGTAGACAGTTCTTGTGCGTGGTGTGTTCTGAAGCACCATTGCATTTTCCTTGTGCACGCCATAGTTTCCTGTATGCACAGCTTACATTTTGGTTACGGGATGCCAGGGTGAACAGGTTGAGCTAGTACCTTCATGGCTGAAACTGCCCTTTTGCCTGTAACTGGCAAGTTTATTAAATGTTTCCTCTTGTTTGCCTTTCTATGTCTTTTGGTATGTTTGGTTACATATAGTTTAGTTTTAGCCTTGTCTAAATCTATGCAAAGCTGCTGCAGAATCTTGCTAACTCCTGCTTCAGAATCTGCCCCTGCGTTGCTGCAGGAAATTGACTGTGGTTATAAGTTGCTGTTAAAATTGCTGGGTGTAGCCATCTTGGTAAGAGATGCTGTCAGCATCATGGACTGCATCGGTCTGTGATCTCTCTCTCTCTCTCTCTCTCTCTCGGTTCTTGGTTCTGAATGCTGTTCTTGACTACGGGCTCTCCAGCAGTGCCTGGGTCTTGTGCTGCCTTTATGCACTTTTGGCCTAGGGAGGAGGCAGGAAGCATTTCCAGGAAACTGTCCATGAACTTGGGTTATCCATGCCAAAAGCTTCACATGATCTGGTTCTCTTTCTCTCAGGCTGGGAATGCACCCAGGAAAGCAGAGCGGTTTCACCACCACTACCACTGTTGCTTTTAACAAATGTTAATATTTTTCCCCCCCCCCCCCCAAGAATGTGTGGTTTTAAAACTTTATTTTTTTTTTTAGCTATTTCAACACAAAGTGGCCAGTGTTTGGGGGATCAGTTACGCATTGCACAAGCGAAACAGAAGCAGCAGCTGTCTGCTCCTTTCTGGGAGTGAGAAGCCTGGGTCTGCGTGGCACTGTGGAGGTTGGGGACAGAGGACTGGGAGAAGCCTGGGGCAGAGCGGTGTGTGTGGGGGTGGGAGATGCCTGGGGCAGCATGGCCCAGGTGGAGGTAGGGGCAGGATGTGTGAGTGCAGGGAGCTTTCTGCAGAGCTGGTTGATTTTCTGTGCAACAGGACTCCACTGTTGCTTGAGTTCCTGATTTGTGGCACTGTTGCACTTTATAGAACTTGAATATTTCTTATTTACGGGCCGATACAGTAAAAATGCGGGAGAGCGGGCAAGCGCCCGCTCTCCCAGCATCCTATGCGCGCGATACAGTAAAAAAAAATTATTTAAATTAGGCCCGGTGGTAAAAAGCGTCGCTAGGGACACTAGCGCGTCCCTAGCGACTTTTCGGACAGGAGCGGTGGCTGTCAGCGGGTTTGACAGCCGAGGCTTAATTTGCCGGCGTCTGTTCTCGAGCCCGCTGACAGCCATGGGTTTGGAAACCGGACGCTGGCAAAATTGAGCGTCCGGTTTTCAAGCCGCGGGCCGACTTCAAATTTTATTTTATTTTTTTACTTTTTTAAACTTTCGGGACCTCCGACTTAATAGCGCCATGATATTAAGTCGGAGGGTGCACAGAAAAGCAGTTTTTACTGCTTTTCTGTGCACTTTCCCGGTGCCGGCAGAAATTAGCGCCGACCTTTTGGGTAGGAGCTAATTTCTGAAAGTGAAATGTGCGGCTTAGCTGCACATTTTACTTACTGAATCGCATGGGAATACCTAATAGGGCCATCAACATGCATTTTTGCATGTTGCGGGCCCTATTAGGTTCGGGGGGGGGGTTGGACGCGCATTTTGGACGCTCTAGCTTTTACCCCTTATTCAGAACTGCTGCAGGGCAAGCTTGAAGTTAGTTATAAAGATATTGGCAGGGAAAAACCTCTGGGGCAGTAAACAGGGTCTCTGCATATGCAGGGGCTGCTTCCCCCTAAACTGCTTAACGGGCCGATACAGCGCACTCTTCGCCGGCATTTGGACGCGCTATTACCCCTTACTGAATAAGGGGTAAAGCTAGCAGCAATTCTTGTATGACCGTGGCAAGCAGAATTGCTCGGGAGGATGTGCTTTTCTACCTAGGTTATTTGAGTGATATTTGAATTCTTTGGGCTCATTCTGTGACTGTTTCAAGTTCTCCTGCAGTGGGATATTTTAGAAAATGTATAGCAGGCTCCAAGTCCTTGGGGATGGGCTGAGCCAGTCCTGGTTTTTAATCTATTTATTTATTTATTTATTTTTTAAATTTGACATTGGAATTACTTGTCCAGAGTGATAAAACCAGGCCATGTCTCTGACCTGATGCCATCTGCACCCCTTAAAATGGGATGATTGGCATCTTATAACAGAGGAAAATCCTAGCACTACCTTGCACCTCTGCCCTACCTGTAGCCATGTGCATGCTCTAGAATAGATCTTTTTGAGTCCAAGTTGAGGGGAGGAGTCTGTGTTGTCCATGACGTCCCTGCTGCTATGCCTCCTCAGCTTCCTCGTGTTAGGCCCCGTCCCATATAATTGTGTAATAGGGATTTTGGAAGGCGACAGTTCCAGTAGTGTCAGTCTCTGGCTCTGTTCTTTCCCTTACCAGGGAATTTAGGGCTATTTTTGAGCTTTCTCTGAACAGCTTTGATGTCCTGCTACCTATTAAACACCCCCTCCTTGGGAGTCCATTTTTGTAGACTGCATTTTTCTCATTACTGGGAACAGATCTTTCCATGTTATACGCGGGAGCAGAATGGAGCTACTGTAGACTTAGTGGTAGAGGGCGTGGGAGTTGCTGGCTCTGGAGTGTCGTCAGGGGTGGTAGGGGAAAGGCTGCTCACTGCCCATTGGCTCCTTACTGCTGCCCCCCCCCCCCCTGCTGATAGCACCTTCTGGCCTTTCTGCCTTGCACCAGGCATAAAAATGTTCTCGTTGGTGGTCTCCATGCTGGCTGAGACTGTATTGTGTGACTGTATTAAACTCTTTTATGTGTTTGGGTGGGGGGAGGCGAAGTATATAATTTAGGGACTGTAGCTTTTAATTTACGCTCTGAACAAAGGCAGTGTGTGTGTGTGTGTGTGTAAATGCTTCTATTACTGCTTTGACTACCGTCTGCTCCTAGGCGCTCTAATTTAGGAAAGTGAGCTTTGGAAACCAGCCCGGATTCTGTGGTATAGCCTCCTTCCATCCCATCTCTCGCCTCTTCCCTCTTTGCCTCTCTTTCTTCCTCTGAGTGCATCTCATGCTGTCTCCTGTCCTAGCTGCTGCTCTAAACATAAGTGCTTTCCAGGGAAGCCGAGGGATAGAGGCACTCTCTGCTTTAATTTTGTGGTATGTATGACTGGGATCTCACATAGTTATTTAGACGTTGCTTACTTAGTTGCTCTTCAGAGCTGAAACCCAAAACCCTATGAAAAGAACCTATATCCCTCTCTTGCTCATAAATTTAACTGCTTGGGGAGGGAGGGGGGAAAAGGCCAGGGGTGCTGGAGCTCCTGATAGGTGCTTAAGCTGGGTGATTTATCGTGGCAGCTGCTGCATTGTCGGAGATCTTGCTCTGAGGGCCAGATTCTATTCCCACCGCTGCCACCACTCTTGCTGTGTGACCAGCCAGCCTTTAGCAGGTTAAGCTGTAGCCTAGACATGTAAACCTGAGCTTATCCATAGTGTTTTCAGGAGATGCTCTGCAGATCATCAAGAGCCATTAAAGTAAGCAAACTCATGCATATCATTTGCCTAGTGTGGAGATATTTCATAAGAAATGTATGGCTGGTACGTCAAGGCTCTGCCCTCCTAATTCACTGTTTTGGAGTTTGGTCTTGTACTGGTTGGGTGCCTGGTTCTGAAGCCTTGCCATGGCTATTAACCTGAGTGCTGGAAGCTGCAGCCACCCAAAGAGGGTGCCTGTGAGCATGTGCTTATGAGACAGTACAGCTGCAGTGTGTTTGGATTGTTCATTTTATTAGTGAGTTTAGGACAGCTAGAAATCTGCAGCCTTCCCCTCTCCACTCTCTACAGCTCTGCTAGTGCCCATCAATCCCATCCACAGCACCCCTTGCCAGTCCAGTAGCAGGAACCCCCGGAGGTGAAAAGAGCAGTCTGTAAGATGGGTGGGGTGCCAATGTCTACCCAGACTGCTTTGAGCTACCTTCCTTAAGGTCTACTAGTGCTCCGGAGGATGTCTGTAATGTGCTTTGCAGAATTCCTGTTCTGTACCGAAGCTACTAGGCTGTTACTACATTTAAAACAAAAAAAAAAGTTCTTATTTTCACATCTTCCACAATATTCAGGGTGGAGCCCAATTCAAACATAAGACAGCAGTAACAATAAAATAAATAGCAAATATGAAATCTACAGTACATGTCCATATTTATTTATTAAAGCTTGCTGTGGCACCTTTTGGGGGTGTTCTTTTATTCCCCCTTCTAATAATTTTGTTACAGTGGTTTATATGAATTCCTGTTTGTGGTCCATACTAACGAATTATTGTTTTTTTTTGGTTTTTTTTCTTCCCCATAAAGAATGCTGATGCTTTCCTGTCCGGTCCTTGCCAGCCACCTCCTCTGCACCTCTTGCTCACCTTCACGTCAGCGGCATGACAGAGAGAACGGTGGGGAAGGGAGACTGAGACCCGGCCTCGGAAGCAGCTCCTGTGCCTTTCTATCTTCTTTAAGACTTTCATCTCTTTTTGATACTACTCGTCCATTTTTTTTTTTTTTTTTTTTGCTTCACCACCACCAGGATGTGTGCCTCAAATGTTCTGAATTGCCAACATGCTGGGTGCCATAGCTCAGTTCTTGAATTATCACTTGAACTTTTACTTTTTTTTTTTGGTTCCCCCCGCCCCCCAAGGATGAACTTTTAAGTGCCTTTTTATTTCTTGCAGATCTGAAGGCAGCTTTTGTGGGACTTTTCCTGTGTGCCCTCTGACCTCCCCAGAGCCTCTGAAGGGGGGGGGAGGGTCAGGCCCTTGGGTCTTTGAACCTGTCCAGGGCTGTCTGTGAGGAAACTGCTCCTCCTTCCCTCCTAGCTGGAATTGATGCGGGCTGTGCTTTTTTTTGGGGTGTTGTATGCAATTCTGCAATAACTGTAATGTTCTTTAGTTTGGGTGTGTTTGTAAGGGGGAGGGGGGAGGCAGTTGTTGCTTGGGATGTTTTGATGTGGGGGTAAGAAATCTCTCCCCCATGCTGCTTCCCATGCTGACAGAAGTTCAGTCTGACCAAAAAAAGTATGACACATGCCCAAGGTCATTTGGGGCCTTGGTTAAGTTTGGTAGAGGGATTTGAACTCTAATCCAGAGCAGAATAGGGAACGTGGTACCTCCTCCTCGATGACCGTAAAGACCAGGTTTGGGTTCACTTATCTATGCTCCCCTCCCCCCTAACGCAAAGTCATCTTAATCCTGTTTGTGCTGGCCAGAAAGAGAGATGAGAAACTTACAAGAGCTTTGGAGGTTACAGTGTCCAAAAGTGAACCTAGATTGGCTTAATTAATACCCTCAGCGGTTTGATGTGGTAGGTGGGATGGCGTTCTTGAAAGTTACGATATTTCGGGGGTTCTGATCAGAAGCTGCTGTCGTAGTCCCAAATCGTGTGATGAGGATAAAGGAGACAGAAGAGTGTGACTTAAAAACCCCACTCCTTTTAAATAGAGGCTATATTTTTACATCTGGCTGAGACTAGAGTAGAAGAGCCCTCACCCTTAAATGGGGTTAGTTTCCTCCCATCTCGCCTTCCTCAAGTGAGGACTTCCCAATTGGATAAGCATCCCATAGGTTTGCCAGTTGGCGCGGTCTCAGCTGTGACAGGCTAAACTAGGACCGATCTTTTGTTTAACTGCTTCTTTCTTGATTATGGTCTTTTTTTTTTTTTTTTCCCCTGTGGGCAAATTAGAACTAAATGTTGCAGCAGGCAAGCAAAGCCACCCTAGGCCTGATTTCACAAGGGCCAGTTCCAGCATGGTTGTGTTTAGGTCTGGTCTGATCTTAACACTGAGCCATTTTTATGTGGGGTGCATGTCTCTTCTGGCAGTCCTGTATTGTTTTCTCTGCTGGAATGTTGGCAGGGTGCTAGCGCCTGCTTCTGATGGCAGCCTGTAGGGCCAAGAGAGACCAGCTTATGTAACTTTTATGGCCTTGGCAAAATCTGAAAATATTTTGTGGCGATGGTCTGCTTCCAGTTAAGATGAGACAGAAACTGTGTGTACGGACCTTATAATGGAATCTGCAAGGAGTTGTTCTGGGAGAGGCGAAGGAAAGGTGGGGAAAGACAGACAGACAGACAGACAGTTTCTGTCCCACCGTCCAGGGCAAGCTGAAGTCCCCGGTATTCAATTCTAGAGACGGTTTAAAGCTTTATTATGCAGTTCTGGGGAGAGCCTTAAATGTTAAAGCTTTCTAATGTATTTTACACTTTTGTTAACAGTATTATAAACTACCCACCGTAGAAGTAAGCCCTGCAACACTGCTGTTTTGACCCCTTCCCCAATCAGTAATTGACCAGGGACAGAGATGGTGTCTCTGGAGTGCCATATTGCTTAAACATTGCTCAGCCGGTAATGTGATCAATTGTGACCCCAAAGCATTATTGATCGTGGGACTTTTCTTTTTCTATTTAAAAATGAGATATATTTTTAAAACTAGAGAGATTATCATGTTGAAAGCCATAAAAGAATGTACATCGGCAGCATAATAGCTGCCTCTGTTCTACGAGGGAGAGGGTTTAGCCCCCCCATGTCTACCTTCCTCTTCCCTCAGCACTGTGCTCAAGTTTTTAAAACTAAAAGCCCCCTTCAGCCATTGTGGGGAGGGGGGGAGGGATTGCACTAAAAGAAACACAACCATGTTCAGAGTGGGTTTGAAGCCCAAAATCCAGGTGTTACCTTTTCCAGCCCCCAACCCTTTCCAAAATCCAGTCCCCCCCCCCCCCTCCCCCGACCAGAATGTTGGTTCTGTTGATGTTAAGCAGGTCGAGCTTGCCCCATGCCTGGGCTTCAAGTGATAACCCCATAAGATGGGAATAGGGTGGGGCAGGGCTGTGTTTCAGGAGAATGAAGAGAGAGAATTGTGAAACTGCAGCACTATTGCTGGATTTCTTTCTTATTGGACATTTCCCTTCAGCTACAGAGCGCGAGCCCCCCTGAATTCCCTTCTCATTCCGCGTTGGCTGGCCTGGCCTAGCTGTCTGCCAATGCATCTCTATTCCCCTGTTTACCATCCACATGTTATAAAACCACCCGGCTGCTTCCCCCTGCAGGGCCTGAGCTCTCGGTACAGGAGAGGGCCTGCTTCTGTCTTTTGTCTGAACCTTCAACGCATTCTGGGATTTATAGTTTTACTGTGTGCACAGTAGGCAGATCAGAACCAGCTGGAATAGCAGGGGCTGCACGCACACTAGTGGGGACGTATTGGCCGCCTCGTGATAACAGGGGCGCTCCGTCACTGCTGTCTCATGAGCACTTGCACTTTCATGGCAGGAAGTGTTAAGGAATGATTGGCCAGAGTTGCCAACTGTCAGTAAACTTATGTTCTGATAAAACAAACAAAAAAAAAAAAAACCACAAACATGATCTGCCTAAAAATAATTGAATGTTGGTGAAAACATCCCTACATGCCAAATCCGGGCTCAGGCTTTGCGAAGTTGCAGTAGTCGGGAGTTGCTGCATGTGTAGGTGGCATAAAAGATGGAAGTTAGTGTAGTACTGCACAAAATGGCAAAACTAAAACATGTCTGTAAAAAAAAACCCAAAAACCTAGGTTATCCAGAAAGAATCTGGCTGGCTGGTCAGCACTGGATCCTTCTGCATGGTCCCTGCTGTCTCATGGCTTGGCTGTGCGCCAGGAACATCCAGCCTGATATATATTAACTAAACATTTCCTCCCGAAAAAACGTTTCCCCTTAATTTCTGACGTCCCCCTAGACTTGAAACCGCAGAGGTTAGTTGCTAAGACTGGCATCTGTGTTAATGATTGCCACCTTTGTATTCTCCTGGTTAATTTGGGTCATGGGGGGAGATCTTAGCTGCATAGACTGTGAATAAAGGATCATCTGCTGTGACTTTATCCCCTGTACTTGTCCCAGTACACCTTGCATATCAAGACTTGCTTTTGCCTAATGTAAAATAAACGATGATCATCTCCAATGTGATAGGGTTTTTTTTGTAGAACATTTTCATTAGCTTTATTAGTTTTATTTCCAAATCTTTTTTTCTTTTTTTTTTTTTTTTTGTTGAAATAATTATGGTCACATGCATCTCTTTGGAGGAGAGAGAAAAAATAAAACCCCATCTTGAGTCCAGTCCTCAGTTGGTTGGCCCTGCTGTGTTTTATTCGTTACGTGCATGGTGGGAGGGTCCTCTGATGATCAGCACAGCTGGACCCTGCCCCAAACTACTTCTATAAGAGCAGAGCCAACAAACCAGGGGGAGCATTCAAAGGCTATGTAAGCACCAAAATAGCTCCTCGGACAATGAAACAAACAAAAAGAAGGGATTGTAATCCTCATCAGTACTGCTCTTTAGGCTATGTAAATTATGTACAGAGATTTTCCTACTGCTGCTACTTTCAAATTCTTTTCACAGTTTCTCTCTGGCCTCCCTGTCTTGTGCTCATCCTATACTGCTGGACCTAGAATGTGTTAATTTTGATCTATGCACCATCTTGAAGCTTAAATGCCTAAGTGGCAGCTACAAGTCTGAAAACCTATACAGATATAAAGTACCATGTAAAGAGAGCAGGAAAATCCCCCCCAAGATTACCCATGCCTTATTCTAGCTACCTCCTGCCTCGTTCCTTTTCCTGGTTCTCCCATAAAAAAACAAACTTTGACTCCTGCTTTATGCTCTCGTTTCCTCCTCCTGCTTCTCCATTTCTGTAGTGCATCATCAATAAATAAGATGCAGATCAGAAGGAGAGATGCAGAGAAATGTAGAGGCTACTTCTTTGCTATTGTTTATTTGGGTTAGAAAATGAAGGGGAAATTGGTGCTGCATGTTTTGCTGTAGAATGTTTGCTGTTGCATGTGTTTTGTTTCGTTTTTTTTGCTTTTTTTTCCATATGTTGGATGGTTGCTGTTGCATGCTTTGCCGTGTGATGAATGCTCCCTCTTGCTGCTGTGCTTTGCCATATTTTGAATCTTTTCATCTGTTGCAGGCTTTGTTATATACCGAATGATTGCTCTTGCTACTGTAAGGTTTGCTGTATGTTGAGTGCTTGTTAAGTGTTTTGTCATATGTCTAATGGTCACTGTTGCTGCTTGTCTGGCTGTGTGTTGAATAATTGTTACTGCTATGTGTGTTACCCTGTGTTGAGCCTTCCATTGCTACTGCGTGTTTTGCAGTATGTTGAATGGTTGCTATTGCTGCTCCATGTTTTTCTATATGTTGAATGTTTGCTGCTGTTGTGCATTTTGTAATATTTTGAATGTTTATTGTTTCATGTTTTGAGTGGTAGCTGTGGCGGCATGTTTTACTTGTGCTAAGGGTTGCTCCTGCTGGAAAAAATAGAATTTTTGCTTTGTACATTTTTCAAAACATGACTAAGGGTGACAGAGCAGGATGTTCTCTTTGTATTTACTTTTGAGGGAGAGCTGGGTTTTATTTACTGCTCTGATTATGTTTTAAAAAAAAATCTGTTTCACTGTTTGGCAAAGGAAGACTTTACAGGGCTAGAGTGCAAAATGTGTTTTTTGTTTTTGTATAATCATACTGTGGTTTTGGTCTAAAACAGTGTGTGAATGATACTGTTGGGTGATACCTAGGTTTGTGTCTCTTCTGACTCTCAGCTCTGATCTACGTTACTTCTTTATATTTTTATTAGTAAAATAAAATAGAGACCTTTCTGGTGATCAGCCTGTTAGTCTGCTTGTCATGATACTGGCCAGTGAGTGCCTGGCAGTGTCATAAACAGGGTGAACACATGCTGAGCTTCACAACACATTGCCATGCTGCCGTAACTGAATAGCAAGAGCCATTTAAAAAAATTCCCATAAAACAACTCCATGATCTGAGGAGACCCATGTAGGGAAGATGCAAT
Organism: Rhinatrema bivittatum; assembly: GCF_901001135.1. Lineage (NCBI taxonomy): Eukaryota > Metazoa > Chordata > Amphibia > Gymnophiona > Rhinatrematidae > Rhinatrema > Rhinatrema bivittatum. The sequence goes on from NC_042630.1 coordinate 22,831,175, forward strand.
AAGTTGCTGAGCAGTGATATATGAGCATCATCTGAAGACTTGTAGGCATAGAGGGATGTTGAGTAAACTAGTGTCTTGTAAAGTGCACACACTATGCACATACAGCTTGTGAACAAAACATTTTCCTTGTAAAAAGGAACTTTTTTTTTTTTTTAAATTAGAATGGTATTTCTGATCAGCCATTATCACAAATTCAAAATCTGCTCATTTTGAAAAGAGCAAACCCATGCCACTAACCACTGGGGGGAAAAACCCAAAAACATTTTGATTACTTTTTGAGTTTTCTGCATTAGCTGTGGTACATTCAAACTAACAGTGATGTCGTCATGTCTTTATTAGTCTCTTCCTTTGCATGGGAGCTAAACTGTTAAGCTTTTGCGTAACATGATTTCTTCAAGAGGCAGTCATCTTTTGGCAGAGATTTGGAAATGACATCACACACACATTCAAAGTGTACTTTAGATCCAGTTGGTCCATACTGGCAGTGATATTGCAGATGGACCATGGATCAGTCTGACTGCAGGGTTGGCAAAGCCACTTCTGATGACTTTGTTATTATGGGCCAGTGTGTAATGTCATTTGAGGAAATCTTGCTAATATGATGGTCCTTAGTTGGAAATTGAGAGAATTTCAACAACCTTAAAGTGACATCTGGAAGGTAGGGATGCTGCTGCTTATCAAGTCAGTTTCATAAACGCTGGAAGACATTTCTATTGAAATAATCTGATAGGTAATACAGACATATTTCCTGTCTTTCTGAATGGTGATGATTGTATGGTACCAGTTTAAACTTATCAGTACTTGATTGTATTCTGGGAAATCCCAGCCAGCTCTCCAGTGGTGGTGGTGGATGAATGGGGCTCTTTATGGTACTATTTTGTTATTGCTTGCATCCTTTTGGAGTCTTGTATGTGAATTTCTAGAAAATGGCTTCTGCTCAGTATCTTTTTTGATTTATTTGTTTTGTGTTTCCTTTCATTGTTGCCTTGACATTGTCTTCTGTGGTCCAGGGCAAACTTTGCATTTCAAGTGACCTTAGATTTGGACTGGGTCATGAAGTTGCATTCTCTTCAGAGAAGGGGTTTGTTCTCAGTGGCCAACTGAACTTGGATAGTCTTTGCTGATCTTGGTTCCTGATGGCCTCAAATGGTCATGGATTCACTTTTGTACCTGAGAAACTGATTTCCTCTTGTGACCTTGGTTCTTAATTGACTCAGAAATGAATGACCTTGGAGGCTGGGGCTCTTGATGACTCCAAATGGACTTCAGTAACATTGAGCCCCTTTGAGTCTTAATGGTCCTTAGAACTGGATGATCTTGGTTGACCATAGCTTGTGGTAGCATCCATTTAACTTGAATGAATCTTGCTCTTTTTAACCCTATAGATGTTCTTGAATGTAATTAACTCCAACAGCCTTGCATTGCTCCTGAAGATCCATTCAGTTGCCATCAACTTGTGTAAGAACTTCCTAGTGTGCCTTGGCACGTTATCTATGTAAGAAACCAAAAACTTTCCTTAGCTGAAATGCTGTAAAATGAATTGATGTTTTCTTTGCTATCCTGCCTTCCCTCTTCCATTAAACTGTTGATGAACAAAAAATGTTTTGAGTTTGTATGCTGACTGCCACAGTCCATAGTGGTGAATATCGGTAGAGGGGTGGATTAGGCCCTTCTTGGTACTGATTCTTCAAGAAATGAATTTATGCATATAGGAGCAGGTCCTTTTTAAAAATAGCTAATCTTCCTAATTTCAGTGGTGTCTTCATGAAACATTCATGATTCTAATATCCATTTGCATTTAGATGTCTATGTAATGGTTGCACGTACTGGAGAACAAAGGCCTCCACCTCTAGAAATGAAAAGTTTACTTCTTAGACTGAAGTGATCCAATGCCATTGCTAGCATGTGACCCAATTCCAAGAGGAAGACTCATTTTATTTTTTTTCCTATTTTTGGTTTTTGAATGTAACATCACCTGAATCGTTTGTGGAACTTGCAGCCCCTGCTTCTGCCATTTGAAATGAGAAATAGAGATATCAAAGTTTTTTATTTATCAGGAATGGGGTATTCTGGACCACTTCTCTCCAGGAGCTGGGGTTCCAGTGCTGGAGCAGACTCAAGCTTTTGAGTTATAATCAAATTGTACAAGTTATGCCAAAATAAATCTCTTTGGTTTTGGTTTTTAGAGCAGCTCTAGCCAAGTGATGCCAGGCATATAGAATATCCATAAACCATTATGTGCTGAAGATTTCAGCCAGGGGGACCAACTGGTCCTTTGCTTTTAGAGAACAAGGCTGATCGAGTGTGGTTTTAGCCCCGTTCATTCTTGGGCTTGTAGTTCATCTGTAAGAAAAGCAAGAACTACAGGTTCATAGCTGCTCCCTGATAGCTCATAGCCAGCTGGGGCCTGCACTGGAAGTGTTTCAGCATCTGTAAACCTGAAACAGGATTTATTGCAACTGACTGCTATTATTAACTTCAACTGTGATATTTCATTAGCAGACTCTGGAAGAAGCTGCAGCACCTTTCAGCTGAGTTAGTATTTCAGATACAAACACCTACCCATCAGTGTTGGGCAAAGTGGGGCAACGTGAGAGAAAGTGACTCGCCCTGAAATCAACATTCATAACAAAAAAAAATAGGAGTAAATATGATTACATCATACATCCTTACAAATAATTTTTATTGCAAATGTTTTTGAGCTGTACACAAACTTAAAAACCTAAACCAGTCATGGTTTACATAGTATACATATCTCGAAATACAATTTCTATGAAATAATCATTCACACAATATATATGTTGCTAAGGTACACAATACCAAGTACCTCTTAATTTAATCACACATGATATCATACATCCATCATTCGCATATACCATAAAATACCCCAAATATACCACTCCCCACAATCCCATCCAATTTTTATAAAATATTCCCCAAACTTTTCCACAATGATATCCCCTGAAGTCATACACTGTTTCAGTGACAGCCAGGGATTAGGATGGAGGCACAGGAGCTCAAGTGACTCACCTGCTATGACGTAGAGAGTTGGTGACCGAGCCAGAGATTAGAACTAAGGCTATAGTGAAATAAAGCAGGGGCGGGCCGTTCTGGTCTGTTGAGGGATGTATGGTAAATTAGCTGGGTTTTCAGGATATCCCTAATGAATATGCACAGAAGCAATTTGCATACATCCTGCCTCCATTGTAAGTAAAATCGCTCCCGTACATATTCATTAGGGATATCCTGGAACCTTGGCTGATTTGCAGTCCTCAAGGACCAGAATTGCCCACTCCTGAGAGAGTGATTTCCACATGGTCAGTGGCAATCAAAAATTAGAGCTGAAGCACAATGAGACAAGGAGGTCACTCAAAGTCGCAGTCAGAATAGATTAAAAATGTCTTGCCCAGTCTTATTGAGTACCTCCACCTAGTGATATTTTTGTACAGAATTGCAGCAAGCCAACCAGATTTAAGTATGAAAAGAAAAAAAGACAAATCCATAGTGGGCGAATGTTGCTGAGGATAAAGAAATGCTCACCCTTAGCTTTAATACTAGGGCAAATGATGGTGTAGCAATAGTGCTGAATCTTCAGGTGACAATAACCAAGCCATGATTTTATGCCATAGTGAACCTGTTTATGGATCCGCTGTAGTAGTAAACAGAGACCGCAGCAACTATTAAAAAAAAACCAAAAAAAACAAAAAACTAAAAGGACTGTTGTACAGTCGTGAACCTTTAAAGATAAAAATGGATAATGGGCTGTGAGTTTTAAGCAATAAACCTGCTCTGATATGAACAACAATCAATAAGGGCCCTGACTTTTATGGTCTGGGAAACTAATAAACATGGGGGTAACCTACACAGTGCAGCAGATACTACCCTAAGCTTGCTGGGCAGACTGGATGGACCATTTGGTCCTTGTCTGCTGTCATTTCTCTGTTTTCTATGTATGAAAGCAACTAAGAGACCAGGAAATGGAAGAACTGGTAGAGGATCTCCCAGATTGGATGATGGAGATGGACGAATATGCTGGAATCCAGAAGACGGGTTTATGCTAAGTATCCTTTCCTAACTCCCAAGGTGAAAAGTATGGTAACATCAACAAAGCCATAACCTGCATAAAAGGAAAATCTATTGATTACAGAAGTAAAACACCATTAAACAAAGCCAAAGCAGACATTTTCTGGAGAAATTTGGGGATCATATGGAATAACTAGAAAAGTAGACCGGCTACCCAGCATACAGGAGAATAACAAAAGGGCAAATATCACAATCCCGTAATAGCTGGAAAAAGATATGGAAAAGCTAAGGGAAGCTGGAAAAGTAGTCGAGCCAAGATGCAAATGGGGAAAAAAATAGCAAATATGGTAAAAGTGGGGGACAAGACTTTTACTTTTAAATACATTAGTGATAGAAGGAAGTGGCATTGTGAGACTTGGAGGTGAAGGAAAGAAATAGGTAGAGGCTGAAAAGTAAAAAGCGGAATTGCTTAATAAATTTTTCTGTTGAGTATTCACTGAAGGGCCAGGAGTAGAACCACACACACAAAAAAAAATGGACACCAATAGGATGGGAGGTGATATTGTCCCCCCTGTAAGAACCTGTGAGACCTCAGTTGGAATACTGGGTACAACCACTGGGAGACTGCATCTTTAAAAGGATATAAACTATGTGGAGTTGATCCAGAGAGGGTGGTTACTAAAATGGTCTGTGTCTTTGTATAGGGAAGGGATAGACTTAAAGATCTAAACATTATATCATCGAGGAAAGGCAGGCTAGGGGAAATATAATTTAATGAACTACCTGTATCATATCAATGCACAAGTTTCTTTCAGTGGAACGAGGGAGCATGGGATGAGGGTGAAAGGGAGGTAAACTGAGGAGTAATCTAAGGAAGTATTTCTTTGCATAAAGGATAGTGGCTGTGTGGAACAGCCTTACTGTGGAGGTGATGGAGCCAAAGAGGAGAGCTGCATTCAAGAAACTGTGGAACAAGCACATGGCACTTCTGAAGAAGTAGTAGGAATTGTAAAGATGAGCAGACTAGATAGGCCCAATGGTCTTTTTCTGCCATCATGTTTCTATATTTATTTATGTATTTAAAACAACTTTATTCCTTGTATAAGGCAGATCATGTGCTTGCCATATAAAGCGGCAATTTCAGCACAGACAAACATGAATATACTAAACAAATATAAAAACTCAGGCTTGCAAAGTAAAAGAAAAAAAAAGATTAAACTAAGACGTTTCATATAGGCAAAAGCAGCCATTGAAAGATAAGCCCTCAGCTTTTTCCTAAAAGTCAATACAGATTCAAGTTTAAATTCCGATGGTAAGCCGTTTCATAACTGTGGGCCTGCAATTGAAAATGCTCAGCTCTGAGTTGCTTGCACTAGAGAGTCCTTAAAAACCGGAACAGTCACTGCTTATGGTTGATCATAACACTTGACAAGGAACAAAATGGGACAACAATCGTAAGTGATCATTCTGCAAGGCCTCAAATACTAACATTACGAATGTAAACTTTATTGGGGCAGCTATAAGAAGCTAGTGTAACTTAATCAAAATGGTAGAGGTTTAAGTCTTCCACATCCAGTAACAAGGCAGAGGATCACAGCGCTTCAACCCATACAGAAGCACATATCAAGCAGCTCGCCCCACAGGCAGGAGCCAGTCCTTTTGGAACAAGCACAACAAGCACAACAAAAGGGGAGCCAGCTCGGGCCCAGGTCCCAGCCGCACCCCACAATGAAAATCAGCTGACCCGTCCAAAGGAAGAAGCTATAGGGGGCAGACTTGCCCTATTTTACCAAAGATGGGTCGAGATAAATTTGGACAAGTGGGTCCTAGCCATTATCCGAGAGGGATATTACCTGGATTTCCACCACCTCCCTCCGGACAAATTTGTGGTTTCCCCCTGCCACGACCCTTCCAAGAGGATGGCAGTGGAGGCTACACTGACCAGATTATTGGCCTTAGAGGCTATAACACCGGTACCCACACAACAAATAAATACTGGACATTATTCCATTAATTTTATCGTTCCCAAGAAAGAAGGAATGTTCCGGCCCATACTGGACCTCAAGTCGTTCAACCACCATCTGAAGATTCCTCGCATCCGCATGGAAACCCTATGCTCGGTAATAAGGGCGATACAACTGGGAGAGTTCCTTACATCCATGGATCTGTTGGAAGCCTACCTACACATTCCAGTCCATCAAGAGCATCAGCATTTTCTATGCTTCATGATCTTGGACCACCACTACCAGTTCCGGGCACTATCATTCGGGTTAGCCTCAGCACCCTGGACGTTCACCAAAATCATGGTGGTAGTGGCAGCAACACTGAGGGAGGAAGGAATCCCCATACACTCTTACCTGGACAATTGTGTGATTAGGGCGAAATCCCTAGAGGAAAGTCACCAGGCAACCAACAGAGTCAAAACTCTACTAGAGAGCCTTGGGTGGGTGGTCAACACAAACAAGAGCTGTCTGCAACCCTCCCAATCTCTGGAATACCTGGGAGTCTGGTACAACACCAAACAAGACAAGGTCATCCTGACACTGGCAAGGAGATCAGTACTGATGACCCAGTTGCGAACCCTATTGAGCGAGCTTTGTCCCACAGCATGGGACTACCTCCAAATCCTCGGCCTCATGGTGTCCACACTGGAAGTAGTGCCATGGGCAAGAGCTCACATGAGACTCCTACAGCGCTCCCTACTATCACGATGGAACCTGCTGTCCCAGAACTACACCGTTTGCCTCCAGCTCCTGAACAAAGTTCGGACCCAACTAAGATGGTGGCTACAAGAAGGTCATCTGAGCAAGGGAGTGAGGCTATCCTCACTGACCTGGATCCTCCTCACCACGGACGCCAGCCTACGAGGATGGGGATCACACTGCCAGCATCCCACCCACGGCTGCCATCACTCATGGAATCCTCAGGCAACATCTCCGAGAGCGAGGTATTCACAGGTAAGCCATGCTTCCCTCCAATTAGGACACCCATCATACCGGGTGTCGACGTTTCTCGGTTGAGGGCACTGGTGGTCTCCAGCTATAACCAATTCAATCAGTTCAAGTTAATCACAAGTTATTATTCCCTGTTTTTTGTAACTTTCTCACGTCCTAATTATTGTTTTAATATTTTTTAAGTTTCACACTATATTTAATGTTGAATTGGGAAATGTTTATCACTATGTTACTCCCTGCCTCCACACACATGTTAATTGTAAACCGGGTTGATGTGATTCTTATCATGAAACTCGGTATAATAAAAATAATAAATAAAAATAAATAAATAATCAAGATAACCAAGATGTATAACTTGGATAACTTGATAAACTTTATAAGTTATTCAGTCATGCATATATCCAAGATTGCTTTTTGAGGAGAATACTGAAGAGCTGCAGTTCCTGCAGAGGTATATGTACTCGGGCTGACGTCAGATTGAAATCTGATCCATCTCCTACTGCTACGAGGAGTACACTATACCCATTGGTCCTGAGTCCATCTGTCTATACCAGTGCTTTCCAAACTGTGTGTCGGGACACGTTAGTATGTCGCCTGCAGTGTGCAGGTGTGTCGCGCAAGCCCGGTCAACTCTGATGCGAGTTTGGGCTTTTTTTTTCTAGAGATTCACTTTTTTTTTTTCAGTTTATGGGTTGCTTATTATTGGATGATTTTGCTGTCAATCGCGTTTTTTGGGGGGGCTTGGTGGGTGGAACGAGCCCAGCCATCCTTGCATTGGCTGCTGCTGCCGATGAGGCCTGGCCATGAGGAGTACTGACTGCAAGCAGCAGTGTCTGGTGATCATGGAAGGGAGTGAAGCACTTAACTGGCAACAATCAAAAAGACGAGGTACATGAGTGTGGGGGCCAGACATGTGCTGGGGGGAGAGAGATGAGTGAGTCGGGGGCAAACGTGCTGGGGGGACAGACATGTGCTTGAGGGGGAGAGATATGAGTGTGTGGGGGCCAGACATGTGCTGGGGGGAGGAGAGAGATGAGTGTGTGGGGGACAGACAATTTGTTTTATTATTGTTTCTCATAAATTATAACAATAACATGAATCTTGGAATATATATTTTTAATATAAATTTAAGGTTTTCATGAGAGAGGTTGTGTCGTGAAACATTTTATTTATGTATATATTTAAGGAAACATACATAAATTGTTGAAATATGTTTCGTTCGTTTAACCTTTAACCTCTGGTTTACTAGTAGACTGAATTACCGTGTCCCGAAATTATGTTTGTCTAAAAAGTGTGTCACCAACATGAAAAGTTTGGAAAGCTCTGGTCTATACTAAGGAAAATGAAATTATCAGGTAAGTCATTTCTCCAATTTTCATAATGGAGAAAGGTGAATAGGGGCGTGTCAGGGATCTGTACTAGGGCTGCTGCTTTTTAACATATTCATAAATGACTGCTTTGTGGGAATGAGTGAGGTGATCAAATTTCCGATGATACTAAAGTATTCAAAGTTGTTGAATCACAAGAGGATTGTAAGAAATTGGGAGTCTGGGCATCCAAATGGCAGATGACATTTAATGTAGATAAGTGCAAAGTGATGCATGTAGGGAAGAGCAACCCACTTTGGGAGTCACCATCTAGGAAAAGGATCTAGACAACATTTGTGGATAAGTTGAAATCCTCTGCTCCGTGTGTGGCAGCATCCAAGAAAGCAAATGGACTGCTAGGAATTATAAGAAAAGGCACAGAGAATAAAACAGAAAATATATTACTGCTATATCGCTCCATGGTGTGACCTCATCTTGCGTATTGTGTGCAATTCTGGTCACCGCATCTCAAAAAAGATATAGCAGATGTAGAAAAGGTACATAGAAGGGTGACCAAAATGATAAAGGGGATGGAATGATTCCTCAATGAGAAAAGGTTAAAGATATTAGGGTGCTTCAGTTTGGAGAAAAGACGGCTGAGGGGAGATATGACAGAGGTCTATAAAATAACAAGGGGAGTAGAATGGGTAAATGCGAATCAGTTATTTACTCTTTCAGAAAGTATAAACACTAGGGGATATTCAATGAAGTTACTAGATGCTAAGTTTAAGATAAATAGGAGAAAATATTTTTTTTTACTTAATGCAAAATTAAACTTGGGACTTCATTGCCAGGAGATGTGGTGAAAGCTGTTAGTTTAGCTGGATTTAAAAAAGGAATTTGACAAGTTCTTGGAAGAAAAGTCCATAATTCATTATTAAAGTAGCCTTGGGGAAATTCCCTGCTAATCTCTGGAATAAGCAGCGTGGAATCTATTGACCTTTTGGGATCCCGCCAGGTACTTGTGTCCTGTATTAGCCACTGTTGGAAACCAGAATACTGGGCTTGATGGACCTTTGGTCTGACCCAGTATGGTAAGTCTTATGTTTGTACAGTACAGAACTGGAGATGGCACAATAAAGTTACATGGCTAATCCACTGGAAAGTGTATAAACAATAACTTTGCTATACTAGACAAACTTTGGGATCACATCCCTGACAGAATTGTAGATCATGACAGTGGCATTATCTGGGATATTCTCATTTGAACGAATTAAAAGGTCAATGCAAGAAAACTGGACATTTTGGTAAAGGAGAAGAAAGGCATTGCTAACAGAAGTGTCAGTCTTAAGCGATTATTCTTTTTTAGAACTTTCATTTTTCATTATTTTTTTTTTTTTGCAATAAAAGTACAACAAACATCCAAGTCATACTTTTTCTTACATCCTTCAATTACAGTTTTATAATGAGAAAACGTGCAAAGAGCCCAACCAAAAGGAAAAAGAACAAATGAAAATAATCTCTGTATTATAAAACATACCATTGTAAGAGATATTTTAAGAAAGGGCATGGAAGGAGCGAGGATCCTCAAGCACCAAGAGATGCAGACAAAATAGTCCCAATTAATTGTATTGGGCCCCACTGCCCTGATGGAAAAGACCTTGCAAGCACATCTCCATATGCTGCCTGGGTACATTTCAACCCATGAGCCTTGGGTGGGTGGTCAACACAAACAAGAGCTGTCTGCAACCCTCCCAATCTCTGGAATACCTGGGAGTCTGGTACAACACCAAACAAGACAAGGTCATCCTGACACTGGCAAGGAGATCAGTACTGATGACCCAGTTGCGAACCCTATTGAGCGAGCTTTGTCCCACAGCATGGGACTACCTCCAAATCCTCGGCCTCATGGTGTCCACACTGGAAGTAGTGCCATGGGCAAGAGCTCACATGAGACTCCTACAGCGCTCCCTACTATCACGATGGAACCTGCTGTCCCAGAACTACACCGTTTGCCTCCAGCTCCTGAACAAAGTTCGGACCCAACTAAGATGGTGGCTACAAGAAGGTCATCTGAGCAAGGGAGTGAGGCTATCCTCACTGACCTGGATCCTCCTCACCACGGACGCCAGCCTACGAGGATGGGGATCACACTGCCAGGAGTCCATCTGTCTGCACTACGGAAAACGAAATTATCAGGTAAGTAATTTCTCCATTTCCTAGCATGTAGCAGATGGACTCAGGACCAATGGGATGTATAAAAGCTACTCCCGAACTGGGTGGGAGGCTGCCCGTGGTCCACTTAGTATTGCCCTTGTGGAGAGCCTGCACATCCACTTAGTACTGCCCTCGGGAGAGCCTGCACATCCAGGTGGTAGAACCTAGAGAAGGTGTGGATGGAGGACCATGTCGCCACCCGACAGATCTCGGCGGGTGACAGCATCTTGGTTTCTGCCCAGGACACTGCCTGGGCTCTAGCGGAATGGGCCTTGACTTGCAAAGGCAGCAGCTTGCCTGCTTCCCTGTAGGCCGCCTTGATAACTTCTTTGATCCAGCGGGCTATGGTTGCCCGCGAGGCCACTTCCCCTTGCTTCTTTCCGCTGTGAAGGATGAATAGATGGTCCATCTTCCATATGGATTCAGACCTTTCCAGGTATCGGACTAGGAGTCTGCAGACGTTGAGGTGGTGCAGGCGGCGAGATTCCTCCGAATCCTTAAGCTCATCTGGCAATGGAAGCGAGATGGTTTGGTTGAGATGGAAGTGGGAAACCACTTTGGGGAGGAAGGTCGGGACCGTGCGTAACTGATCCTAGTCATCTTAGCAGGATCCTCCTTCAGACCTCTCTGTGGCCTGTCCCTCCGACTATTAACATTAAAGACATCCTTCCTGGTGGCAGTCTGTTCAGCCCGTCTTATCTCAGAGCTACAGGCACTGTCCTGCCAGGAGCCGTTCCCTCTTGGCACAATGTGAGGGTTACGAGCAGTAAATCTTGTACTGAGAGAAGGAAGCAATATCCAGCATGCCCTGGTGTAGGAGGGAGGTTCATCCCTGCCGTGGTGTGTGCAAAACAACCCGTAGATTATCCCCATTCACATGAAAGAGTTAATGACTTAAAACGTTTTTACACTTTTTTGTATTTATTTATATATTGTATCTTTTTTTTCCAGGGTGCAGTGCTCTTATGAGCTGCTTAAACCACACATAGGTTCTGTTGTGGAAAGCAGATTAGTATAATCAGCAGTTGGCAAAACTGTATCCGTAAGCAAAAGTCTTCCTCTCCTCCTCTCTTTAGTTGGAAACAATGTATTTTCCTTCTTTATTCTTAGATGTGATGAAATTCTCTTAATGGAGCAGTTCCTGTGCCCATGCAAATGTGAATTTAAAAATGGTTTAAATATAATAGGGCAAATTGAAAATTAAATTGGGACTGAAATATATACTTACACTTGAGGTTCCAGCAGAGAAAGTTAGTTGGGTGAGGGGTGTATGACATTGCTAAGAGGCTATGGTTATATTAATCTGCTTTCCACAGCTGAATCTGTGTCTGCATTACACCCTGCATGCACCCTAGAAAAAGAAAAGGGAAAAAAAAATACAAAGTTTTTAAGTGATTAACCCTTGGATACATTTTTTATTTATTTGATTTAGATTCTGCTTGTCGATGCTGCAAAGTGGATTGCATTTAGATTCTATAGGTATTTCCCTGTCTCCAGAGAGCTTACTATCTAAGTACCTGATTCACTAAGGGTTTTTCCCCCGTAGATACAAAATGGGAGAAAAGCCTTAATGAATCTGGCCCTTAATACGAGGGCGAAGTGACTTGTCCAAGGGACAATTGACTGTTTAAATGTATCCTCACTTGATCCACAGATTGATTGGGTTCTTTGTTTAATAACACTCAACAATGTGCAAAGCAAACTCATTTGGAGACCTTACCCCCATGAGTGGCAGAGCTGGGGCTTGCAACTGAGAACATAAGAGATGCCGTACTGGGTCAGACCAAGAGTCCATCAAGTCCAGTATCTTGTTTCAAACAGTGGCCAATCCAAGTCACAATTACCTGTCAAGTTCCCAAGTATTAAATAAATCTAAATCTACTATTGCTTATTAATTAATAGCAGTTTATGGATTTTCCCTATAGGAACTTATCCAAACCTTTTTTAAACCCAGCTACACCAACTGCCGTAACCACATCCTCTGGCAATGAATTCCAGAGCTTAATTGTGCGTTATGTGAAAAATAATTTTCTCCAATTTGTTTTAAATATGTGACTTTCTAACTTCGTGGAGTACCCTCTAGTCCTTGTATTACCCTTAAGAGAAACATGGGGGTAACCTGCACGGAGCAGCAGTTACTACCTTGGGAAGCTTGCTGAGCAGAGTAGATGGACCATTTTGGGCTTTTTCTGCCGTTACTATGTATTATCCGAAAGAGTAAATAACGATTCATGTTTCCTGTTCAAGTCCTTTCATGATTTTGTAGACCTCTATCATATCTCCCCACTCAGCCGTCTCTTCCCCAAGCTGAACAGCCCTAACTTCCTTAGCCTTTCCTCATAGGGCAGCCATTCCATGCCCCTTATCATTTTGGTCTCCCTTCTCTGCACTTTCTCCAGTGCAACTATGTATTTGTTTGAGATGCGGCTACCAGAATTGCACACAGTGTTCAAGATGCGATCTCACCATGGAGAGATACAGAGGCATTAGGACATCCTCTGTTTTATTTTCCATTCCCTGCTTAATAATTCCTGACCTTCTGTTTGCTTTTTTGACTGCCGCAGCACACTGAGCTAACAATTTTGATATATTATCCTCTATAACACCCAGATCTCTTTCCTGGGTGGCAGCTCCTAATATAGAACCTGACATTGTGTAACTATAGCATGGGTTATTTTTCCCTGTATGCATGGCCGTGCACTTGTCCAGGTTAATTTTCATCTGCCATTTGGAGGTACGTGATAAAGTTACTTTCTCCTCTGTTTTTCCTCCCCCTTCACCTCACTTACACATCTCTTTCTGATCCCCTCCAGCTCTCCTCTCTGCCCTGGTTGTATTCTGCCATGCTATGTGCCTGCTGCTTTGTCCTTTTTTCCCAGGAACCTTTTCTGCCAAGAGCTTAATGACTTCCTGGCAGGCTGTGCCTGTAGCATTCCCAGGAAACTATTAAAGAGCAATCCACGCTTTTGCTTTTCCTCCTCCAGTCTGGCAGGGAAAGACATGGAGTGATACACACCCACTTCTGAACCTCTGCCTACCCTTCTCTCCCTCCTCAGCCACTATATCAGTAATTGCCCCTGCTTTTCCCCTTAGTTCCTGTAACTCCTTTACCCTTGCCTTTCCCCTTCTGCCTCTCTCTCCCCTCAGCAGTTCCCGTGTCTCTGTTTATTGCCCACTTTCCCCTGCCTGCCAGGGTTGCCAGTTTTTTTTTTTTTATGGCTATATGTATTACATAATGTGAAAGCGTTTCAAATAGCAAAGAATCACAAATGAACTGAGCTCCACGCTGTGGTTGATCGCTTTTCCATCCTGTGCTCTCACTGTAGACCTGTTTTCTGCACAGTGTGGTGGTTACAAATCATATTTGGCACACCCTGCAAACCACTGTTCTTTGAAACACAGTAGGAAACTTTGGAGTTTTTTTTCTCTGTGCACAGTTTAGTTCAAAAGTACAGAACCAAAGGAATGCCAGGGTGTTCTTACAGACAAATCTTTACAGAACTTGCAGACACAATTTATTGCTCATTTTTTACAGACCAAAGTTAGCAACCCTGCTACCTGCTCCTTCTTCCCTTCTGCAGTTCTGGTTATTGCCTTTGCTTTTCTCCGCTCTTGCCCCCTCTCGCCTCTCATCAGTTCCTATACCTCTGGTCATTGCCCCTGCTTTTCCCCTCCTGACCTTTTCTCTTCCCTCAGCAGTTCTTGTATTTTATTTATTGCTCCTGCTGTCTAGTTTCTATTTTAAAGTTTATTTTTGCAAAACCTGCTTTTCTATCTAGTCCTTTGCTGCACTCTGGTGGTAGTCTGTGGAACTGTAGCTCAGGGAAAATTAAATTTATACAAGCTTTGACTAAAGTCTTGCAGTTACCATGTTTTAACTCATAAAGATTAATAAGTTACATGTGATATCTGTACAGGGTTATAATGAGCATTTATGTCTCTGTGCATCTTTTAAGCTATAATTATATTTGTTAAAGACTATTTGTTTAGATACAATATATAAAGAGTTTAGAAACACAGAAATGTGATGGCAGAAACTCACTCTATGGCCTATCTAGTCTACCCATCTACACAACTAATACAGCACTACAATTTCCATGACGCCCTCAGAGATACCTGTATTTATCCAATGCTTTCCTGAATTCAGGCATTGTTTTGTCTCCACCACTTCCATGGGGAGTCTGTTCAATGCATCCACCACCCTATCTGTAAATAAATATTTCCCAAGATTTCTCTCAGATCTACCCCCTTTCACCCTTATTCCAAGATCCTCTCATTCTAAATTCTGCTTTCCATTAAAAGAGGCCCACTTCCTGTGCATAGAAATCATGGAGGTATTTAAATGGCTCTAGCATATCTCTCCCATCTCCTCTATCCTCTAAGATCTATATGTTTATTATCTTTAAGTCAGTCCCCATATAGTTTTGGTAGTCACCCTCTGCACCGACTGCAACCAGTTTATATCCATAAGAACATAAGAAATTGCCATGCTGGGTGTGACCAAGGGTCCATCAAGCCCAGCATCCTGTTTCCAACAGAGGCCAAACCAGGCCACAAGTTCCTGGCAATTATCCAAACACTAAGAAGATCCCATGCTACTGATGCAAGTAATAGCAGTGGCTATTACCTAAGTAAACTTCATTAATAGCAGTTAATGGACTTCTCCTCCAAGAACTTATCCAAACCTTTTTTAAACCCAGCTACACCTTTTGAAGGTGCGGTCTCCAGAATTGAACACAGTATTCCAAGTGAGGTTTCATCGGGGACCTATAGAGGTGCAATATCACCTCCCTTTTTTCTGCTGGCCATTCCTCTCTCGACGCAGCCCAGCATCTTTCTGGCTTTTGCTTTTGTTTGGCCACCTTAAGATCATTAGATATGGACACAATGCGCGGATAAGGCGCATGCTGATCCAGCTCGGGTGCTCCCCCTAAATTCATAGACTTTGTGATGGACAAAAGGAAGCAGTCTAAGCACTTTTTCCCAGCGAGGAGAGTGGGAACCTTCTGAATAATTTTGTTGTGAAAAATAATTCTGGAATGATGACCAAAAGCCAAAAAAAAGAAATAAATTGGCTGGGAGAAATGCTGGAAAAATGGCAGAAGGGCCTCATAGTCCGAAAGTGTTGACCAGAGTGGAAGGACTAGTGTCAGAGGTAAGTGTGGCGGTGATAAAAGTTCTTGGATTGAAACCCAACAGATAAACGAGGCACTGGCCGATATTAAAAACAAATGTTAGACCCGCAACCTAGAATCGCAGAGGTTGAGTCAGAAATACAGGTTCTTAAAACAGCGCAAATGAAAATGTCTGCATAAGTGTTGGAGATAAAATTGAGGTCTTAGAGAATAAAGGTAGGAGGAACAATGTATGATTCATGGGTTTCTCTATATTGGACCATGATCTTCATTCCCTACTGAAGGTTGACTGCTAAAGTAACGGGGACTGGCAGACCTTGTCCCGTCAGGTACCTTTCAAGAGGGCAAACCGGCTGGGACTGATGCAACAAAACCAGAGTGGACTACGTGTCGCAAAAGCAAACTTGCTCAATGGCGCGTACAAGCCACCGATTTTGCAAGCTTATCATAAATGTGCCGAATTGAGAGACAAGGAAACCACACACACACACACACACACACACACACACCCCCCAGGTAGGCTCCCATTCATTCTTACACTCACACAGGGACCCCCAGGCAGGCTTCAATTTATTCCACACTTGTATGGTCTGCTGGTGTGGCTGCTTCTTGGGGAGTGGTAGGCAGATGTGAAGGCAGGCAGCTCCTGAACGCTGTGATCCTCCCCCCCCCCCCTTCTCAAAAGCTGATTCTTGGGCAGGAGTTGTAAACTTACAACTTCTGCCCACAAGCTGGCTGCTGAGAAGGGGGACAATCACAGTGTACAGTAGGCTGAGGAGACAGTCAGCAGTAGAGATTGGATTTCTCTTGCAAGCTGCAGTTTGTGCTCCAAAAGAGCTGCATGCAGTTTGCGAGACACCATTTGGCCACCCCCCGTGTTAGCATAGCTCTCTTCTTCTTGTAATGTCACACACTGCATGTATATACAGTTCCTCAACAGCATGCAATTACATTAAATATAGTGCGGAATGCACAGACTGCAGGATGGCTGTACAGGTGATGGGAAGAGATATGGGATGCAGGCTTGGTCTAACAAGAGATAATGGCATGGAATATAGCTGATACTGTATTTCACTAATAACTCCTAGTGTAACCTGGCATTGAATGACTGATTAGCTGAAACCAAGTATGAATACTGAAATGTGCATGCACATAGTGGCAGGTATCAAGTATCATGGCTCTTGGTTTGGGAGGTTTTTTTTAAGTGGACTTTACTACATTCCTTGCCCTGAGCTAATATGTGGCTGGAATATTCACTGAGAGGTAGTTATGTTAATCTGGTATAGCCCTATGGACAGAGGTAGGTGGTATATTAGAGCCTGGCCAATGAATAGAGGGCCAGAGTCCACATTGTCAAATGCATGAAGTGTAGGACAGGAGAAATGCAAAATGGGTATTAGAGGTCACCTCTTATATTACACTTCTTGCGTCACAAGAATTGGAATCTGGTTCTTGAAAGCAAAGGCCTCAGTACAAAGGGTCACACCCACTTTTCTCTGTAGTGCAACAATATTAACATCTCATATCTACCCTTTCTAATAATACTCAAACAAGGGGGCAAGCTGTGCAACTAACAAGCAGCTTCTTCAAACTAAAGAATGTAAGTAAATGTGTGTCTCAGAGCACTGTTAAAGACTGAAATCTGTAGCCGAATGACTACATGCAAAACGATGTTTCAAAGGAGTTTGGACCAGTGAATGCAGGAGAACTGCCTTACATATTCCTAGCAAGGTATGATGGAAAGATTAATACTTATTACAGTCACATAGGATCAGGAAGATTATTAAGCTAATGGGTTCTGTGAGGTCCTTGCAACATGGATTGGGAACTGTTGGACACAGGAATCTGGTCTTCATGGACCTTAGTGTTACTCACAATGATTATTAATATGTAAACTACATGTTACTTGAAGTGCGTTCTCATGAGATGTGTTCTTACAAGGGTCAAGGAAGGCTACATCTAGTTCAGATGGGGGTTTATAATGGTGTGGCTAGGCTGCAATATGTGAAACCAAAGCCATCACACTGAACCATGCCAACTCTTTTTCGCACAAGTGATGTGGGAAATGGCTGCTGGACATAGCTTCTCACACCTGTTGCCTTCCTAACATACCTAATGAAAGGAAGTATAATGAGGCATTAACAAGTACCCACTCTGTCAATGAGTTTACTTTTGGTGTGTTAAAAAGTTGATTTCGTTGTTTAGATAAAATGGGAGGGAGCCTTAAAATATGACCCTCATATTGAGGCAGAGATAACTCTGATGTTCTGGGTGCTTCATAATATAGCTCTCTAACATGGCATCCCAGCTGACATGATCCCGAAGCTAGAAGAGTATTCATTGTGTCCCCCTGCACATACTAGAAAAAGCACACACCCTAGTAGCCAGGTTTGAAACACCATCATAAAGCGCTACTTTGCCTGTAAGTTGCACTTATTGCCTTGTCATATAGTTGAAATGAATAGTGCAGTTTTCCTTTGGCTTTAAACCTCTCCATCTCTCATGCCTTTTCTTGTTTCCTCTTCTGCAGGAGTCCCAGCTCTTATGTGCTGATATGTAATCTAGGCCTCTACAAACCAGGTAAAACTCTGAGATACATAGAGGGCAGGGAGATTACTTAGAAGTGCATAGAATATCTGCCCAGTGTATCTTCGGCCCTGCTATGGGAGGTTCTCTATGACTTACGTGACATTGTGTTGGTAAAGACCAATTATATAGGGTGTTCAGGCCTCAGTTGTAACAATGAAGCTGCCGCTTACATTCTACCAGACCTCACATGATTGCTAATGAAAAGCCTGCAGGCACAATTGAGCATCTGAGCACATCCACATATATGTCTGGCCAAACACTGGCTCTGCAAGGCCTGGTGATATACTTAGAGATTGGGTGGATTATGTTATGACCCAGTCATGGCTTTCTCTTGGTCACAGAGCTTCCCTTTGACTTATGGAGTTCTTCACCAACATCTCTGAAATGTTTGCTCTCCTAACAGGCTTAGAATTTTTGCTTTGCATTTTTGTTTATTTCTTCACTTGGGCAGGACATTGACCTATCCTTATCCACAAACTGCACAGCTGGCAAGAGCTATAGCTAGATTAGAGTTGATACAAACTTTTATCATTATCCAGAGGGGGGCACAACCTTTCTTAGTGATGTGTTATCTATTTTCTTCACAGGTTGGTTTCTGATGCATGGCAGTGTGTCAACATCTGGACTCTGGCCTTTGATTGATAGCTTTACTGATCTTCACATGAAGTGGATATAGCCATATCAGTTGGTATGCCCAAAACACACACCATAGCAATGACCTGTATGCACATTACTATGTAAGCTGCTTGGAGGACTGCCTTACTTATGCTTCAGGTGCTCACATTATATATATATCATGCAATGCGTGTGCCCGTAAGATTTCATTTAGAAAGTTTGAGTGTATCTTTTCTCTTGTGGAAACTCTGAAGAGGTCATGTTGTTGACTGTCATAAGAATCCATGTTGGTTTCCACCAAATCATGGATTGTATATGCTTCAGCCTGATAGCTAGGGACCTTGTTTCGCTGTGGGGAGTTTACTGTAACAGAGAGTTTCAGGGTTACCTGGCAAAGAGCTGCTGTTAAAAAAGGACATCGCCACACAATTGTCTCCAGTGCGTCATTACAAGACAGTTGAGCACTAACGTTTGTGTATCCCAAAAAGTTGATGCTATTTAAAAAAAATAATACAACAAATGCCCCTAAGGTGATCAGAGTATAAAGGGGCAGCACTATACCCAAGCAGATGTGATAAGAAATCTGAAGGCTTTGACTGTGCACCAAAGTGTACATCTATAAAATATGCATAGGTCCACTTCCGAGCGCATGCACATATGATTCAGTATGTGTCAATATCAGCAAAAGTTGAGGAGGAAAAATCTTTGCAACGATCCAATTTAATTCTTAGATGAACAATGTATTAGTTAAACTTCACAGTAGGTGCAGTCCCCCAACATATGACCGTGTTTTGCCAGATGGGCTCTGTCAGGAAGGACCCCCCCAAAAATAAGGTTCAGATCAAATTTCAGAGGCCATTAAAAGCTTGCTATCACAGAGAAATGTGCACCTTATGAGATCACATGAAATGAGAGCAATCACACTGCAGATAACACACACATAGAGATGTTCAGGGAGTGGTCTTGAGGCCACAGTAGGGTGGGCGTTTCAAAGGTTTTTGTTCATAAATGAGCACATACTACACACGTTTCAATCCAGAGTAGACTCTGTTCCTGGTTCTACTAACACAGGGGTTGGCAATCCTATTCTGAAGAAAATTCTCAAGTTGCTCAGGATCACAAAAAAAGAAATCCTGCATCTCCTAGTTTAATATAACATTTGCTTGAGAACCTTAACAAACAGGAGGCTCCAAAAACAATTCCCCTCTGCTTTTTCTCTAGGAAAAATCTATGCCTATGCTGGGTTGCTTTAGAAACACCAGGAAAGACCACCGATTTAAAATCCCCAAATAATTTTTCCTAAGTCTGAAAGACAATTTTAAGGTCATGTTATTATTATCTGATTCTAATGCAGAGCTTACAAGCCAAGCTGAACTCAAGAAAAATTGTTCCCGAGACTGACATAAGATTGCAGCTACATCCCAATTCTCAGTCGACAAATCTCATATGACCGAGGAACTAGCCTTAGGCTCCTCATTCCTCCCAGTAGGAGGATAACAGAAGGAATAGCATCTAGGAAACCTTTTAACAACTCAGTGTAGAACTTCCTTAACATGTCCAGAGCTGTAATGGGAGAAAGTTTTGGAAAGTTAAAAAAAAAAAAACCAACAACACAATTTTAACCTTCTTGCAAAATGTTCTGATTTTCCCATCTGAGCCACATTTTCTTACCCATTGCTGGTTTGCTATATCGGTTTATTGCTTTTTGTTTTCTTGGAAGACAATCCTCAGATAGGGATTCCCACATGCACAGTTGCGTTATCCTGGCTGTCTTCATCCAAAGCAGAGTTGCTTACCTTTTAAAAGGAGTTCCCTAAGGATAGCAGCATAAGCAGCCACAAATACCCTTCTACCCCCGCTTATGCAGCCGATCTGCAGTGGTAATTTTCTAAAAAAAAAACCAAAAAAGGACTAGATTGGTGCCAGCGATGGCCTCCGTTTTCCACTCCGGCGGCTGCACGAGGAAATAGGAAACAAGTTCAAAAGGAGTAATAGATTATAACAGATGTTTTTGATAGCCACAGGCCAATCTCTTAGTGAACTCAAATTCACAGTTTTACACTGTGAAATGCTAAAAAAAAAAAAAATGCTTATGAACAGGCAAGAAGTTGAAAAATGTAGTTATGCCAATAGCCCCGTGGTGGAAAAGCAAGCAGTTACGTGATTGCTAAAAATCTGAGCGAGGGATGATTTACAGAAGAGGGAGGGGGACACTGCTCCTATCCCCAGCAGTTACTAGTTTTTAGTGCATAAAACATGAGGCTAGCTAGAGGGGGAGAGAGCTCACTTCCCAGGCGTGACAGAGCAGACCGATCCTCTGGAGATGTAAGCTTTTCTGTAAGTTTGTGTATTTATTTTTGCTGCATACAGAATACAAAAAAACCCCCTAGTGATTGAACTCCTGTATAGAGTCACACAATTTCTCCTTTATTTACAAGATTCTTGAATATAATTCCCAAAACAGATCTGAAATATAAATAAAACAAACCATTCACTCTTCGTTCATGTACCATTCATATAACTTTTCAGTCATATCCCAATACCATAAAACCATATCCATTTATATAAATAATGCAAATAATAGACAATAACATTTCTAATGATGCAATAGATAAATACCACTGAGTAAGCAGAAATCATTTTAATACCTTATTTTTCAAAAGGAGTATAAAACCCAATAATATAATATGGTGTCCTTTTCAAGTGGCTCCGCCCATATCCACCGAACCTTATTTCATGAAGTAAGAACACCAAAAGGCCAATAGTGCAGTACAGCATCTTTTTTTCCAACCAACTCTGTGAAATATCGCTTCTCTTAGATCCACTACTGATAGAGAATATAAACCACCAACTTATTTACTCAGCTTTGTAAAGCACTCCATCTCTCCAAAGCACCTGAAAAATGCCCTTGTTTCACCCTCAGCTGGGGCTTCTTCAGGGGAAACTCTAAATAGTTCTCTTCTCAGTGACACTGTGTCGATTATCTGATTTTCCAACCCATCAGTAGGTATCTTGCTCTGCTCTTCTCCTGTCTCAGCAGATGTCCACGTCTCGGCGGGTGTTGAAGCCTCTGAACAATCTTTGTGTCTCGTTCTGCTCTCACATCTCAGCAGGTGCTGCCATTCTACCTTTCACATCATTAAACACTATGCAAACTGGCTTGTAATGTGCCCATTTGATTGATGAACATTTTTATAGCGCCACACGACATAGGCAGCGCCGTATTCTCTATTGCTGTGTTCTTTCAAAGTATCAGTAGACAACACTGAAATGCTGGATCAGCTGCCTTGCCGTGTACTCATATATATGTCTGTGTGTGTGTGTGTGTGTGTGTGTATATATATATAATGTACATATTTAGGTCTGATTTTTTATTTATATTGATTTATATTCCGCTTTGTTACACTTCAAAGCGGATTATATACACGTCCTGTAGTCATTTCCCTATCCCCAGAGGATTTACAGTTTAAGTACCTGATTCACTAAGGGGTAAATTTTAAAAGCCCGGGCGTGTCAGAGCCAGGAGATATGCGCGTCGCTCAGGCCAGCGTGCGCCATGCGGATTTTTAAAAACACGTGCATATGCACGTATCTCATGATACACGCACAAAAATCTTTTTTGGGGGAAAAAAGGGGTGGGGTGAGCACGTTTCTGGATTTTAGCATTAAAACAGTGCATAACTATTTACGCGCGCAAGAGCGCCCTGGGTCCCTATCCGCATAGCTTTACTTTTGCTATGGATGGCATGTAACTAGTATAATAAAAAAACCCCCAAGGCTAGTTAGTGAGGCCAAAAGGGTAAAATGGAGGCAGATTAATTAGGGGGTTAGGAAGTCCTAGCCTTTAAATGCGCGAACTGGGAATGGACTAGGAAAACAGGTAATTGCGTCAGTGAGCGTATGTAAGAAAATCTCCCCATTTAGGCGGTAGAGCCAGCATTTGCACGCACGTGCACGCATTGCTGATTTTTATAACATATTCGCATAGATGCGTGCATGTTATAAATTGGACGCTTCTCTGGACTTGAGCTGGCATACGCACCTACATATGTGCCCGCGCAGCTGTTTCAAAGTTACCGTTTCTGTGTTTTTGCCATAGACACAAAATGAGGGAAAAACCTTAATGAATCTGGCCCTAAGTCTGTACCTGCGGCAACAGAGGGTGAAGTGACTTAATACTGAAAGAGCGGCAGTGGGTATTCTCTTTAGTAGTTGTTAGTATCTGCAATTAATTCTTGTGTATTATCTGATTTTATTTATTCTCTGTTCTATCCTCTTAGTGCTCAAATAAACTTCATAAAGACCTGGAACCATGATGTATTGACTGTGTGTGTGTGTGTGTGTGTGTGGTTTGAACCCAGAACAAAAGGTTCCAGATCAGAAAATCACCAGTCAGCTGAGCATCTGAGTTGTGTTCACCCTGAGATTGCTTTTCATTAGCTGGAGGAGGGAGAGGGGGAGCAGGGGAGGAATATTGTATATCAGTTCTTTCTTCCACCTCTCCTTCCTGCTAATCCACACTCTTTCTCCCCCCCCCTCACCACTTTTCCCTCCTCCAGAGATGTCCCCTGCATTCATCCTTTTCCTCCCTACCTGACCCCAGCGATCTCTTTGCCCCCACCCGTCTCTAAATCACAGCTCCCTAACTTGGGCACCCTCCCTCTACCCTCAGCCATGTGCCAAGTCCTGGAATCACAGCTGCAGGCTGAGCTCCGTGTCTTGCAGCTCCTCTCCAGTTTCCATCTGCAGTGTGTGCTCCGGGCTCGCTCCTGCAGGCTTCCTGAGCAAGGGGAAAGGTTGGAGCGGAAATTACAGAGCAGCAAACAATAGCTCTGATCCCTTCTCCTGCCTCTCCTGTTCCCTGCAGGCTTCCTGAAGGGGAGGAACTGGAGCTTTCTGGTGTTTCTCCTGACATTTAATTCAAACTCCCAGAGTCTCCAGGAGAAAGCAGGAGAGTTCCCAGATATGTTGAGTGGGTCACCAGTAGCAGCAGCTGAGTGGGAAATCCTGCATAAATCCTGAAAAGCTTTCCAGGCTTTTCTACAGCTTTCTAGGAATACTGTTGAGACATTATCTCTGTGTGTGGCTACTTATCCTGCTATCCTCAGAGACCACCTGTTTCAGGTTGGCAACTCTGCTTTAGGAGTGTGGCCTCTACTTGGCTGTTAGATGGTATATTGGTAATAAGGGATGGATTGGTCCTATGTTCAGTATTAAGAGCCTTCCAGCACCGAGAGGTCACTGAAAGCGCAGAGCTACACTGGGGAGTTTTGCTATTCTCAAATATGAAGAATTTCTAGCTAAGGAAGTTCACCAAAGGGATATGAGGGCCATTAATCTGAGTGACAGTGATACTAATGAGGCATATAACATACTTTCCACATGGAACTGGAGAGTTCTTAGGAGTCTGGGGACTGGAGAAATGTAGCAGTTGTTTCCCATAGGGATACCATGGGTTGATGAAGAGGTGAGGGGATTCTAAAAATCTTCAGAGGAATTTGAGAAGAGAGAATTGTGAAAACTGAGATGAGAACTGTGAGGAGATTGAAGAAGTTGAAGTTGGGAAAACAAGGAACTGTGCTGCGGGCCTTCAGGAACAGAAGGACTATGGTGCCCAGTGGAGCTTCATTTCTTTAAAACCAGCACCTGAACAAGAAGACGTGGTAAGGTGGAATCTTAAAATGTGGTACATTACCAACATGTCTAGATTGAGGACCCCCTGATGCAGAATCATAGTTTCAAAATGCGGACCGTGTCGGGGCATGGGGCTTCACAAAAACATTGAGATAAGTTTTAAATGCATTAAAAAAACTCAAAAAATATTTGCACAAATCACTCAGTATGCCAATTGATTATTGGGAAGGCAATGAAGGTCTATGACCGGGAGTGCCTATTATGTCGGCAACTATCTTTATCCATATATAAGGGAAGTTTCTATTAGTGCTGTATACTGCCATGAAAAGGACCCACTTTCACTTTCTAACTATTGCGTTGTCTGGAGCTGTTGAATCAGCATTGGCAGCATTCACAGTACCTGTGGGACGGGAATCATAGTCATTGTATAAAAGTAATACCTAGTGGCTGAATTTATAGCCTGTAACTACAGTGTTTTGAAAAGAGACCTGGTTCATGGTCCCCCTGGTCATGGACGATCACTGCAAAGACTCAGCTAAGTGAGCTGGGAAGCAATATAAAATAGGGGGAAAAAACCCAGGCAGCTGTGAATGAAAGCTCATGGTAGAGCAGCCCCAATAGAGGCTCGTTCCTCTTAAGCTGGAAGCCCAAAGGGACAGGAGGAAACCGCTGGGCCAAAAAAAAATGGAATTACCAGTTCATTGCTTGTAGGAAAATGTAAATAATTCTACAACACCGCAGCTTGATATGAAAACCCGTATTGAGATTGCAACAATACAAAGTTTGTTTATATATTTATTGTAGATGAGCGTTGATAATTTCTGTGATTTACAGCAATAGATTCAAGAATGAGGCAACAAGAAAGAACATAAGAAGCCTCAATAGTGGACAACCTGTAGATGGTAGTGAAGTTTTGTGGGGGAAAGGGCAATTAATAGTTATAGGGGCAGTTAGCAGTGGCAATTAGTGTTTGTGGTGACAAGCAGGTTTACCAGTTGTACCAGTTGTACCAGTTGTACCAGTTGTACCAGTTGCACCAGATACTATGTTGGAAGTGTTGGAGATAGAGATGGCTGGTAAATTGTTGGAGCTGGAGGTGTTGCTGGAGCTTGAAGTACTGATGTTGATGGAGGAGGTATTAGAAGGACTGGCAGAAGCGATGGGTAAGGGGATGTTAACTGTGTTAACAACAGTACTCTCCTTCTCTTCCTCCTTCTTAAACTGAGCCTCCCACACATATGGTTTCCCAGCCTCAGCTGTCTTTTTTTCTATCCAGCTCACGTAGTTAGAGACCGCAGTGTAGACACCGGGCCGCCTTATCTCACCGCAGCCCAAACCCCAGCTTGCTATCCCAATCTCGTACCAGCGATCATCCTTCAAGGTCTTGCACACCAGGGGCCCGCCGCTGTCACCCTGTGGGGAGAAGGAGAGGAACCGTCAGCTCCCTGTAACAGAACCTTCAGCACTTACTGATCTCATTCCTATACACATCCAGGAGATTCACTTACAGCTGCCACTCTTTATAAGGAAGGGGGACGGCATTGGATAAATATTGTTTAAGATAGTAAGAGTCCTTGGTCTGTCTCTTATGACTGTCACTACTGCACAGCATTAAAGAACCATTCCTCATCTGTGATATTACATTCACACATGGTATTTACTTAGAAACAGTCTAGATAAGGACAGTAAGACCCATCTACTTTCTGGTTCAATGCCACTGATCCTAGTTAATGGCTGACTTTTATCTAACTTCTTCATATCCCGTGCCTACCCTAGGCCTTCTTGCATTCTGTCACTGGTTTTCCTGCACCACTTCCCCTGGGAGGCTGT
This sequence comes from Rhinatrema bivittatum, assembly GCF_901001135.1. Taxonomy (NCBI): domain Eukaryota; kingdom Metazoa; phylum Chordata; class Amphibia; order Gymnophiona; family Rhinatrematidae; genus Rhinatrema; species Rhinatrema bivittatum. The sequence continues at coordinate 22,857,479 of NC_042630.1, forward strand.
TTCATCATTCTCCATTCTTGCTATGAAGAAATATTTCCTCATGTTATTTCAGAGTCTACCTTCTAGCACCTCAGATCATGACCTATTGTTCTGGAACAGTGGTCCAAACCTGTAATCTGTAGCCCTCTGGTGGTCCATAAAATCATCACAGAGGGTCCATGGAAAGGAGAAATTCATAAGAGCAGGAGGGATCTACTCCTGAAGAAAACAGCAGTGGCAACAGGAGGCCCATGCAAGCTAGGACATCAGTGAAGAAGGGAGCGGAAAGAGCAGGAGATCAGGAGCAGAAGTCAGTGACAGCAGCAGGACCACACATGCTGGAACACTGGGGGCATGGAGCAACAAGCTGGAAGATCCAGGGGCAGCATCAGCCCACACGAGGCAGCTGCATGAACAAGATGAGGGGAGAGTGAGCAGTGGGGAAGCAGAGATCAGAGGAGGGGGCTAGATTAGCTGGGGAAGAGAGGTGGATACTGGTGGGGGAGGTCTGAACATTAGGAGGGAGATGGAATGGTGGGGCTGGAAGAGAAGGAGAAGAAAGATTGGTGGAGGGGAAAGAGAATAGTAGGGCTAGACAAGGAAGGAAGAAAGAGACTGGTGGGAAGGAGAATGGGGAAGGAGACTGGAGCCAGGTTGGAGGAAAGAGTTCTAGGGGATGCTGAAAGGGAGAGAAACTGGTGGGGAGAGGATCGGTGTGAGAGAGAGAGATTGTTGAGGGATAGACTGACAGCCAGGGAGAGAGAGGGGGGAGAGAGAACCTAGTGAGAAGGGCTGAAGAAAGAGACACTGGTTGGGCTGGAATGGGGGCGGGGAGAGAGAAAATTGGTGGAGAGGAGCTGAGTGGGAGAGATGAGACTGGTGGTTTGGTAGTTGGAGTGGTAGAGACAGGAGAAAGAAGGGAAGAGACAGGGGGAGGGAAGAGTAGTGAGAGAAAATGGTGTGGTGGGAGCTGGAGGAAGAGAGAGACTAGTGAGGATGGACTGGGGTGAGCAAGAGAGGTTGGTGGGTAAGGCCTGAGATTTGAGAGATTGGTGAGATGAAGTTTGTGAGGGGGAGAGAGAGACTAGGAAATACTAGTAGTGACCACAGAGACAGAGCGACTGTTGAAGTACTGTAGGGTAGTGGCTTGACTTAGAAGAGGGGGAGGTACTGGTGGAGGAGGGGCTAGGAGGAAGGAGAGAGAGAGAGTTGTGAAGAAGCTGAGGGGAGGGCTGCTATACTGGTGGGGCCAGGATGGGGATTCCTAAATCTTTGGATGTTGAAAAGGTTTACTGCACCAAAGAGGTCAGGAATCTCTGTTCTAGAACTTCCTTTCCACAAAAAAGGTTTGCATCCTGTGAGTTATTTATATCTCTGAGGCATTTGAAGGTGTCTACCTATCATCTTCCGTTTTTTTTTTTCCTCTAGGGTATACACATCTAGTTTCTTAAGTCCTAGCTCAAAGATCTATGAAAAAGACATTCCAATAATTCAAACTGTATTGCTGTAAGTAAAGTCTAACCTGGCAGGTGTCACGGCCTCCTTCCTCATAACCCGCACAGAGCATATTTGGTGTTATCGTCTGTAACCATCTCTTGCACAGGTCCCATTCTACCAGAACCATTTCCACCTTCTGTAAGACTGGGGAAGTTGTTACTTGACCTGTAAACCAAAACATGTTGTAAGTACAACCTCCTTTCCCTCTTATCCGTTCTGCGTGCTGCTACGAGGAAGAACCTGGTATTGATCCCAAGCTCAGGTCTTCCCCTCCCTGAGTCAGCTAGAGTTGTGGATGCTGCAGAGGCAGCACTCATAGCACCTGGTGGGAAGGAGCCCCAGTCATCGCGGCACAGTGGCCAGATTTAGGGTCCTACAAAAAGCTCTGCTGTATGGCAGCCAAGGACGGTCACTGCAATGACTGGGCTACGTGAATTAAGAGGGGATATAAAAATCCTTGGGTGGTTGCAAACGAAAGCTCATAGTCCTGAAAGAGTTGGTGTTGGAGCAAGAGCTGCAGAAATGGGATTTGATGCCGGTTAAGAACTGGGGTCTGTCTAAGCTGCTTAACTAAAACTAGTTCTTGCTGAAGGCAGGTTGATTCTGCTTTGGAAGTTTATTTCCTTTTGCTAGGGAATTTTACTTAATTGATTGTACTTTGGAAAACGTTATTTCTTACTTCTGGGGAGCTTTGCTTGATTAATTGTGCTTTGAAGTTTATTTCATTTGCTTAGGACTTTTGCTTGATTAATTGGCTTTGAGGTTTATTTCTTTCTGTTGGGAAGTTTTGCTTAATTGTGCTTTTGAAGTCAATATAATATTTTGTTTGAGAGCATGAGAGAACTGTTTCCTTGTTTTGTTTTTCCCAGCCACCCCGCTCTTAAATCCAAACTTATAGACTATTGCCCAGTTAGGGTGCAGGGAGAAAATGTACACATTTTTCCAAAGACAAGCAAAACAGCAGTCCTCACCAATGGGTGACATGAGAAATGTTGACATAAAAAGTACCACGCTGCTTTCATCTGATAAATGTTGAGCATATCCAACTAGGTATGTGTAGACTGGCACACTACCATGCCCCTTCAGTTTCATCTTTTCTATGGAGCCCACTAGTTGCTCCTTGTTTGCTTTTTATTTAATCCAAATCCATAAGTAATTGTTCATTGCAGGGCCCTGAAGTCTTATTTTCCTCCATTTAGTGGTTTTAGGTAGGCTTTATGGTTCGTGTTTATGTATTTGCATGGTGCACCAGTGCCAGTACATTGATGAGGAATCGACAGCACATCGGATATTGATTTTCTTTGATTTCACTGCATTTGTTTTCTGGTTGGTTTCCCAATGGATAAGACAACTAGCAACTTTAAAAGGTGCGCCTCCAGTGTGTCAGGGTCATGTTTATCATGGATCACCATGATAAATTTATCCTAATCCTGGGAACCAGTCACATAGTCTGAGGGGTGTTGATTGTGCTTGACCATGACTCTTATAGGGTATAAGTTCCAGATCAACTTCATGGAAAACACTTCAGGAAACAAATCCAGCCCATTGGTATCAATATCGACAATGATGAGTCCAGGAGTGCCAAAAAGCAGAATATAAAAATCTAAATAAAATAAATAAATAAGAAGCTGCATCGGACACTGGTACCTCATTTGCATTGAGAGGTCAATGCCCCTTGATATTGAGCACCAGGAAAGACCAAAGGGACATACTGTCATGTGTTCCCTCCTACCCAAAGAAGGTGAAGGCTTTAGACTCTTTGGTTATGGCCTTCAGGAGTTCCAATACTGAGCATCGAGTGAAGGCCAAGAAGCATCGGCTTTAATCTCCATTGGTGTATGATGCCAGGAACGGGGATGTTTCAGCTGTGGCTGTGTTACCACCAAAGCACTCCTGTGGCAAAGAGAGCTCATTCTCAGTTCAGTTGTGTTTCTTAGCCCCTCTAGATGGGCTCCCCTCCCCAGTTTAGATACATCAATGATCAGGACAATTTAGACTGGAGGAATTTGGAAGGGGATATCTCTGATCAGATTGGAATGCATTTGCCACCAAGATGGAGAGTCCTTGAGCAGTTTAGTGATGCAAGTATCTTGTGTCCACTGTGATCTGAGGATCCATTGGGCTTTTCTCATGTGAAGATAAACCAAGGGAATAACATTCACCATTGATGCCAAGAGGCCCAACACCTCAACATGTCCCTTGCATAACTACTGCTGACTTGCTTGAATTCTTTCCACTATGGCTTTTGCCTGAGTCATATCTAGCAGTACTCCTATAAACTTCAGTTGAGATGATGGGTTCAAGTTGGACTTGGGTAGTTAATAATGAACCCTAGTGACTCCAACATCCTGATAGTTCTGCACATTAATTCTGTGGTATCTGCCTGAGATGTGCTCTTCACCAGCCAATTGTCTAGATAGGGGAACATATGCACTCCCAGTTTGTGTAGATGTGTTGTCCCTATGTTGAGACATTTTGTGAAGGCATGTGGGCTCACACTAGAGCAAAAAAAGAGCATGCAGTTCTGGAGATGGTGTTCTATTATGAATAAGAGATTTTTGTAAACTGGAAGTATCTCTATGTGGGAAAGGCATCTTTTTGAGGAGTAAACCCAACTCCATCCCTCCTAAGGCCTGTTATTTTTGTTCTATGATGCCCCTTATTTTACAAATATACAGGAAAAGACTTGTTGCCACCAAAAATGTTTGGTTGCCCATTGGTACTGTTTGGTTGTCCCCTTTTTTGTTTGGGGTAGCCTATAGCTAGGGATTTCTCACTTGTAAGGCATGCCATTCTCCTTGTACTTGGAGAAGCGTACCTGTAACACTGGCATACAGCAGAACTACATAGTGAAAATTCAGCCAAAGGTTACATACAAGAATAAAGAGAAAGTCACAAATACAAATAATTCCAATAATATCGAATTAGAAAATTAAAACAAGATTTAAGTCAATCACTCTATAATCAAACTGTTGCAGGTAGTGGGAGGCCATAAAACTGATGATACATGACCCAAACTGTTCACCTTTTAAGTCCTATCAAAGATTTTCAATATCAGCAATATAATGAACTTGAGCTCTCCAATAGTCCAGGCTTGAACTGAACTTCCAGAAGGTCACAATAGTAAACCTGGCTGCAAATAGTTGACCAACCAGCTAATCCTCCCATCTTCCCAAAAGGCCCAATAATGGCGTAATGTGTATAACAGTGCCCAATATAAAAGCAATTTCCTGTGTTACTTGTGACCAAAACTGATGAACACCCTGGCAGTGCCACATATAGGTGTCCGGTTTGCCACACGCCTTCCAACAGATAAGACTAGCGTTTGAATATAGTTTGGAATAAAAGCTAGCGGTGCAATAGGAACTATGCAGCAATTTCTGGTACAAATAGTGATATGATCAGCTGATGTCCAAAGAGTCTTCCATGCCTTGTCGTCTACATCCCACACATTGATTAGGGATTGCGGAATCTGCATCCCAATTTTATCAGCAAGTATAACCCTCAATATTATTGAGCCAGGCCTTTAAACGAAACCAACCAGGCCACCCCCAGTAATATATGCGCAGATTGGGAAGGCCTGGGCTGTCCTAGAGAAAAGCAGCGGAAGACGCTCGCTCCGAGACTTTCTTGAAATCACTACCTAAAATGCCTCATTCTAAGCGAAAATCCAAACTTCGAGAGGCGACAGCTCTATCTTCGTCGCCAATCTCAGAAGTGGGCCAAACCCGGATCGAAACTTTTTTCGCTGCTGAAGCAGGAGGGAAAACGCCGGCAGAAGGAAACACATTCATTTTTAACAAGTTGATTCTAATTGCTCAGGAGATGGTCAGGTTTTCCAGGTGGCCAAGTTATATTTTATTTTACTAACTAGCAGGTCATGTTTTTTGGAATATAAACGCTTAAAGTTCCTGGTTATATGTACACCTAAATACTTTAATCCGTCTATCACCACACAGAATATGGTCGGACATTCTGGTAAAATTATTTTAGTATTAAGTTAAAACAGCTCAGATTTATCAGAGTTAATCTTATAACCTGACAGGTTACCATATGTGTGTAAAAGATCGAGAAAACGGGGCTGGACATTCACAGGGCCATCAAATACATCAGAACATCATTGGCTTAAAGAGAGATTTTATGCTCTCACCCCCTAACCGCAGGCCCTGAATATAAGGGCACTGCCTGATGGCCACTGCCAAGGGTTTAATAGCCAAATCAGAAAGTAAAGGGTGAAAGAGGGCCACCCTGTCTAGTGCCCCTCGTGATAGGAATGAAGGGGGCAAGGAACCATTTATCAAAAGTCTCACCCCAGGGCTTTCATACATAGATACAATCCAGGAAATAAATCTATCCAGTATCCTAGCATGCACTAACACTTCAGACAGAAAAGGCCAAGGCAGCTGGTCGATAATATGCATAATGTTAAGTCAGACATGCCTTTTCACTTAGCCAAATGAAGGATATTAAACCATCTAGTGTTAGATGTAGAAACTTTCCGCTTGACAAAGCTCATCTGATCACAATGGATCAAGCTGGGAAGAACTAATTGTACTCTCATCTGCAGCACCTTGGCTAGTATTTTAATGTCAGAATTAAGTAGGGAGATTATTCGATAGGAACCACAATCCAGGGTATCTTTCCCCTTTTTGTAGATAAGAGAAATAGTAGCATCAGCCATGTCTCCTGACGATGATCCCACGGGTCTCTGCCATATTGAAAGTCTGTTAAAGGAATGGGACAACCTAAGGGAAACATTTCTTTAAATAATCTGTATAGTACCCATCTGGGCCAGGACATTTCCCACTGAAGGTCTCATTAGCAGTTTCTGGATTACAGCTGATGATGGCTGAGCTTTGCCTGAGTCAATTGGTTCTTTCTGCTTCAGATAATCTGGTGTACATGCACAGAACTGGGAAGCGCCAGGATCATGGCAATCAAGGTCAGTGTTAGCCTTTGGTAAACATTTTTAATTGTTTTGGAGAAGGGGACTTGCTTTGTTTGTTCAAGGAGTAGAAACCAATTTTTTTAGTTGAAGTGCAGGTTTTATTAGTTTAAATTCAGAGTTAATTGACTCCGAGGGAACCTCGGCTGTGGGCTGGCAGGTAGTAAAAGGGATCAACTACCTTAGCAATGCCAGAATTCAAATTCTGTGTAACAGGATTCAGATTAACAGTTATAGCTTCCAAATGGTCATCACAAGTCTTAGAGTTCTCAGGGCTGAGGCTGTGCTTTTCTTCAGCTGGTTACAGGAGACAGAATCAGCTGTCACAGGCAACAATTTAGAAATAGCTGGAGGAACAGAGCTGGGTTTGATGGTGCAATCAGAATTACTCTGCTTAACTGTGGTGCCTGTTAGTACCAACGGTTTTCTCTGTAAATTGGAGGGTGAGAGGCTGCTGGTCTCCCTTGCGTTCTTTTTTTTCTTTCCCCTCAGCACATTGCATACTAGCAAGCCCTGGTTGCTGTGTAGTAGATGGATGGGTGAAGGGAAGGGGGGTATCCTGGTAAGATGTGGCAGAACTGTTGCGATTTGAAAGAGATTAGTTTAATGTATTGTTTAGTTAGCTAGCCTTTGGTTTTACTGTATTATAGCCTTGTATTATGCTTAATGATATGTTTTTAGTATATATGTACTTGAAAGTTGCTACTGCAATTTCAATCAATGTAAACCGCCTTGAAATGAATTTGAAAGCCGGTATATAAGGTTGAATAAATAAATAAATAAATAAATAAATATTTGAGATCTGCATCCAGTGGGGAGAAGCACCTTGACATTTCTTTGCACCTCCACATAGATTGGTTAAGGAGATGGCAGGCAACAGAGTCAGGAAAGTTAGGTGGATTGTGACGCTGACAACCAGGACAAATATAATGCAGCCAAATGTTATAAACTGGAGGTGCTGAGTGGGCCTCTGCTAGTAGGGAGGCTGCATGGCAGCTGAAATCGTAACCCTTTAATACTAGTTTATATATATATATATATATATATGGTCCTACTCTTCCTCCGTGTTTTCTTTCTCAGTCCTTCCTGAATTGATTGTAGCCTGGTGTAGCTATAGCCCAGTCATGGGTTTCCATATATCACGATAGCCACTCCATTCAAGTCAGCTTCTTCCATGATTGCTTCTAGATCTGGGACTTTATTTCTCATACTATAAGCATTATTGTACAGAGCTTTCAAGAGGTTGCTCTTTTCCCCCTATTTCTATACAAGTGTTTAAAGTTTTACTTTCCTGAGGTCTTTTATTTACCTTTAGGACTTTGTTCACCCATCCCTGATGATCCTAGATTAAAATCTTTCTCAGCAGGTTGGCCAGTCTGTGCTGGAAGACACTGTGCTCCTTCTCTGACAGGTGGACTCATCTCTGCTCATCGCCTAGTAAGAAAGCCGAAACACTCTTGTCAGCATCATCTACACAGCCATTCATTCATCTACAGAATATGAGCTTCCCTGTCTGGGCCTTTATCCTTGATTGGGAAGATGGAGGAGAATACCACTTGCACAATATCTGTTTTACCCTCTCTCCCAGAGTCACAGAGTCACTTTTGATATGATCTGTATGGTACCTAGCATTATCATTCTTGCCAACATGATGTGCAGTATTAAACAACTTGAGGATTTTTAGCAATCCCTCCATAATGTATTGGATTTTGATACCTGGCACATAGCACACTTCTCTGGACATGTCTGGTTGGCAGATGGATACCTCTGTGCCCCTCAGAAATGAATCACCAACCATCACTATTCTCCACCTCCTAGTTGCAGTGGTTGTTATGTACAACTTTGCAGTTTTCAAGTTTTGGTTCCTCCTCCTCCTGGGATAGCTTTTCTTCCTCCCCTTCTAGGGCTGCGTACCAATTCTTCAGCTTGATGGGAATTGGAGTCAGTCTGTAAGATCTAGTGGTTGCAGTAGTTTTGGTTCAGCTGTCATCTTGTGGTCCGGTTTTACCACCCCTTCTGCTTGAGTTTTCCATCTTGGATATCTTGATAAGCATTTTATCAATGTAATGCTCATTCTCCCTCTGAGTTCTGCCACTTTTTTCCTGAGAGAATCGATCTGCAAACATCTTTCACACTGAACTAGTTTCTATTTGTGAATCAGGACATGGGTTTGGACAGCAGTAGAAATAGTAATAGTAACAGCATTGGTGATACAATGTTTCCTGGCCATGCTTCAGCTGCTGGGAGCTTCTGATACTAGTTGAAAGAAAATGAGAGAGACCAAATTCCTCACCTTTTCCTCAAATGCCTGCAAGTAAAATTAGTTAGCCTTTGGAATCTAACTTCCATCACACTCAGAATTCCTATTTGTAGTCATGCTTGCTTGCTTACTTGTTGCTTGGAAGTATGAAGTGCCTTTTTTTTAATTCTTTCAGATGATGATAATATGTATTTATAAATCTATGAAGTATTTTAGTGTAGCTCTCTTTGTAGACACTTATTGCTAAGGGCATGATAGAAAATCAGAGCAATTAGAAATTACCATCACGAAGATTTAATATTTTGTTACCAATCAAGCTTACCTAGAAATTTATTTAATTTGTTTTATTTGCAGATGACAAAAATTTGACCTGAATTACTTGCTATCCCTTCCCTTCCTTGTACAAAGTACTTTCTCCACCTGATGACTACTAATTTATCCTAATCTTTGATCTTAATGTGTGTATCTGTTATAAAGTTTACCTGTAAAAGACCATTATGAGATGGGGTGCTTTTATTTCTTATATATATATGTATAGCCTTTTTAAGTTTTAAGACTGAATCTATCTCATAGGCAATTAACTTCTGCATTTTTACAGATGTACCTTGTAAGATAGGAAGTGCCTTTGTGTATGTTCCTATCTCAGAAGCAAAAGCAGGAAACTGAATGGGAGGGCTGGAATAAGTCGGTAAGATAGAGGTGAGCAGGGCAAGGCAAGGCTGGTTGAAACAGACTAAGCAAGGCAAAGCTGGAAGAGACTGGATGAAGCAAGGCTGGACTAGGGAAGCAGGCTAGACAGGGCAAAGCTGGGCACAGGAAAACAGGAACCAGGAATGTTAGGAGCAATATGCACTACTCTAGGCAGGAGACCCGTTGCTGAGGTGAGGAAGTGCTATGGGGTCCTTGTGTAAATAGCCTGGCAGGGCTGATGTCATTGGAGGGCACCTGGAGTGAGTTCCTGCCATAGAGCCTTTATAACAAAGATGGGTGAGTGCATGCCCAAGGAAGGGGACAGCAGTATCACAGTGAGGGCAGCATCTTGCTACGAAGGACCTGTGTGCCAATGGCAGTGTTCCAGCTGCATCAGGAGGCCACCAGAGGTGCTGGGGATATGCTGGTGAGTGTAGCCAGTCACAGGCTTAGCCTGTGGCCAGCCAAAAGTAATAATAAATACACCCTGCTTTAAGATTTTGATTTAACCAGACTTTTGAAGCAGCTAAACTTCAAGTGATATACATTTTATATGGGGGTTAGATATTTCTGGGTTATCTGCCCAGCTCACAGAGGTAGCAATGAATGTGGTGAACTTGTATAATAAATCTTATGTGATTCCATTACTATCTGCAATTTGAAACTGATAAAGTGGGGGTCCAGGATTGGGGGTCAGTCCCTAGGGGCCCCAGCTTGCCTATCTATTTCTTTTAATTTTGGTCAGGACTAATTTGGAAATTATTTGTCTTATGTCACTAATAAATATATACTACACAATTATTATCCCAACCCCCCTTTTAGTTTATAAAGTATGTTTTTATATCTATCTGGTGTATACTCTGTAAAGAATCCTGTTGCCTTGAATACTAAATATCAGACTAATTAAAAGTAATTACTTGAAAGATTTACTATGATATTACTATATGAACTTCACTTAAATATTCTGTTTCCACAAATGACTACATTTAACTAAATTACTTTCTTATGTTTCTCTGCCAACCAATGTCAAGTTAGTCTGTGTCTTTCAACTCCCTAATTAGTGAGTAACTTATATACTTAGAATGGAAGGTAGGGATGGGTTAGAGTTGGGGGTAGGTGGGAGAGAACTAAAGGTAGAAGAAAACAAAACCCTAACAGCAAATCTTCTCTTTCCTTTCTAAAATTCCTTTTTAGATACCTAAAACAGTAATTTCCAGCAAATAGAAAACAATGTAAACAATATCCCTTTAAAAAAAATAAACAAAATGAAAGCAATGAAGGAAAAAATGATCCCATTTTCATAAAAAAAAAGGTCATAGCATTTGCATCAAGCCACAAAAATTACCTCTATTTCTAATTGAGTTCCTCCAAAAATGGCAACTTTATATTGGTTCAATACAGGGAAAGTCCCAGTGGGGAGAATCTCAGAGTATTTTATAGCTGGAGAGTGGTGGAAGAAAAATCCCTAGTATGCAGATTGGTGCTGGACTCTGATTTCTTAACGATTTTGTTTTGGACTGTGTCAATAATCTGAGTCAATCTTTTCTGCAGGGTTGCAATATTTTTTAGTCTGCATTAAATTTATTTTATCCATACTCCACTAAAGGATTATTTCTGAACATCACATTATGACCTCCCAAAAGCCTAAGGGCTTTGAAATACTTTATCTTTCCCTCCAGTCAGAAAAAGAACTCAGGAGCATGGGTCATAACTTGGCCCCATCACTCCCACAGGAGCCAATGCATCAGACTTTATAGAGGAGCAGGGGCTACACATATAATTAAATTAATAATGGCATAAAGGATAAAACATCCAGTAGACTGTTACCTTACCTCTGGGCTGGCCTGATGTTGAGACCTCGAGCGAGGCAGCACATGTGATAGGGACACTACCCCAAATCCCAGCACAGCACATCCTGAGGCATGCACACGTGTCTCTCCTACAAATTTAAAGGGACTATGGTGGGAAAACCTCCGCGGCTGCTCTTGATGACTTCAACATCAGAGCCCTATATAAGGGCAATGCTCCAGCCACAACATGGCTCAGCAACAGGTCCCACTACTAGAATAGAGCATGTTGCTATGGCATCTGTCTTCAAGCCCTGCCTGTCTTCAGTGTTTTGTTTCCAGCTCCCATATTGTCTGCAGTGTCCTTGCCTTCTGTGCTTCTCTTTGCCTGACCTGAGCTGTCTATCTGTCCCTTCTTCCCTTCGGATATCTGGCTTGACCTCGGCATGGCGTCTGACTAAGTTTGACCACTGCCTGACCTTGGTTTATGCTTGACCGCTGCCTGCTACTGACCATAGCCTGATTCTGGACAAGCCCGACTTCCACCTGCCCACGACCCTGCTACCCAAGGACTTCACCTTCCACCTACAGTAGAGACCCCACCTAAGACTTGCCAGCCCCAGCACCCAAAGGCTCAACTTGAGGGGAATGAAGGCTGGAACAGCCAAAGCTTTAGCTGGGTCTCTGCTTTATCTGGGTCTACCAGCTGAGGATGGGGTCCTGCAGGGCTCCTTCCTGCAGGTTGCACCAACTCCGCCTCAGCCTAAGGGTCCACAGGGCATGAAATAATCCTCTTACCACTAACCTTGAAATATGTGAAAAATTGTTTAATACTGCACCAGGAATATATCCCAGGATGCTGTGCTCATCTCCCAGATACATTGATTTCCCAAGCTATCCCAAAAGGCACTTGTCCTCTTTCTATCATTCACCCACTGCTGGAACTTCTTGAGAACTAGTTTCTATATTGGTGCTGGGGAAAAAATGGATCCCTTTTTATATAATGTTTTACATCAGCTTTTCAGACTTTATAGGTCCCTTTTTCACATTTGGGACCTTGGCTTCACATCTGGAGAAGGGACCAGCATCGTCTGCGAAGCTCATGTACTGATAAAAAAAAAAAAGAAATCCCAGCATTCAGATAATCTACCTTTGCATTATTTCTTTCGTTATGTGGGTTTTGGCTGTCTGATGACTCTGTTTATTATTACTGTTTATTGTTTTCACTTGATATCCCGCCCTTCCACCAGAGAAACCCAGGGTGAGTTACAATATAAAATGTGTAATGGCTAAGACACAGAGTTATGGGTTTGCAAGGCTTAATCCTTGCCTCCCCTGGGCTGAGTCATGTTCTGATTGATAAATTAGACCTGGGACCTGCTGTACTCACCAGCCTCCATTGTGCCCCAACCGATCACAAAGCACGTCGTCCACTGCCTGATGCTGGGGTCATTCAAAGGCGGAAGGCAGATGGGCATCTTCAGCACATTGAATTCTATTGGGGTGGACAGCAGCAGCAGGGCAACGTCATTGTCCATGCTCTGTTTAATATCGAACCACTGATGAGTGATGATCTTCTTCACTGCTATCATTTCATTGGTTTCCTGGAGAACTGTCATGCCCACTTTCACTCTCAGGGCTCTAGATCTGGAACTGAGCAGAGAGGACACAAACAGGATAGTAGAGTACGTGTGATAGCAGAGGTGCAGAGGCTGAAAATAGTGGGGAGACTGGCAAAATGGAGAGTGTGCAAGACCCACAAATGCTGGAGGAGACCTCAAATAAATGCAGAGAGCATGGAGGCTGAAAATGTTGGAGGAGATGCCAGCATAATGCAGAGTACAGGGGCTGAAAATACCAGAGTAGGCTCCAGCAAACTCAATGGTTTGAAGCCTCTATAATGGTCATTCATTTTATTGTCCAATATCCCTGTTAAATTCAGATATTTAAAATATTTGCTACATTATTGGCAACTTGGTTGGACCAAGTATTTCCCTAGCTAGTGCATAGAAACATAGGGCCTGATTTAAAAAAGCATTTACAGGTGTAGAACTGGGTTTTATTCGAGTAAATGCACTTTACTCAAGAAAGTGGGCTTTTTTTTGGAGGCAAGATGGCGGCATAGGCGGTCGCATACCCCTGAGCTCCGGTATCGCAAAAGTGTTTCATGCAAAAAATGCCAGCAAAACGGAAAGGCAAGCTCCGTTCCTACCCTTCTGAAGCGGAGTTAATGGCTGCTCAGCGCTTGATTACCTCGTATGCGACGGCTAAGGAGTTTGAGACGGGAGGAGCAGGCTCCATTGTGGGAACCGTCGAGGAAGCGTCGGTTTCCCCGGGAGAAGTCACCTTGAGCCCCCCGGACCCTCGTAAGCCCGATATTGTTCTTCCTCCGGAACGCCTGACGACAGCTGAGGCGCAGACCCATGAGGCCAATGCGATTGGCTCAGCAGAGGGGGGTCAGAGGGCGGAAGACGCCGAGTCTCAGCAGGAGAAACCCGTGGACTCTGGAACAGCAGGGGCAGGAAAGTTTTCTTCGCTGCCCCCAGCATCTACCCCGACTCGGGAGGGGCTCACTGAGGCCCTGGATGGAGCAAAGGCGCCGACTTTACCAGGAGGAATCAGACTGGATGGAATATCTCCGGTTTTGAAAACGGGTGAGTCAACGTTTAGACCCCGTTTTTCAATGCCTGTAAAGCCAGATAATATTACTCTGGAAACAATATGGGATATCATGGCCGCGCTAGTAAAATCGATCGGTGGGTTCCAGGACAATTTGGAAGCAGTAGAAAATAAATTGGAAGAATGTGAGAACCAACTGAGTGAAATAGTCCCAAAATTGACAACGGTTGAAGCTGAGGTAAAGAAAAACCAAGACTGCAACTTGAAAATTATAAAGGATATAAATCAGGTTTCAAAGAGATTGGAGCACTTAGAAAACTTCTCAAGGCACCTAAATTTAAGATTCCTGAACTTTCCTAAAATAATTGGAGAGCCTCCTTATATTACATTGAAGAAGTACTTTGTTGAGACTTTAAAATTTTCAGAAGGAGAAGTCCCATTAGTGAATAAATCGCATTTTTTGTCTATTTCAAATAAAAATAGAAATGTTCCATCGTTGAATGTTAATGAAGGGAACTTGACTAGGTTTCTAGAGGACTCAGCAATGGAATACTATGAGACGGCAACACTTATGGTATCGTTTATAACAGAGAAAGATTTATCTGAAACCATGAAGCGTTACTTTAAAAATATAGAATTACAATTTAAGGGAACACAAGTACGTGTTTTCCCAGATTACGCCCCTGTTACTCAGAACAGGAGGCGGGAGTTTCTTACTTTAAAATCTCAAGTCCTTGCTCTAGGTTTTTCATATATTTTAAAATATCCATGTAAATGTATGGTAAAATCTGCAACTGATACTTTTGCTTTCCAATATCCTGAGCAACTGAGATCTTTTTTAAATGCACGGAGAGTAATTAATATTACTAATACATAATTAACATCTACGAGGATCATAGAGAAGTAAATTCCTTTATCTATGTTAGGCCAAACACATGCATAGGTATGTTTTTCTTGCAATATCTTCCTTTAAGTTTCGACCTCCTCTCTGATGTTTCGTGTGGGATACAAATGTGTAAAATGAATGTTTGTGAAAAATTTTTGCCTCGAGAAATGGAGGGCTAATTAAGATTATTGTATTCCTTTTTTCTTTTCTGTAAGTAAGTGATGGCTTGCTGTAAATTTTGAAAATTAAAAATAAAATTAAAAAAAAAAAAAAAAAAAAAAAAAAGAAAGTGGGCTTTTGAAAATTGCTACAATATATGCCATTGAATTGTCCATAGGATATACTCACGTAAGTGACTTTTGAAAATTGCTACGATACTATATTATATTTAGGCACGTAACTCCTTTGAAAATCAGCTGTAATTGGGTTCATTTATAGAAAGGCACTTGCATGCCAATATTTTATAAACCCTAGGGATAATAGAGGTGTAACATGGGTGTTACACAAAATGTGAGAGGATCCAGTATCTGTGTGGGTCAAGCACCAGTCTCTTGGTTAGGGTTCAAAACTGTCGTAAATGGCTCAAGTAGATGGTCCCAGAAGTAGGAGGGACAAAGAATTGTTTCTTGACATAGAACAGGAAAACCCTTCCATTGGATCTCCCCTCTTTGATTCCTGTTCCTCACTATCTAAATGGTTTGTGCTGGAAGTGCACTTGTACCACAAATAAGGTCAGCAGCAGCGTAGTTGTTGTAGTGTGGCCCAGCTGGCGGTGCTGGGGACACAGCAGGACACAGCACAGCATCTCTTCGAGCCTTCAGTCTTTAATCTCAGGCCTGGACAGGAGCAGCATTGTGGTGGTTGTAGTGTCGCCCAACTGACAGTGTTGGGGACACAGTAGGACTCAGGATTCTTGTGTTGTGGCCCTTGGATTGGTTTTTCGGGCTGTGGAGGCAGCAGCAGCATAGTTTTTGTAGCGTTTCCTGACTGGCTGTGCTGGGGAACACAGTAGGACTCAGCATTGCATCTCTTCCAGCCCTCGATCTTGCATCTCAGGCCTGGACAGGAGCATCAATGTGGTTGGTGAAGTAAGGTCCAATTGATGGTGTTGCAGGCAGATGCAGTTAGTCAATTGCAGTCACTGGATGTTGCTGGAAGCTGGATGTAGGCCCCATTGCTGTTATTGAGACATGGCATGCAGAAAGGCAGAGCAGCCAGCAGCTACAGGACCTTCACGTTCCGTTCATTCATCTTGCCACTTGCATGGCAAATCTGGATAGCCAAGCAAAGGCAGATTAATTTTAAGGAACACTAATTTCTCCATGAAGTGTGATGACAGCCTTGAGTGATGAGGGCTTATGATGTCTCCTGTCATGGAAAACACTCTCTTGCTGGGAACAATCGTAGGTGAACAAGAGATAAAGTGCTGAGCTACTCTTGTTGGGTCTGGCTAGACTGTCTCCATATCCTCGATGGTCTCAGTGAGACAGCGTGGCACTGAGATTTGAACTGCCGTCTCCTTTGGTGGTATTGGACATAAATCTTTCTTCCCAGCTGCTTTAGCGATCACCTAGGACAGAAGTGAAGATTGTTTCCATTTTCTTGTGGAGGGAGTACTAGGTGGCGATGACAGGGTGCTGCTGTGACATGTACTGTTGTCTGACCTGGCCAGTGATGGTGTTTCCTCCTGTGCTACATCCCTCCCTCACTAACCTCTATCTCTCTCTCCGCTGTCAGTGAAGTGGAAGCTAGCACATAACTGACAAAACCTCCTAATACAGGGTCTGCAGCTAATGCCTTTCCCATCTCTACTTCAGGAATTCCTAAGGGAGATTCATCAAGCTCTGAATCAGAAAAGATTGACAAAACTGATCTTATAGCCTCTGCGGCTATAAGGGTTTGCCATGCTGGTTTCGGTTTCACCACTTGTATTTGTACTTCTCTAGGCACTGGGGGTTGTACTCTGGTACTACTAGTGCCTTCCCTTTCCCTTGCCTCTGAGATAGCAAGATCTGGATGAGACACTGATAGAACAACTGGCGTATCCTCCCAAATCTCAACTTCTTGCGGCTTGACATGCTGGTCTCTTCTGCTGCTGTTTGGGATTTGGAAAATCCCTCTTTATCTTAGTTGGGGGACTCACTTGTCTGTCTAGCAAATCCCCTGTCAAAAACTGTGGGCTTCCCACGTCCTTTGCCTGACATGATGGATTTTGTTTTCTCCTGCAGTGCTTTTGATTTTTGGGTCATGGCACGACCTGGCTCTGTCTCGACCCTGGTGGACCTTTGATCTTCAGACTATGGCAGGATGATCTCTACCGCGGCCCCACTGGACCTTGCTTCTTTGGGCCACAATGGGATGGACTCTGACATAGCCCTGCTGGGCCGTGCATTTTCAGGCCATAGCGAGTTAGGCTTTCCTGTGGCCATGCCAGACCTTTGATCTTTGGTGGGATGGGCTTTGCTGTGGTCCCACCAGGCCTCGAATCTTCGGGTCACAGTGGGCTAGGCTCTGTCGTGGCCCTTCAGGATCTTTGATCTTCAGGCCATGTTAGGATGAGCTCCACCACGGCCCCATTGGACCTCACAGCTTTGGGTCATGCTGGGATGAACACTGCCGCAGCTCTGTTGGGTCTTCGATCTTCAGGTCATGGCAGGATGGGCTCTGCCTTAGCCTTGCTGGGCCTTTGATCTTTGGGCTGCGATGGAATGGACTCTGCTGTGACCCCGGTCTGGCAAGTTTAAGTGGCCTCCACAGGAGTGTTTTGGGGAGGATCCTTTTTCACTCCCTGAGGCAGCTGCCTCACCCTGCCTCATTATAGAATTGCTTCTGAAAACAAGATCTGAACTACCAGAGGAGCCCCAGCAAACAACATAAGGCGCAGGGGCTGAAACTCCAATGATACTCATATTTGGGAATTCACTGGATGTGACCCAGAGACTTTGGAATGTATTTATTTATTTAGATTTTTATATTCTGCTTTTCGGCATTTCAAAGTGTACATCAAAGCGGATTACATTCAGGTTCTATTCCAGCTGTTGCTGTTCAGGCTCCTATGTGTGCTCACAAAAAGAAATCACCTGGGCACGCTCGGGTGGGAAGAAGGCAGAGCACCAGGCCTGCACCGGAAGGAGCAAGGGGGAGTGGCGGGCACGTGGTACAACAGAACGTCAGTCGGCCCTTGCTGGAAGAAGGAGCAGGGGGACTGTCGGGGCATGCCGAGCTGGATGAAGGAGAGAACAGGGTCGGCCCACAAGGCAGAGCATTCCCATGGAATGTACGAGCAGAAAGGGTGGGTTCAGGCTGGGGAGGAGAGGGAGAGCGAAGGAGACAGAGGTGTGCGAAAATGAGTGTGTGTGTGTGAATGGACGTTGTTTGTATGAGGGAGTGAGTGAACAAGTATGTGAGGGAGGGAGTGAGTGTATAAATGGGCATTTGAGATTGGGAGTATGAGGCAGTGAATGTAGGAGTGAGTAAATGGGTATGTGTGTATGGAAGAGAGGAGTGAGAGTGGGCATGTGCCTGACAGCATGTGTGCTTGTGAGTGTGAACATGATACTGATTGAAGAAGGGCTTACTGTGAAAGATTTGGAATGGTAAAGCGGAGATACTCACTATCGAATCTCGAAACAGTGCGCGACCGAAAGGATCCACCAGGCATTCAGGATGGAGCCTGCACAGAAATGCTGGTTCCAGACCTGAAGGCTGATGGCCCAGGGCCACTCCCCGGGGAGAGCATCCCTGCCGCCAATTATCCGGGACTGGTGCATACTGCGATTGTTGCTCCCAGCAGGACGTCCATCGTAGTCAGGACGAAATCCACAGTCTGAAAGAGAGGGGGGGTGGCAAAGAGACGAACATTCAAGATTTGCTTTTTCTCTTTTAAAGTGCTTTATTTAAAGTGCAACAAAACCATCAGCATTCACAGTTCACACAACACAAATTCAGGCCTGCTAAATTACATCTCAAACATAAACAGGCCAGCTATTTTCGAGGGGCTGCCTTTCCATTCTTATGTTCCTAGAGTCCTGGGACCTCCCTCTGCTCTTCTCTCAGCCCACATTATATTGCTGGCCAAGAGGAGACTGCTTGTACCCAGCATTCCCTGTCTTAAGATGGACCGGGACCAGATAGCTAGCCCCTATTCTTAAAGGGTTCTGGGGGGTTCCTGGGTATATATTCTGTCACAGGGGTTCTTACAGTTCAATGATCCCCCTGGGATTCTGAATTTAATATCTTACCCAGCAGACACTCCCTCTGTCTTCTTCCCAACATGTGTCAGGTCTACTGTCCTGCCTAGAGTCAGCTTTAATGGGTGTGTGACCTGTGAGCTTGCATGGGTGCCTTCATGGTTTGAAAGGAAAGTTGCCGTCGGAAGAGTTTGTCTACGGAGGGTGTCACCATGGCTTGAAAGGAGCACTGGTGCCCACAGATGGGGGGGAACCGACTTCTCACGTTGTGGAGAGCGCCGTTCCCTGTGGTTGCACAGGGTGCTGGTACTAAAGCCAGCCCTGGTCTCACTCCAGGCATCCCTGAATATAGCACTCCTGCTAGGTCATCTAATAAATCCATGTCAGCGCTGACTGACTGAGCTGGATCTGGTGGTTATACCTCCAGTACAGCAGTGGTCTTGTAAATCAATTTCCCTAAGAATGGCGGTTGAAATCCATATAAACTAGCTGAGCTTTTTTTCCTCAAAAATATAATTATGCTATTGTCAGAGTAGTTTTTCAGACTCTGGTATGTGTAACATAGGGACAATACCAGAGACAGGAGGATTCAGATTATGTAAATGTTTAATATCTGCTACATACCTGCCCAGCAGGATCCTGTTATCCAGGGCAAAAGGCCCAGCCACACTTTCATCATATATCTCAGCGTACACATTTCTGGGAACGTTAGAAGGATTTCAACCATAGATACAATCAGAGCAGCCCAGAGAACATACAGGACTGTGAGCAGAAACTCAGAAGGGGATATTATAACCATCACAAAGATCTGTGACATCATAATGACCCATTTACTAACAGTCTGATGACTCAGCTCAGTCACTCCCGGTAATCTAGTCCCATTGCAATGCATGCTGGGATTTGTAGTTCTAGTCCTGCTTTACTTAGAGAAACTGGAACCTCAGCTTCAAATATGTATGTGATAGAGGGTGAAAATCTGATGTGCATTGACCAAGAGAGGGACCTTGGGGTGATAGTGTCTGGTGATCTGAAGATGGCGAAGCAATGTGACAAGGTGATAGCTAAAGCCAGAAGAATGCTGGGCTGAATAGAGAAAAAGGAGGTGGTGATGCTCTTGTTCAGGTCCTTGGTGAGGCCTCACCTGGAGTACTGTGTTCAGTTCTGGAGCCCGTATCTCAAAAAGGATAGAGACAGGATAGAGGCGGTCCAGAGAAGGGCAATGAAAATGGTGTGGGGCCTGTATTGGAAGGCCTATGAAGAGAGGCTGAAGGATCTGAATGTGTACACCCTGGAAAAGAGGAGGTGCAGGGGAGATAGGATACAGACCTTCAGATACCTGAAAGGTTTTAATGATGCATGAACTTTGAACCTTTTCTGCTGGAAAGAAATCAGTAGAACTAGGGGTCATGAAATGAAACTCCAGGGGGACGACTCAGGCCGGACTGGAGGTGAGAGCGGTGGTCCATGGAAATAGTCCGCGGACTGCCGAGCATAACATCTCTTTTCTCCTTACCTGATCTCAGCACTCCTTTGCTCCTACCCCACCCGCCCCCGCACCCCCATAAATCACAGCTGCCTAACTTGTGCACCCAAATCCTGGAATCACAGCTGCAGGCTGAGCTCCGTGTCTTGCAGCTCCTCTCCAGTTTCCATCTGCAGTGTGTGCTCCGGGCTCGCTCCTGCAGGCTTCCTGAGCAAGGGGAAAGGTTGGAGCGGAAATTGCAGAGCAGCAAACAATAGCTCTGATCCCTTCTCCTGCCTCTCCTGTTCCCTGCAGGCTTCCTGATCTTTCTCCTGACATTTAATTCAAACTCCCAGAGTCTCCAGGAGAGTTCCCAGAGCTGCCGAGTGGGAAATCCTGCATATGCTTTCCAGGCTTTCCTACAGCTTTCCAGTAATGCTGTCTCTAATGGTGTCATTGAATGACATCATCTGTGTGTGTGTGGCTTCTTATCCTGCTAACCTCAGAGACCACCTGTTTCGGGTTAGCAACTCTGCTTTATGAGTGTGGCCCCTACTTGACCACTAGATTGTGTACTGGTAATAAGAATGGTAATAAGAAATGGATGGGTCCTATTTTCAATAATAAGGGCCTTCCAGCACCGAGAGGTCACTGAAAGTGCAGAGGTTTACTGGGGAAGTTTTGCTATTCTCAAATACTGTATGAAGGATTTTCTAGCTAAGGAAATTCACCAAAGGGACAAGAGGGTGTGAGGACCAGGGGCATAGTGACCAGAGTGCACAGTGGTGCACAGGCACTACCAACTTTAAATGCTATCACCAGTCCCTGCTTCCCGTGTTTCCCTGCACCTCTAAGTCGTCATGCTGCAGCTTAAATATGGGCGACTCTTCCTTACTGTGGCCCCTGCAATGAAAATATCCCATGTTCGAACCGCTGGGTTGTATCTTAGGAGGCCTACATCGTTGAAACATCCGCTGTTTGAACTATTCAGCCCCATGCACTTCTAACAGAAGAAGTTTGAACCATGCGGGCCTCCATAGATACAAAGACCTGTAGGTCAAGCAAGGAATGTTTTCACTTGTGGGGCTGCAGGAGGGAAGAGGTGCAGCACAACGACTCAAAGGTGGTGGTTAAGGCAAGGGAAAGTGCAGGGGAAGTATGGATCTGAGGGAGAGAGCAGGGGAAAACGGGAAACAGGGCCTTGGGGAGCAACAGAAGGATATGGGAATCAGGGACTGGGAAGAATGGGAGGCGGGGATTGAGAGGTAGATCAAGGGAAGAATGGGATTTGGACCAAGGATAATTTCAGAAAAACCTGCTCTCCTTGATTCCCCAGTTTGCTTTTGCAGGTGAGATTGCTTCCAGCCCACGGACCTCAGAGGCAATTTTCCCCACTCCGGCTGAGTTCCCAGTGGCTCTCTGGGGCTGGGAAGGTAGCCCCTGGTGACGGTGGGGTTACCTTAGGATTCAGATTGTCTTTGCAAAGATCATTCCGATGTAAAAATGCATTCACAACATATCTTTGCCCTTGTGCATCGCAAACAAAACCCCCCACCCAGGGCTGGCTGAGCACGGGGCGTCTTCTTGTGTCTGAGGCAGGGCTGCCAGTGGTTCTTACTTTATATACCAAGAGGCTTTGATCAAACACAAATGTTATGTTCTTCCTTATACTGGGGACTCTGGGGCAGGGGGATTCTCTAATCTCGGCAATGAATGGGTGTTTTCATCAGAGTAATAAATAGTAAGATGCATGTGTGAAGAGGCAACTTTAGAAATTGCCACTTTGGGCCAGCACAGAGGCTCTGCATACTGCCATGAAAAGGACCTACATTCAATTATTGGCTCAGATCTTCTACCCCCTGATTTCTCTGGAGCTGTTGATTGATGCTGCAGAGGCAGCTTTCACAACCCCTGGGGGAAGGAAGTCATAGACATCGCAGATCAACGATACCTAATGGCTGGATTTAGGGCCTCTTACTACAGGGTTCTGAAAGCAGCCCTGGTTCATGGTCCCCCTGGTCATGGAGGGTCACTGCAAAGACTCAGCTAAGTGAGTTGGGAAGTGATAGAAATTGGGGGGGGGGGAAAACTGTGAATGAAGGCTCATGGTAGAGCAGCCCCAGTCGATGCTCGTTCCTCTTAAGCTGGAAACCCAAAGGAACAGGAAACCGCTGGGCCAAGAAAATTGGAATTACCCGTTCATTGCTTGTAGGAAGTGGAAAATAATCCTACAACACACAGCAGCTTCATATGAAAACTTGTATTGAGACTGCAACAACAGAAGATGTGTTTATATATTTATTGTAGAGGAGCGTTGCTGATTTCTGTGATAAACTGCAGCAGATTCAAGAATGGGCATCAAGAAAGATCATGAGAAGCCTCGATACTGGACGACTTGTAGATGGTAGTGAAGTTTTGTAGGGGATGGGGCAGTTAGCAGTGGCAGTAGGGATGTCATTGGCAATTGGTGTCTGTGGTGACAGCGTTGTACCATTTCCACTAGAGGTGTTTACAGTATTGGCAGTGCTGGAGGTGGAGATGGTTTAGTAAACTGGAGGTGGATGCTTTGGTGGAGGTACTTGGTTCGATGGTGGAAGGTGGACTGGCAGGAGCGATGGCTGAGGGGAATGGCAATTGGATCCCTTCTCTTTCTACATTTTGTCCTTATTCCTGAGCTGTGCTTTCCGCACGTACGGCTTCCCAGCCTTAGCCGTCTCTGTTTCTATCCAGTTCACATAGTTGGAGACCAGAGCATAGGCGGCAGGAACTCCCCTTTCAGTGCAGCCAATGCCCCAACTCACTATCCCCACCTGGTACCAGAAATAATTCTTCAAGGTCTTGCACACCAGGGGCCCGCCACTGTCACCCTGTGGGGAGAAGGAGAGGAACCGTCAGCTCCCTGTAACAGAACCTTCAGCACTTACTGATCTTATTCCTATACACATCCAGGAGATTCACTTACAGCTTCCAATCTTTATAAGGAGGGGGGATGGCATTTGATAAATATTGTTTAAGTTAGTAAAGGGCCATAATCTGTCTTAATTGACTGTGGCTCCTGCACAGCAGTAAAGAGCCGGCCTCCGTCTGTGATATTACATACACACATGGTATTAACATAGAAACAGACCAGATAAGGACCAGAAGGCTCATCTACTTACTGCCCAATTGACTTCCTACTATAATATCACTGTCCCTGATTAATTTATTAATTTATTTATTTGTTGATTCTTTAAACTGTTAAATCTGAACAAATCTGGCCATAGTGGTGCACAGCATTCATACAATAAAACAACGTAAGTACAAAAAAATCATACAATAAAATAACGAATCAATCGTTACAAGTAACTAATACAATAACACCCAGTATGAACCAGAAATCTTCATAAGCTGATAATTAAATTAGCCAAGCTTTCATTTTCTTCCATAAGGATAAATAATTTGTTTCCGATCTTGCTTCCCGGGGCACTTAATTCCAGAGATCCGGCCCTTGAATTAAAATATCCTTCACCGATGAACCATCTTATCTCCCTCCTGCCTGGAAGGGACCAAACAAAGAGCTTCATCCTGAGATTGCAAATTATGACCAGGGACACAATTCCTAGCACCTTGCTGTAAATATTTTCCCCCAGCCCCATGTACTGCCTTAAACATCAAGGTCCTAATTTTAAACTGAGCGCGCTTTTCTACCGGCAGCCAACGTAATTGCTGCAAAAGAGGTTCAGAGCTCATTCTTCTAGGATGCCATAAGTCAACTGGGCTGCCACTGAATATTCTTCTCTGGGAGTCCTGCTAATAAGGCATTGCACTAATCAAATAAAGGACATCCCAAGGCCTGAAGCAATCACTCTAAAAACCAAAAAATCAAGTACCGGTCTTAGCCTCCCAAGCTGTCTGTGTGTGTGTATATACAAAAACTACGCACTAGCAGTGTACCTTACCTCAGCCACCCATGCAGAACACAGACTGACCCTCATCAAGTACAGGATATGTGACTAGAAATATGGAGACAAAAAATGTAATGGAAATCCCAAGAATTCAGACTCCACATGCTGTGCAGCAGTAGTATACGTGAAACAAAAATGCATTTCCTCATTTGCTATGCAAAATGAAAAGGATAAGAGATACATATTTCCAAAATGGGCAATTCTATACAATAAACTAAAAGTAAAGATGTAGATATTCAAAAGCCATTTAGACGGATAACTCACAAGTTATCCATCTAAATAGCAAATGTGGGTATATTCAGCCACTTAGCTGGGTAAATCCGGCTATAATTTACTAGGATAAAAAAGGGGCATTCCTGGGAGGGGTTGAGCTATCTGGCTAACTTAGTTTTAATATCGGGTGTATGTGGCTAGGTTTGCTGGATAACTTTAGACCTGCTTCTGAGCCGAATGGATGCAAATAAAATAGTCTTTACTACAATTTAAAGAGAATAATCCAAGCCACGATGCCAAAAATAAAGACAGCAACAAAATCATAATAACAATAAAAATGATTATCAGTTTGTCCATATTAGGTTTTACCTCCCTTCTCACTTCTCTTGCACCATTATCCGTGGAAAACTGATCCCCTTGCAATGTGGGAAAACTGGAATGGGGTTCCAGCATGAAGTGAAATAGAAGAAAATCCCCAAGCACAAAAACTGCAGAATAACTGTCCCCCATGTACAAAATCTTCCAACTTTAGTCCAAGTTAACTTCCCTTCAAACATGGGAAAAACTGTATTACTACCTCAATTGGGTGTAGCCCTTTGAGTCCTGGTATCAAAGAGTATCAAAATCTTTTTACCCTTGCTTCTTCTTCAGGCCACTCAGGCAACTAGACTCTTGCCCCAATCCTCTGGGTTACCGGGGGTACGCCCTTCCCTTCAAATTGGTCAAGTCAAAGTCTAAAAATCCTTTACTCTAAAATTTTTCAGTATTCAAATGCAAGCATGATGAGCAAAGGCCCATCCAGCAAGTAATGAGTACTAAGGAGAAACCCACCCATAGTAACACCCCAGCCACTGGGACCTGGGCAACTTTTAAAATTACACCCTCTGACCAAGTACGGGACTTAGGAATGCAGATAGACGAAAACCTAACAGTGGAAAAGCACATAAATAAATTAATGAAAACAGGCTATGTGAAACTGCTCCTACTACACAAACTGAAACCATTGCTGACTCATGAAGACTTCCGCATGGTCCTGCAAACCCTAATCTTCTCTAACAAAGACTACTGTAACTCTCTTTTACTAGGAGTACCTAACTGTCTAATAAAAAAAAGCTACAACTTCTGCAAAATGCCGCAGCAAGGCTCTTAACAGGATCAAGAAAATTTGATCACATCACGCACTCTCTGATAGCTCTACATTGGCTACCTGTACAATCCTGAATTCACTACAAAGTATTAACACTAATATATACAACCATCCATTCTGATAATCCAGGTCTAGCAGGACTACAACCTTACAAACCACAGAGATCGATAAGATCTCAGAATAAAGGATTACTAGCTGTGCCAACATTACTGAATACTCATTTAACAAAAATAAGAGACCATGTGTTCTCTATTACTGGACCAATACTGTGGAACTCACTACCCGAGACACTAAGACTAACCCCAGAAAGAAAAAAGAAATTCAAAAGTGAACTGAAAACATGGCTATTTACAAATACCTATAACCTACCTTGAAACTTACCTGAGATCAGAGTAAACACCAATAAGGACAACTTAAAACTACCTGTGATCAGAACAAGCCCCATCAAGGTCAAAGACATTCATAAACTAACAATAGAACTAAATAGCCCATCACACCCCAACAGCGCCAAAATAAAAAAATTAGAAACGTATTCTATAGACCACTACCCTCTTATCCCAGCACCTTGGTTAAAACACTAGAACACCCCATAGATCTAAATCTCAATTGATTGTATAGTATGGAGAAAATATGGACAGTTGGCAACCCTAAAGGTGAGGGGAGAGTGAGTAGTGGGGAAGCCGAGATTAGTAGTGAGGGGGACAGCTTGGCTGGAGAGAGAAGGGAGACACTGGTGGGGGAAGATTGACACTAGGAAGGAAATGGTAAACAGGGGTTAGAAGAAAAGGAGCATGTGGAAGGATGAGGGGAGGGGGAGTGTTGGAGGAGGGAGACATCTGGGAGGAGGCTAAAAAAGGGAGAGACTGGTGGGAAGAGGTTTATGGAAAATTATTAAGGAGTTATTTAGTTCATGTGAAGAACTTTGTAAGTGATTAGAAATTAGTGGAACAAAGAGAGTCATTAATATAGATAGTGTAATTGCATGACATGAGGCCTAAACGTTCTGAAAATATGTATGCCATTTTTCTTAGTTTGCCTGGTAACAAGAAACAAGTCATGAAATCAGATATATTAACAAGGAGTTACACATGAGGCTAACTGTGCAGATATGAGGGGAAAACCATGAATTTACCCAAGGGAAGACCTGCCTCACAAATCTGCTACATTTTTTGAATATGTTAATAAACATGTGAATAGAGGTGAACCAGAAGATATAGTATATTTGGATTTTTGAAAAGTGTTTGACAAAGTGCCTTATGAAAGGCTTCTAAGAAAACTAAAAAGTCATGGAATAGGAGGTGATATCCCTTCTGTGGATTGAAAGCTGGTTAAAAGACAGGAAACAGAGCGTAGGATTAAATGGTCAGTTTTCACGGTGGAAAAAGGTAAACAGTGGAGCGCCTCAGGGATCTGTACTTGGACCGGTGCTTTTCAATATATTATATTTATAGATGATCTGGAAAAGGATATGATGAGTGAGATGATCAAATTTGCAGATGATACAAAATTATTCAGAATAGTTAAATCACATGTGGATTGTGATACATTGCAGGAGGACCTTGTGAGACTGAAAGATTGGGCATCCAAATGGCAGATGAAATTTAATGTGGACAAGTGCAAGGTATTGCATGCATATAGGGAAAAATAACCCTTGCGGTAGTTACACAATGTCAGGTTCTATATTAGAAGCTACTACCCAGGAAATAAATCTAGGTGTCATAGTGGATAATACATTGAAATAGTCAGCTCAGTGTGCTGCAGCAGCCAGAAAAGCAAATAATGTTAGGAATTATTAGGAAGGGAATGGTTAATGAAATGGAAAATGTCACAATGCCTCTGTATCGCTCCATGGTGAGACCACACCTTGAATACTGTGTACAGTTCTGGTTGTCGCATCTCAAAAAAGATATAATTGTGATGGTAACATGGAATAGACTTAGTTTTTGGGTACTTGCCAGGTTCTTATGGCCTGGATTGGCCACTGTTGGAAACAGGATGCTGGGCTTGATGGACCCTTGGTCTGATCCAGTAGGGCATGTTCTTATGTTCTTATGGAGAAGGTACAGAGAAGGGCAACCCCCCCCCCCCCCATCCCATTTCTTCTAGGACATACATATTTAGTTTCCTAAGTCTCGTCTCAAAGAGCTATGATAAAGACATTCCAGTAACTCGGACTGTATTACTTTACCATGCAGGCGTTACGGCCTCCTTCCTCATAACCCGCACATAGCATGTTCTTCGTTAACGACCATATCTGTTTCTTACACCGTTTCCATTCTACCAGCTCCATCTCCACCTTCTGTAAGACTTCGGGATGTCTTATTTCACCTGTAAACCAAAACATGTTGTATATAAGCGAAACCTCCTTTCCATCTTAATTAGAAACCTGGCGATGGAGCCGGCATGCTGACTCAGTGGTAATGCTTCATACTGCCTTTGATTCCAAGTTCAGGTATTTTGCTCTGAGTCGGCTGGGGTTGTGGGTGCTGCAGAGCTAGCACTCATAGCCCCTGATAGGAGGGTTCCTCAGTCATCTCAGCACAGTGACAATTAGTGGCCAGGATTGCAGAGTCCTAGGATTGCAGAGTCCTACAAAGAGCTCTGCTGCATGATAGCCAAGGACTTTCACTGTAATGACTGAGTTCAGTGGGGAATATAAAACTGGGGACAAACCTTTGAGTGTGTGTGAATGAAAGATCTTGGTCCTGAAGGAGTTGCAGTTGAATTAAGAGCTGCTGAGAGTGGGACCTGGTACTGGGGTCAGTCCAAGCTGCTTAACTAAAACTATTGCTTGCTGAGGATAGATTAATTCTGCTTTGAATTCTATTTCCTTTTCTCAGCCTGTCTGTCTGGCATTGCTGCCTGGATGTCCCTGCGCCACCTTTAAACTTAACATGGCCAAGTCGGAGCTCCTTATCTTTCCACCCCAGTTCACCTCCCCTCTTCCCCCTTCCTCTGTTTCTGTGGATAACACGGTCAGTGTCCCCGTCCCATCAGCCCAAACTTTGTTGTCCTTTTCGACTCCTCCTTCTCCTTTTCCACACATATCCAAAACACTGCTAAAATGTGCCATTTCTTTCTTTATAACATTGCCAGAATCCGTCCCTTCCTTTCTGAACGCACTACCAGAACCCTTATCCACTCTCTCATCTCCTCCCGCTTAGACTATTGCAGCCTGCTCCTTACAAGTCATCCCTCTCCACTGCAATCCGCCCCAAATTTAGCTGCATAACTTATCTTTCGCCAAAGTTGCTACACTCACATAACCCCTGTTCTGAAGTCACTGTATTGGCTCCCTATCCGCTCCTACATACAGTTCAAGCTCCTCTTTCTCACCTACAAATGCCTTCACGCTGCAGTACCTCACTGCCTCTCCTCTCTTATCTTTCTCTACGGCTCTCCTCGTGCACTCTGCTCGTCAGATAAGTCACCCCTATCCGTGCCTTTCTCCAGCACTGCCAATTCCAGACTCCGTGCTTTCCACCTGGCTGCGCCGTGTGCTTGGAATAGTCTTCCTGAGTCTGTGTGTCCTGCTCCCTCTCTTGCCATGTTTAAATCCCATCTACAGACACACCTTTTGGAAACCGCTTTTAAATCTTATGCCTGTCTGCTTTTAGTCTTGCTAATTTTCTTTTCTTTTAACCAAGTCTCTTGTCCTGTATGTTTGTCTTTTTAGATTGTAAGCTCTAGTGAGCAGGGACTGGCTTGTTGTATGTTTGTACAGCGCTGTGTATGTTGTGTAGCATTATAATAATGTTAAGTAGTAGTAGTAGCTGGCCCAAAATGTTTGTCCTTCTACATTACAACATTAAATGTGCAGAAGACATCATGCCTACCACCTAATACCTGGGGAGTAGTTGCCCTATTCAATTAGCGAAGCTTCAGAAAAAGGCCTGGTATAGGCTCATGAGGTCATCAGTTGACAACATCTTCTCTAGACTTATTGCTATACACCAAGCTGATGAGTCTGAGTCCTATCAGCACAACTGCCTTGAGTCCAAAAAGCTCAGAAACCACAGGACACCCATCCTATAGGACAGATACTATGCTATGTTGGCCACAAGTAATGGCAGCCATTTGGACAGGTAAGGGCCTCAAACCTGATAAGAGCTGAAAGATCGCAAGTCTGCTTGGAAAATGACCATTCTGCAAGCTGTCTTCCCTGGAATCCTCAGCCCTTCTGCTTTAAGGGTGGCCACAGATAGGATAAGGACTGACACAGCTACCTAGCAATTGGAACAAACTACTCTGCAGATATTCAATATACCTAAGTAAATAAGAAATAGATCATCAGGCCTGAGCTGGACAGGCCTTTGTCTGGGCTGTGGACTCAGATTAATACAGCTATTAGATAATATACCCCAACTCCAATTTCCCTTAGTTTATTTTAGTTTAGTTTATTGTCTAGCTATAACATTTTTCCACAAAATTCAAAGTGATTTACAACAGAACAAATTATCAAATGCATAAGAGCAGAAAGGCAAGCTAATACATAAAATTGACGAATACCAATCGGAGAGCGCATATCTCTCCCATTCTAAAAGATCTTCACTGGCTCCCAGTAAACTTCAGGATTCTCCATAAATCACTCACAATTATCCACAAAAATATTCACCATCAGACCCCTCTTGATCTGCTACACCCTCTCAAATTGCACTCGACGGCCAGACCCTTAAGGGATGCCTACAAGGGATCCTTACATGTTCCTCCAATCAAAGTTGTGTACACCACACAAACATCAGAGACCGGACATTCTCTATCACAGGTCCCTCCATCTGGAACGCCATGCCTCCGGACCTCAGGCAGGAAACTTGTCTACTAACTTTTACAAAGAAACTAAAGACATGGCTGTTCTGCCGAGCCTTCCCCGCCACTAGCCCAAAAGCCTGACTTAGAATTGTTCCAACAATTATGTAAATAAACAAACACTAAATCATGCTTACAAGTTATCATGAGGACGGCTCCTTGCCTCCTTCCCATACTCTCTTGTATATAGTACTTTATCTTCGTTCTCCCTCTCTTATTTCCTACTCCCAGTTAAGGCATCCTTGTTATAATGTAACTTTATGCTCCTTCAAATTGTCTCTTGTTGATTGGTTGGTTATAGTTACTGCTTAGTTCGATGTAAACCGAGTTGATTTGATTTGTATCAAGAAAGTCGGTATATAAAAGCCTTTAATAAATAAATAAATAAATAAAATATCCAGCTCTGCACCGGGCCCCAACACCATCGGAGGACTCAATAGCAGGGACCATCGGGCCCTCACCCCCAGGAGACCTGCTGCCTAGAACAGCAAGGCCAACAGCGCCAGGAGGCACTTCAGCCCGAAGGAGATTCTCCCAAAGCGACCCGGTGGCCATTGGAGCCCCCAGGACCCAAAGGCCCGCCCCCAGGTGACCTCACAGGAGGCGACCGGCCCAACAAAAACACGCGATCTACAGGCGTCGCATGACAAAGGGGCACTCCCCTTTGTGCACCCCTTAGTGCAAGCCTTAGTAAATTCACCAAACTAAAATTCCTACTGCATACTACACAGCATGCAACTACAGATCGCAATAGATACACCAGCAAACATGACAACACACCTCATCTCAACAAACGGAGGAACAAAAATGGAAGCCACCACACAGCAACTAAATAAAACACCGCATGAAGAACGCAGAAAACACAAGAAAAAAAAGTGAGTGCCATCGCTCAAACTTAACATACAGGAATCTAAAGACATACACCAAATGCATGCTCCTATCTTTCAATCTTGTTAATGCACAATCCATAGTTTAAAAAATGCCCATTCCCACAGACTTACTCATTGATGCCATTGCATTGAATGAAAGACATTTTATTAAATTATCACTAATTCCTTAAAATCCTATGGATAAGGCATGGTAAAATTTAGGCTCCAGCAAAGATTTTAAATAGGTATTTGAAATAGAAACGAAAAGTATTAGTGTTAGCCAGTAAATATTAATAGGTAGAATATGAAAACCAATTTTTACAAGCAATATGACAGCTTAAGTTACTATTAACTGAGCTGTAAGAAACTACTGTGCAATGAGGGATGAAGTAATTGAAGATAATTAACTATGAGTCCAGGGAAGTCTATATAAGAAAAGTAAACTCGGGGGAGGGAGGGAACTAAACCGTTGAGATTATTTGCAGGGCAGTAAAAATTCAGATAGCTTGTAGCTCCCTCTCACAAGAAGACCTGCAGACATCAGGGAAGAAGTGCAGGACTGCTTATATGATATCCAAAAGCACAGCATGTTCAAGCAGCATTGTCTGAATTACAGTATGAAGAAGGCTGCTCACCCTGTAAAAATGTTGCTAGCAGTCATTTTTTGTATGTGTGGGTTTGATAGTTGCTTGGTTTTGGTTGTAAATATTACTACCCTTCATTTTAAGGCTTGGGGGTAACCTGCACGGAGCTGCAGTTACTACCCTTAATAGAAACATGGGTGTAACCAGCACGGATTGGCAGCTATTACTACAAAAAACTTTGCTGGGCAGTCTGGGTGGTCCATTTGGTCTTTTTCGGCCTTTGCTGCTATGTTTCTTAGTGCCCATCCCTGGTATTGAAAGCAGTCTTTCAATCGTTACCCTACTGGATCTAAATAACAGGTACATTTTAAAAGGCGCGTGTGCACCCATAAACGCGTACATTGGGCACACGAGCAAAGATACGCTTAATTTTATGTCGTGCGAGCAAGTGCATGCGTATCATTTAAAATATCCCTGCCGCACGTATGTTACCTGGGGGGGGAGAAAGAGAGAAAGAGAAAGACACTATAACACTCTATCTCCCACTGTAAGAGGGGCACTTTTAAAGGGTAAGGGGGTTTTTTTGGGGGGGGGGGCAATTTTACAAAGGTCTACAGACTCTTACACCCTAGGCAAACCAATCTAACACTGCTCCCCCCCAAAAAAAAACCCCACCCTGAGTTGAAAGTGCACTCTTACAGTGGGAGATATATAGAGTGTCAGATTGTCTGTTTGTCTGTCTCTCTCTCTCTCCCCCCTCCTTCCCCCGGTGATCAGGATCCCTCTGGCTCAAACTCTCCAGATTTGCCCCTCATCAGGACCAGAAGTAAAGTTACGCAGGTAATATAGGAACGTGCGCCATGATCAGCCTTGGCAAAAATTTGGGGTTACACGAGTAAGTCTTGGCCCCGCCCTGAAACACCCTCAAGTCCAGCTTGGTAAAAATACGTGCACCCTGGTGTCTGTCAAAGAGTTCAAAGATTAGCGGTAGAGTATAACAATCCTTAACTGTGATCTTATTCAGAGCTTGGTAATCGATGAAGGGCCTAAGGGATTCATCCTTCTTTTGTACGAAGAAGGATGCACCAGCAGGGGGACTTTGATGGTCGAATGAAGCTTCGAGCTAGGTTTTCCTGAATATATTTGGACAAAGGCTTAGTTTCTGGAACTGACAAGGGGGTATGTCTGCCCACGTGGGAGTGTGGCTCCAGGAAGCAGTTTAATGGTGCAGCTATAGCCACGATGCGTTGGAAGCGTCTCCGCTTGCTTCATGCTAAAGATATCTGCAAAAGCATGGTACTGGGTAGAAAGGCATGGAAGAACTTCCACTACAGAGACTACAAGAAATGGGAGCTGTAGGCCTCTGATCCGGAATACAAGAAGAGAAGTACTATTGAGTATAACTCCAAAGTTAGCCGGCTAGGTTTGTCTGGCTAACGTTTGGGTCCCGACAGTGACTGAATATGGACCTGCTTGTTTATTATTAGTCTTTATTGTTTTAGTTTGATATCCCACCCTTCCACTCAAGGAGCCCAGGATGGGATACAATATACACAAGTAATGGCTATGACACAGTTATGTGTTTTTATCAGTTAAATCTTAACTAAAACAATACGATCCTACCAACAAACAAGCTTCGTATGGATGATAAGGCTTCATCTTGTCCTTCCCCCTGGACTCAGACATGTTCTCATTGGTACGTTAGCTGAAACATGGTGCACTCACCAGTTGTACTCCACCCGATCACAAAGCATGTTGTCCAGTCTTTGATGCTGAAATTACCAACAGGTGGAAGGCAGATGGGCGTCTTCAGCATGCTGAGTTTTATTGGCTTGAACAGCAGCAACAGGGCAATGTCATTGTCATTGTTCCATTCAATATATTTCACATGAGTGATGATTTTCTTCACCGATATTACTTCCCTTGCTGTCCAGAGAGTTGTTATCCCCAGTTTCACTCTCAGGACCTTAGATCTGTAGCTGAGCAGAAAAGACAACACAGACCAATAAGACATGAGAATGTGAGACAGCAGAATGCAGGAGGCTGAAAACGCTGGGGAGACTGGCAAAATGCAGAACATGGAAGGACCAAAAATGCTCGAGGAGACCGCAGATGAATGCAGAGAGCACAGAGGCTCTCGGGAGGAGGCAACAGCAAAATGCTAAGAGTGCAGGAGCTGGAAATAGTAGAGAATACGCCAGCAAAATACAGAGAGTGCAGGGGCTGAAAACACCAGAGGAGACTCCAGCAAACTCAGTGTATGTTTTGTGCAAGTAGGAATAACATTTAATCACTGGATGGCATTTTAGATGTGTGAGCATTATATTTATGTGATAATTTACTTATGAGGAAATGGTGTATCTGTTTCTTTAAAAATTTGCATTTTTCTTATTTGTTAGCCTACTTTGCATAGGAGGTATAAAAGTGGGAAGGTTTTGGTGCATTTTGCCCTTTTTGCTTTTTCTGCCCCTGCCCCCACCAGAGTAGGGTGGGTGATAGCGATTTCCAGTATGTAACTAGCTGGAGTTTCCAGCCTGTTGGCTGGCGAGGCCCAGGGGCCATCCCAGGTCCAATGGGGCCTTGCAGAAGCTCTCTCCCCCCTCAAGGAGGTGATGTGGAATGGGTCCTTTCCTTTCCCTGAGGGACTGCTCCAAAGATGAAGACCAAGAGGTTTCTTCCCCCTTCCAAGGAGCCGACCAAAGTGGTGAGAATCTGAGGCTGCTCCCCTTTCAAGGGGATCAGTCCGGGAGGCTGACGAGTAGGGCGAGTCCAATATGAGGAGTGTCCGAGTGTTCATTAAGTGCAATAGTCTGGGGAACCTGCACTGAGAAGGAAGGTCAATGACCAGAGGGAGAGTGAGTAGACTATGAAAATGGAAACTGCATTGTGTCCCTTTTGGATGTGAGTCTTGGTATGGATATATTGAAAGGTGAACCCCATTCCTTACACAGGGTTAGGAAGAAGATACAGAATAAGAGGAAGGCTGAGAATTCAGACTGATTGGCTATCCCAAGGGCCTAAGATGGAGTTAAAAGTAGAGAGAGTGTGGGCATTTAGAGTTGGCTCTTGAAGAGTAAGGAGCTGTTTTTTTCCTTTCAGCCTGCTGAGTTGGGCCCACTAACCCAACTTGGAACTGTATTTTTATTTGCTTTCAGAAGATATTTCTTATCAGTACACTCCCCGTTTGATAGGGTCTGCCTCCTTTTTGAAGAGAGAGATGTCTAAAGGAGGCCAGCACCCCAGTTCAAGATGGGTGAAAAGGTCTGGATAAGTACCCAGCACCTGCGCCTATGGCTTCCCTCAATGCATTTGGCACCATGCTTTATTGGGCCTTTACCAGTGATACGGCAAGTGGGCCCGGTCATGTACCAGCTAAAACTGCTGCCTAGCTTGAAATTCCACATGTTTCACATTTCTCTGCTCATAGCAATAATGCTTTCTTGGCCCTCCAGAGTGCTGCCTGAATCTCAGGAAGTCATTGCTGATGGAGACACAACATATAAAGTCCAAGAAGTCCTAGATTCCCGCTGGAGGGGGCAAAAGAATAGAATATTTAATCTCCTGGAAGAACTATGGCCCAGAGGAAAATTCATGGAGGCCATTGTCCAACATATTAGATCCCAAACTCCTCAAGGACTTTCATCAGTGGTACCCCAAGAAACCCAAGACCTCAGGGGTTATAAGAGGGGGGTACTGTTGTGTTCAGTAGTCCGTGAGCTAACCCTGTGAACTGCAGCCCTTATTTCAGGTGCTGGGCTGGCATGGAAGAATGCATCCAGGATCCAACATATTGCCAGACCCTACGCGGCAGGACGCCGCTACCAGCAATGCGCTATGCCTCGCCTTAGACACTCACATGCACGACCTCTCCACGTTTAAAGGGACTGTGGCAGGAAAGTGCCCACAACTCCTAGTGATGATGTCACCGTCACTACCCTAAATAAGGCAGCTCTCCAGAAGCAATTCGCCTCAGCAACAGGTCCAGCTACCGTGAGTAATGTGTTGCTTCCCAACCTGATTCCTACCTTCATCTCTGCCTGTTCCAGTCCTTGTCTGCTCAACCTGCCCTGCTTGTCTGTCTGCCTCAGTCCCATCCATCCCTCTTCCTCTCCATTGAACGGACACCCGGTTTGGCCCTTGCCTGGACCCTGGACATACCTGATTGCCGCCTGTCCTCCTTGCATGGACCTTGGATTTGCCTGATCGCTATCGGCCTATGACCCTAGCCTGGCTTTGAATCACCTCTACATTCATCAGCAGAGACCCTCGCCTAAGTCCTGCTGGCCCTGGCACACAAAGGCTCAATCTGAGGGGAACATGGGCTGGTAAAGGTGAAGCTCCTGACCGGGCTCTGCTTTGCCTGGGTCCACCTGTTGACGATGAGAAACTGCAGGGCTCCTCCCTGCAGGTAGAGCAATCTCGTCTCATCCCAAGGGTCCACAAACACAACAGGATTTTCCCCCTTTTTTTGTTAGTGTGGAGATTTCTCCCCCCCCCCCCCCTTCACAACTTATGTTCTCTATCTCATAAGAACATAGGAACATGGCAATTTCTTATGTTCTTATGAGATAGAGAACTTCTGTCAAGACTGGAACATCAGACTCCTCTCCCAAAGAAGTCACACAGAGAGGAAGGCGAGAACAGGACTGAAACATCAAGATTTGGAGACTCCCAACAGGATCTCCACCCCAAAGGGATCAGGACTCAGGCTGTGGGCAAAAGACAGAACTAGGGACTCCGGTAGGATCTTTTTGTGGCGTGGGGCTCCCCCCTCAGATTCCCCAATTTACTGGACCATTTTGTGTACAGATGAGGAGACAGTGGCAGACTCCCTCCCAGGAGACAGAGAGATAGTCACAAGCACCCCAGCAGAGAGATAATGTAAATAGCTCAGATGTGCAGTTTCATTTGTGAAAAGTTTGTGGGACAGTGATTGACGTTTTGGAAATAATCAGTAAACTTTATTTGAACACCCAGCCTGAGTGCAGCCTGTCTGTGTATCACCAGAGAGATGCACACACACACACACACACACATCAGGAGACGCACTCCATCACCTGGGCCACAAAGAGTTTCCTTCCCCCCCACAGAAGGTGCTCACTCCCCGGGAGCTGGAGAGAATAGCCCCAGCCAACAAATACTTTTATAGCCCTAGGGGAAACAGCAACCTTCCCCCCCCCTCCCCCCCAGGTAAAGGGTTACATTAAAATAAGAAGACTCCATGAAAATGCACAGAGTGCAGGGGCCAAACTACTGGAGGAGACCCAGCGAACTACATAAGGTGCAGGGGCTGAAAATGCTGAGGGAGGCTCCAGTGTGGAACTGATTGAAGGCGTTTGAACTGTAGGAGACCGGGAAAGATTTGAATGGAGAAAGCTGAGATACTCACAATGGATCCTTGAAACAGTGAGCGGCTGAAAGGATCCACCAGGCATTCAGGATGGAGCCTGCACAGAAATGTATGTTCTGGGTCTGAAGGCTGACGGCCCAGGGCCACTCCCCGGGGAGAGCATCCCTGCCGCCAATTATCCGGGACTGGCGGAAACCATGGCTTCTGTTCCCAGCGGGAAGTCCATCATAGTCAGCACGAAACCCACAGTCTGAAAGAGAGGGAGGCCTTACAGTTAAATATATCCCCCCCCCTCGAGATTTTGAATTTATTATTTTACCCATTAGACACTCCCTCCATCTTCTTCTCAGCATGAGTTAGCTCTACTGTTCTACCCAGGGTCAGCTTTAGTGGTGGGGTGCAAACCACTGCCTTAAGAGTTTGGCTAGGGAGAGTATCTCCATGGCTTGAAAGGGGCGCTGGGGCCTTCAACTGGAGGAGCCACTTCTCTGGCCATGTACAGCGCTGCTTCCCCTGGTTGCGATGTATCCAGCCTTGGTCCCACCCCAGGGGTCCCTGAATATGATGCTTCTGCTAGGGTCGTCAAATAAATCCATGACACTGGGGACTGATTGAGCAGGGACTGGTTTTACCCCCTGTGTATCTATGGACTTGTGGCTCCAATGTCCTTGTGAAAGACAGGGTAGAATCTTCAGTAAAACCCATATAAACAGTGTTTTCCTAATGTGTAATTATGCTATTGTCAGAGTTGGTGTTAGTAGTTTTTCAAACTTTGGCATGGTTATCTTAGGGACAATATTGGCACTGGTTCTCCATTCCACTAGAGGAATTAGATTGTGTGTGACACAATGGAAATGCTATCGTATCTGCTACGTACCTGCCCAGCATGTCCTGGTTATCCAGGGCAAGAGGCATAGCCACATTTTCAATATATATGTCAGAAAACACATCCCTGGGAATGTCAGAAGGGTCTAATATCCCCAGATATAGTCCATGAACAGCCCATAGAGCATCCAGCATTGAGAGCAGAAACTCGGGGCAAGAGAGCTGTAATAATATTATAAAGACTTGTGATATCACAGTGACCCATCTACTAACATTCTGATGGCTCAGCCAGTCCTGGTAAGCCACGCCCATCGCAATGCATGCTGGGACTCATAGTCCTACTTAGAGAAACTGAAAACTTAACTTCACAGGTGGGGAAAAATCAGAACCAACTTAACCTGGCCCTGATGGCATGGAGCCAACTGGTCACTTTTGCACTTATTTCTACAGTGCATTCAAATATAATATTATAATGATATGCCATACAAACACATTATAGATTGCTATAGGAGGCATGGAGGGGATTTCTAAAACAGCCTTAAAAGCAGCTTTCCTATTTATTTATTTTAAATAGCTTCATCAGTAATGGTCCTGAAGTCAAAGTAGGAAGAGATTCATAATTTACCACAGAGAGCAAAGTCTGATCAGTTTATATTCACTGGAGTTCCCTCCAGAATTTTCAGCCCCTGTACTCTCTGTGGTAAATGGAGATTGTGCAGGAATCTCCATATGTATTCTCAGGACCCTGAATGATCCACAAGTGTATGTAATGTTGCTTTTATTTATGTTGCTTTTATTATATACGGTATATTATATACGGTATATTATATATACGGTATGTTATATATTATATATTATATTTTATTATATTATATAAATTTATTATATACGGTATATTACCTTGTTACTCTTTTTATCACATTGTTAATTTTCTATCGCTTTCCTTACTTTCCAAGTTACTTTATGTCCCTGTTTTATTGTAACTGCTATTTCTTCTTATATCACATGTTAATGT
Source organism: Rhinatrema bivittatum (assembly GCF_901001135.1). Classification (NCBI taxonomy): domain Eukaryota; kingdom Metazoa; phylum Chordata; class Amphibia; order Gymnophiona; family Rhinatrematidae; genus Rhinatrema; species Rhinatrema bivittatum. Next base: position 22,896,547 of record NC_042630.1, read on the forward strand.
TCTAAGTTTTTCTCCTCTTGTCACACCCTGTTAATTGTAAACTGACATGATGCGACTCCCATCGCGAATGCCGGTATATAAAAAATTAAAATAAATAAATAAATAAAATGTAATTACATTACTGCTCGTCCCATTCCACAGACAGGGGATTAACTGGTTAACACACTGATGGATCGTAATCAGAATACAGCTGTCCTGGGCTGCTGCTCAGGGAAATGATTCTCACTGCTGAATTATGCAAATATTTTTTAGGCCACAGTGACACGAATCCCATTTTCACCTTTATGTTGTCTTATTTCTGATTTGAAAGGTGGTCAGGGTCCTTCCGGAGACTCTCCACAATTTGGTCAGGTCAGGAATCCTTTATCAAGAGTAGCTCCAGGTGCTAAGGACAGCAGAAACCTGCAGATTGCAGAGGGCTGCAGAGACGTTTGTATGTGAGTATCTCCGTGACTGTGTCTTGTACTTGCAATCTATCTTTGTGTCTCTCTATATGTTTTGTTTATTTCTTGTAGGTGTGAGTGCTTTTTATTGTCATGTGCGATATGCATCTAGTCTATGTGTGTATATTTCAATGCATTTTGTGTATGTGTGTGTGTATTTCTGTGTGTCTTTCAGTGTTGTATGTGCACTTCTATTCTACTTTGTGTGTGTTGTGTCTATTTTTGTATTTCTATGTGCGTTGAATGTGTGAATGAATTTCTGTGATTTTGTATGTTGTGTATATCTCTGTGTTTTGTGTCTGTGTGTATCTATGATGCCTCTATTTTTGTATGTATCTGTTGTGTTTGTGTGTGTATTTGTATGGGTTTTCCATTTGTGTTGTGGCCCTGTGTTTTGTGAGTATGAATCTGTGTATGTCCTGGGGAGGTTAATTTTCATAAGTGCTTGGAAGTCAGCACATATGTGCGCAGAAAGTATTTTATAAACTGTGCGCTGGAAGCTGCACAGCTCATAAACTAGTGGGTATCTCTGCCCCAAACCTCTGTGCATATGTGCAGAAGTAGGGCATCCTTTTTACACAACATTTGCATAATGTTTACATCTATTTTATAAAAGTACACATATATAATTTACAAACCAAAATAACTGTAACAGCCTCAATTTATGTGCACAGGCTGTTATTCTCTAAAGATGGGTTAATATACATTTGTACTTCACTTTTTAAATACTTGTGCATGTACATTCAACCCACTCAGCAAGACCTCCTCCTGTTCACCCATGGAAAGAAGAGGTGATGTTTAATTTCTGTGACTGAAATAGCAGGTATAAAAGAATGCTTGTAAGATGGATCCTTTGCATGAATATTCCTTTGCGTTCAGGATAGGTTTTGCGGAAGACACTTCAATGTATCAGGCAAAGGGTTAATTTTGCTCCTTATGAGAGAAAATTAGTTATTTTGATTCATAGTTGTAGGATGCAGTTGCACAGGGGCTCTCAGTAACATTTACAGTGTCTCAGCCCTCCCATCACAGCCTACAGCCCTCCCTTCTCCTAGCCTGATAAGAATCAGAATCAGGCTAGGAAGCTTCAATGACACAGACAGAGGGATACAGAATACAAGATGGAGACAAGACTTAATCAGAGGATAAGAATGCCACTTAGCGCCAGCTGGCAGTTATTGTCCTTGATGCTCAGTGAAGTACAGAACTTGCAGCTTTCCTGGCGCTGAGAGCTGGAAACACCTGGCATTTGCTGAGATTTAGTTTATAGACACAACATAATAACATAAGTTGCCTTACTGGGTCAGGATGAGGGTCCATCAAGCCCAGCATCCTGTTTCCAATAGTGGCCAATCCAAGTTACAAGTACCTGGCAAGTGGCAAGTACCCAAACATTAAATAGATCCCATGCTACTGATGCCAGTAATAAGCAGTGGCTGTTCCCTAAGTCATGATTAATGAGTAGTTATGGACTTCTCCCCCAGGAATTTATCCAAAACTTTTTAAAACCCAGCTACTTTAAGTGCCTTAACCATATCCTCTGGCAATGAATTCCAGAGCCTAATTGTGCTTTGAGTGTAAAATAATTTTCTCTGATTTGTTTTAAATGAACCAGTTGCCAGTGTCCCTTAGACTTTGTATTATCTGAAAGAGTAAATAACCAACTTACATTTACCTGTTCTAGTCCTTTCCTGATTTTATAGACCTGTATCATATCCCCACTCAGCCGTCTCATCTGAACAGCCCTAACCTCTTTAGCCTTTCTTCATAGGGAAGCAGTACATGCCCTTTATCATTTTGTTCGCTCTTCTCTGTACCTCCTCCAGTGCAACTCTCTCTTTTTTTGGAGATGCAGAATGTATATGGATTAGTTACTGACAATGAAGATGAATGGCAAATAACACAATCATTAGAAGATTGATTGCAAATATAAACAAACGGCAATAGGAATACAATAAAATAGGCAACGTATATATTCCTTAGGATATTCTTTAGGGCCCAAGGAATTTGTCAACTCTTCCACTTGAAGAGATCTGCTCTCTGATAGCTCTGACTATTTTTATATAGCTCTGTAATATACCCAAAACATCTGCTGGATAAGCATCCCCCTCCCTCCGCCTAATCACAATTTTCAGGCTTCACAAGGTCAGCATTTACGTAAAATATCTGTAGCTCAAGGTCAGTGACTTCATCTCCCCTCTCTCTGTCTAATCAGGACTTTCAGAATTTACAAAGTCAGTATTTACCCCAAATAGTTGTAGCTGAGGGTCAGTGATCTTTTTATTTTTTCTTTAAATGGTGGCAAAGAGATCGTATGACTGCAGGGACAGAGTTTTTTGTATTATTTCTGAAAATAGTTTCATGACTGCAGGGTCTTAGGACTGCAGGATGACTTTTCTATTGAGGTTTTATTCAAAGCCTGACCATTATTTATTTTACTTTATTTATTTAATTTATATACCATTTAGCATTGCTAAGTGGTTCAGAGTAAATATACACACAATACCTTTTCAATAAATTTATCATATAAAAATAAAACAAAATAAATGCAATAAAAAATAAAATAAAATGAAGTCAATAAAATAATACAGAGACAAACAGAATCCTTTACTTGAGTACAAAAGCATAATTCATTAAAAGTATCACCTGCTTAAAAGACACATTACTACAGGACAGTCAGTGATGAAGCTATTTAAAATAAATAAATTGAAAAGCTTCTTTTAAGGCGGTGTTTTAGACATCTCCTCCATGTTTCCTATAGCAGTCTATTATGTGTTTATATAGCACGTCATTATATTATTATATTTGAATGCACTGTAGAAATAAGTGCAAAAAGCGACCAGTTGGCTCCATGATATCAGGACCAGGTTGAGTCGGTGCTGATTTTTCCCTACGTGTGAAGTTACGTTTTCAGTTTCTCTAAGTAAAGTAGAACTACGAGTCCCAGCATGCAATGCGACGGGAATGGCTTCCCAAGACTGGCTGAGCTGAGCCATGAGAATGTTAGTAGGTGGGTCACTGTGATGTCACTGTCATAAGTCTTTCTGATACTATAACAGTTCTCTACCCCTCTGTACACAGTGTTGGATGCTCTCTGAGTTGTTCATGGATCGTGTCTCGGGTTAAAGCTTTTCTGTTATGTGTACTCTGAGATATAGGCTGAAAATGTGGCTGTGCCTCCTGCCCTGGATAACCAGGACCTGCCAGGCAAGTATGTAGCAGATATTACAACATTTCCATTATGTTACACAGTCTGATTCCTCCAGTATCTGGACAGCCATCACTGGTATTGTCTCTAAGATAAACATGCCAACGTTTGTAGAACTACAAGTGCCAGCTCTGACAACAGCATAACTATATTTTTTAGGATAAAAATCATTTAATTTATATGGGTTTCAACTTAGTGACGTTGGATCCACAATTCCACAGATACACTGGGGGTAAAACCAGGCCCAGGTCGGTCACTCCCTGGTGAGATGGAGTTATTTGGGAACCCTAGCAGGGGTGCCATATTCAGGGGCTCCTGGCGTGGGGGTCAAAGCTGGCTTTAGTGCTGAGCAAGCACGAAGCAGCACTGTCCATGGCCAGAGATGTGGGTCCTCCAATTGTAGGCCCCAAGCCATGGCGATGCTCTACCTAGCCAACCTCTTAAGGCAGTGTGGTTTGCTTTTCAAGCCACAGAAACATCCCATGCAACCAGGCAGGTCACATAACCAGTAAAGTTGACCCTGGGCAGAACAGCAGATCTGACTCCTGCTCAGAAGAAGTTAGAGGGAGTGTCTAATGGGTAAGAGAAATTCAGAATCCCAGAACTTTGAGACTCCCTCTCTTTCAGACTGTGGGTTTCGTGCTGACTACGACGGACTTCCTGCTGGGAACAGAAGCCACGGTTTCCGCCAGTCCCGGATAATTGGCGGCAGGGATGCTCTCCCCGGGGAGTGGCCCTGGGCCGTCAGCCTTCAGACCCAGAATCAGCATTTCTGCGGAGGCTCCATCCTGAATGCCTGGTGGATCCTTACAGCCGCTCACTGTTTCACAGATCCATTGTGAGTATTTTAGCTTTCCCCAGCCAAATCTTTCCCGGTCTCCTTCAGTTCGAAGGCCTTCAAGCAGTTCCACACTGGAGCCTCCCTCCGCATTTTCAACCCTTGCACCTTATGTAGTTCGCTGGGTCTCCTCCAGTAGTTTGGTCCCTGGGCTCTGTACATTTTGGCCCCTGCACTCTCTGCATTTTCATGGAGTCTTCTTATTTTAATGTAACCCTTTACCCGGGGGCGGGAGGAGGTTGCTGTTTCCCCTAGGGCTATAAAAGGATTTGTTGGCTGGGGCTATTCTCTCCAGCTCCCGGGGAGTCAGCTCCTTCTGTGGGGGGAAGGAAACTCTTTGTGGCCCAGGTGATGGAGTGCGTCTCCTGATGTGTGTGTGTGTGTGTGTGTATCTCTCTGGTGATACACAGACAGGCTGCACTCAGGCTGGGTGTTCAAATAAAGTTTACTGATTATTTCCAAAACGTCAATCACTGTCCCACAAACTTTTCACAAATGAAACTGCGCATCTGAGCTATTTACATTATCTCTCTGCTGGGGCGCTTGTGTCCATCTCTCTATCTGCTGGGAGGGAGTCTGCCACTGTCTCCTCATCTGTACACAAAACAGTCCAGTAAATTGGGGAATCTGAGGGGGGAGCCCCACGCCACAGAAAGATCCTACCGGAGTCCCTAGTTCTGTCTTTTGCCCACAGCCTGAGTCCTGATGCCTTTGGGGTGGAGATCCTGTTGGGAGTCTCCAGATCATGAGGGGGGGAGAGCGTCTGCAAGGCCCCATTGCACCTGAGATGGACCCTGGGCCTCGCCAGCCAACAGGCCGGAAACTCCAGCTAGTTACAATACTGGAGGTCGCTATCACCCACCCTACTCTGGTGGGGGCAGGGGCAGGAAAAGCAAAAAGGGCAAAACGCACCAAAAACCTTCCCACTTTATACCCCCTATGCAAAGTAGGCTAACAAAAAAAACCCCCGCAAACCTTTAAAGGAATAAGCTCACACATCTAAAATGCCATCCAGTGGTCAAATGCTAGTACTACATGCACAAAATAGTTAACCTGTTAAAAAGAAACAAACCTCAAAACCTCCCCAGGCCTCCCCCACCCAGATCCTCTTGTATACCCACAAAATTCAAAAAGAAAGCACCATTTTTAGCGGTCTCCCTGCATATATATTAGATTCCAGACATCTGAGAACTGGTTTCCAGCTTCTACAAGCTTTTGATCTGGTTCCTGAATTCTTTGCTGTCATTAATTCCATCTCTGTGACACTCCTTTTTCTCCCCGCCAGTCGTTCATCTTTGGCAACCTCACACATTTTCAGTTGGCTAATAACAGCCAGCTAGTACCAGTCTTTTGGTAAACTGTGCCACAAGTTCCCGTGTATCTCAGGGCAGGTAAAAAAACAGAAAGATCTTGCAAGCTTCAGTTAGATTCATCGTTGTAATATGTTTCTTATACTCCTTGACTTATGCTCAGATAATTTGGGCATGTACAAATTATATAAGATAATAAGCACCCAGCCTCCAACACTGGTTAAGTCATATAAACCTGGGCAGGAGCACATATGCCCCGTCCATTCAGCAGACATTGCTGCTGTTGCCTTGCTGATCTGCACCTTCCCGGCTTCCTGTTGCTTCTTATCGTACTGGCACAGACCATAGAAGAGCTTTACAAACTATGGCCTACAGGCCAAACCCGGCTCACATGATCCTTTGATTCGTCCCACTAACCTTTCAAAATTTTATAATGGAACAATAGCGGCTGTCTCTGCTCATGTCACAGCTCTCTCTGCTCGTCATCATCGAAGGCGCGGCATTGCGGCCCTTTGATGATAATGAGGATATGTAACCCCTGTGATGGTTGAACTGGGATAATAATTCAAGAGGCCATATCTAAAGTTACAGTTGTAAGCAGTTCACTTTCAGATGGTTATAAACATTATTAGAGAGTTCCCTAAGTGGAGGTAAAGATTTATTTCAAGGCCCTTTGCATTGTTACTTGTAATTCTCTATTTAAAGTTCTCACATACTACAGTGATATTAACAGCACAAATGAGGATTACATTCAGTACCATATGAAAAACATTAAAATCTTGAATGGGTTCCAACAATACTTTTTACTGATAGGTATAATGCCTGTCGGAAATGTGGTCCACCTATTAGTTGGCGGATAGGTCCTGTGGTGGGACGGACTGGAGCTTCACCTATACTAGTCCCGTTGTCCACAGGTTGAGTCCTTGGGTTCCAGGGGCCAGCAGGACTTAGGTGGGTCTCTAGAGCAATCGAAAGACATGAGTCCAGGCAAGCAAGGGTCAAGGCAGGCAGTGACCAGCAAAGACAGAAAACAAGGCAGAGATTGAAGCAGGCAGCATACAAGTGAGGACAGGTCTGAAGCAAGGGGTTAGATCCAGACAGCAATCAAGGAAGTTCCAGGATCCAAGCCGAGATCAAACCGGAGAAACAAGCCAAGAAAAGAAGACAAGGGAAACACTGACAGTGGACAGGCAAGGAGCGGCAAAAGCAATGCGTAGCACTGACGGGGTAAGGAAGGGCAAGGGAACCAAGGCACGTAGGAACAATACACAAACAAGGTCAAGGCAAATGGATGCAGAAGTAGCAACATGCATTAGGACATTCAGGATGCCAGAAGACCTGTTGCAGAGGCAAGGTGCTGTGGTCTGAAGAGTCCTTTACAAGGCTATGGCTAGTGATGTCATCCATGGGCTCCATTGTGTTTCCTGCCACGGGCTCTTTAAGAATGTGGTTGTTGGTGCGTGTGCATGCCTAGAGAGGTCAGCTGTGTGTGGCCGCCATGGTGGGATCCTGCTGTGGAGGGAGAGCGATTGTTTGCGGTGTCGGGCCATGGAATGGGGCTCAGCTGATGGTATCGTCGGGGTGAGTGCGACAGCTGTAAAGACCATTAAAATCTTTACAGCTGATTTATTCGCTTTTAGATGGTACAAGTGCTTCTAAATAAATTTATGACTTCTCACAGTCTTGCTTAAGCTATGATGGTAAAGCCAACCAATTCAATCTAAGTTGATGATTTCTTCCTCCCCATGGGTATAGGGCAAGTTGATTGCTTCCCTCTTAATGTAGGTGAAGTATCAAAGATGAAATTCATGTTGCATAGTCATTTCTTCTGCATGCTGTCTCCTCTCTGTCCTCACAGTACCTTAATAGCACCAGTCCTTCTGCTCACCTTCTTTTCAGTATCATGGTGATACCGCTTTCTTCTCTTCTCCAAATCTCCAGTAAATGTTCCTGGGCCCTTCTGTGAGTCCATACCAACTCCTTTTCTCCCCTCTCGCTTTCTTTCACTCAGGGTGGCTGTAAGTCATCCTTCTCCTTGGATCTTGATGATCTCAGGTTCTTCTTGCATGAAGGGAACTTCTGTCAGTTGATTTCTTTCTTTCTTTTTTTTTTTAGAGCAGGAAAACCAAACTAGCTTAATTGAGTCCCTAGTTAAAGGGTGCTCAAACATAAATACATCAATTTAAGAATATAGAATGGATTAGGAGGGTGGAAGGAAACTCCCATCCAATAAAATGTTCCTTGGAGGCAACAACTCAATATATAAAATCAGAGGACAGCTAAGGCATACTGCGAACCTACATGGTAAGATGATGGGAGGTCTGGTTTGCATACCAGAGGGAATTGCCATTTACTAGCTGCACACAGGAGAGCTATACACCCCCAAGATTACTAGTATGGCTTCCTCCCCACACTAATGGGGGGAGGAATCCTAGTAGGGAGCCAACAGGATTCCCTACACTATCCGCTGTGATTTTTAAATCTGTGAAGAAATCACAAACTTACCTTACAAGATGTAAAATACAGACATACAAAGAGAGTAAAATGAAACTCATTTCTATCATGACCATGAGCTCTACACCTGATACATACACTAACTGATGCAAGTTCTTATTTCATCCTACATAAGACTTGCCATACTGGGTCAGACCAAAGATCCATTAAGCCCAACAACCTGTTTTCAACAATGGCCAGTCAAGGTCAACAGTTCCTGGCAGGATCCCAAGGGGTAGACAGATTCCAAGCTGCTTATCTCAAGATTAAGCAGTGGATTTCTGCAACTCTACCTTAATAATAGTTGTCCAAACCTTTTTTAAACACAGCTACAATAAAATCTTTCACCACATCCTCTGGTCTTTGTACTTTTCAAAAGAGTAAACAACTGATTCATGTTTACTCATTCCATTCTACCATTATTTTATAGGCCCCTATGATATCTGCCCTCTGCGGTCTCTTCTCTAAGCTGAAGAGTTTAACCTCTTTAACCTTTCTTCATAGGGGAATTCTTCCATCCTCTTTATCATCTTAGTCGTCCTTCTCTGTACCTTTCCTAATTCTGCTGTATCTTTCTTGAGATTTGGTAACCAGTACTGCATACAATATTCAAGATGAGGTCACACCATGGAGTGATACAGAGGCATTATGATATTCTCTGTTTTATTCTCCATTCTTTTCCTAATAATTCCTAGCATTCTATCTGCTTTGGTGGCTGCTGCTGCACACTGAGCAGAACATTTCAATGTATTTCAACGATGAAACCTAGTTCCTTTTCCTGAGTGGTGACGCCTAATATGGAACCTTGCATTGTGTAGCCATAATTTGGGTTACTCTTCCCTAAATTCATCATTTAGTATTTGTCCACATTAAATTTCATTTGCCATTTGCATGCCCAGTCTTCCAGTTTTGCAAGATCCTCTTGCAATTTCTCAAAATCCTCTGATGATTTAATAACTGTGAATAATTTTGTGTCATCAGCAAATCTGATCACCTCACTTGTTGTTCCCATTTCCAGGTCATTTATAAATATATTAAAAAGCAATGGTCCCAGAACAGATCCCTGGGGCACTCCACTATTCACCTTTCTCCATTGAGAAAATTTACCTTTTAGCCTTTCTCTCTGTTTTTTTATCTTTTAACCACTTGGCAGTCCACAATAGAACACTGCCACCTATCCCATGACTTTCTAATTTTGTAAGAAGTCTCTCATGAGGGACTTTGTCAAATGCTTTCTGGAAATCCAGATACACTATATCAACTCACTCACTTTAATCCACGTTTATTTACACCCTCAAAAAATGTGGCAAATTTGTGAGGTAAACCTTCCCTTGGCTAAGTCCATGTTGGCTTTGTCCCATTAAACTATGCCTATCTCTATTTTCAGCAATTTCGTTCTTTATGATAGTTTCTACCATTTTGCCTGGCACAGACTTCAGATTCACTGGTCTGTAGTTTCATGGATCACCCTTTGATCACTTTTTAAAAATTGGTGTTACATTGGCAACCCTTCAGTCTTCAGGTATTATAGACAATGTTACTATTAGTTTACAAATTTCCAGTAGCAGGGCCGCAATTTCATTTCTCAGTTCTTTCAGTACTCTGGAATGTATACCATCTAGTCCAGGTGATTTGCTACTCTTTAGTTTGTCAATTTGCCCCAATACATCTTCCGGGTTCACTGAAATTTGTTTCAGTTCCTCTGAATCATCACCTTTTAATATCATTTCTGGCATGGATATATCTCTAGCTAGATACAAGGAGAGAGGAAGAAGGATATAATCCACAACTCCACAAAATGTTTTGGAGATATAACAGATTTGTTGGGCTAAGTATTTCTTTTATAAATTTGGTGTGTGGTGGTAGAGTTTAAGGGAAAGATGCGTTTAATATTAAAGTGAAAAATTAAATAAAGAACTATAGATATAATAAAGTATAATTGTTCAAATACAGAGCAACAAATGACAATAAATGATTAGATAAAAAATGCTCTAAAGGTTGAATACAGCCTGCGGCCCATTGCGTGGCGAGAGGCTGCAGATTAAAGATTTATACAGCCTTGACTTATGATATTGTCATTTGTTGATATTAAGAATTTTTGAAAAAACTTGTTGTGGATTATATCCTTCTTCCTCTCTCCTTGTATCTATCTAGTGATTAATTGGAGAGGTAGCTGCTTCTTTTTGTTGTGATCATTTATCAATGGATATATCTCTTACATCTTCCTGAGTGAATACCAAAATAAGGATTTCATTTAATCTCTCTGCTATGGCTTTGTCATCTCTAAGTGCTCCTTTTACCCCTTGATCATCTAATGGTCCAACTGACTCCTTCGCAGGTTTCTTACCTTGAATGTGCCTGAAAATGTTTTTGAGTTTGTTTCCACGGCAAGCTTCTTTTCAAATTCTCTCTTTGCCTTCCTTATCAGTGCTTTGCATCTGACTTGCCAGTGTTTATGCCGTTTCCTCTTTTCTTCATTCGGATCACTTTTCCATTTCTTGAAAGATGTTCTTTTAGATATTAAAGCCTCTTTTACCTCACTTTTTAACCATGCTTGGTAGTCTTTTAGCCTTCCTTCCACCTTTTCTAATGCGTGGAATACATCTGGTTTAGACTTCCAAGATGGTATTTTTAAACCGCATCCATGCCTAAGGTGAACTCTTAACCTTTGCAGTTGCTCCTTAAAGTTTTTTTCTAAGCATTTTCCTCATTTTATCATAGTCATCTTTTTGAAAGTTAAATGCTGTCGCAGTAGATTTCTTTAATGCGCTCCTGTTCTGGGTTCAGACCACTTACACACACACACACACACACATGCACACACATACACGCACATGCACACACACACACACACACATACATGCACACGCACGCACGCACACACACACACACACACACACACACACACATACATGCACACACACACAATATACCAAGGGGCTTGGCCTGTTCTCCCACAGGCCTATCTTGGGGCTAATTCTCAGGAAAAAAAGAGAGATATCGAGTGGCTCTTATACCTCGGGGTTTCTCCAATACATAAACAAATATGATACATGCACTAAGTCAGTGGAATAGATGCCAGATGTCCAATAAGAATGCTTTATTTAGTGGAGCGAGGTACTGTTAAACAAGCCTGACTCTGGCTGAGTTTCGCCCCTTGCATTTGGGGCTGCCTCAGGGGTTAAAATACATAAACAAACATATAAAAACTAAATTATAAAGTAGGTTGCCATTTTACATGTTACCATTTTATATGTTGTCCCATTTTAATGTTGTTTATTGTTTTTATTTCAGTTTTATAATTTAGTTTTTATATGTTTGTTTATATATTTTAGCCCCTGAGGCAGCCCCAAATGCAAGGGGTGGAAACTCGGCCAGAGTCGAGCTTGTTTAACAGTACCTTGTCTCCACTAAATAAACTATTCTTATTGGACAACTGGCATCTGTTCCACTTTGTTACCCTCACGGCGTTCATAGATTGCCTTCCTTGCTGTTTTTTGAATACATGCACTGTCAGTACACCAGGATCCAGGTATTGATGGTAAGTTTATTTGAGCATTTGCTAAGCAAAAAGATAACACAAAAGATAAATAACAGTAGGCACTATAGAGTTGATTGCAAGCAAATAATAATAATAACAATAACTACTAGAAAAGTATTAAAAAATCCATATAAAGATAGCAAATCTTACATTCCTAATGAAAGTTGAAATGGGCCCAAGAAATCCGTCTGTGCTTTCAACTCTGGAAGTCTGACAAGTAACAAAGATGCTGAGCTCCTTACAGCTCTGCTCGGCTGTATAGGACTTTTCTATCACTGCTTGGAGCAGGAGGGAGTCCCCCGTCCCTCTCATTGTTCTTATCACAGTTCAGCACATCTGTGTTTCAATCCTTGGTACTATTTGGTGTTTATCTCCCAGGCTCTGCTACTCCCAGTTTCTCATCTGACCATGACTAACAGTTCTCATGGGATCAGCGCATAAGCATTTTTTTTGAGTATAAACATTTGCATAGCCCTTAGAAGCAATAATGACCTTTAGTTCCCAGAGACATCTAGAGAGGTCTCTCTAATTATAACAGCATTTCCAGCAGGTGTCGTAGTCATCTTCCTTCTCTGTGGCCTTTCTTTTACAAGACAGTTTTTTTACTAACTGAGGGTGGCAAATTGTAGCCAGCAATTAGTCAATCCCCCATTAGCTCCCTTCAGTTATTAAATTAAATTTGATCATGTTGTGATCACTATTGCCAAGTGGCTCCACACTGTTACCTCTCACACCAAATCCTATGTTCCACTAAGAATATTCATGAAACATATGAAATAACTACATGTATGAAACATTATCATATTATTTTAACCATTTTACTCTGTTGCAATGAGTTCCTCCTCTACATACTATATGAACTAAACATTACATTGCAGCTAAGAATCATGAAGAGCTCACTTCTCACATTCTATACCTCTTCAGTGATAATACATTAGGGGATAATGTGTCCCATCAACTCTTTCTTTACTGTGTCATGAGACACTAAACAAAATGATAAATAGAACACAGAAACAATTCTATCACTCCTGCCTCCCTGTCCCATAGGTAGAATGTTCCAGAAAATTCTTAGCGGTAATATTCTGCCTTTTTACAGTGTACTGTCATAGATTGCTCTCTCACAGCAATGTATAGGAACTCTCACAATGGAAAGAAATGAATTATTTAATGTACCATACTTTCTATGCAACAGACATAGACTTTTAAACATAAATAGAAGATTCCGTTATATAGTTAGGTGCAATCCAGTAAGCCATACACCTCAAATAAAAGAAGTGTTAGTGTTTGACAAGAATGAAAATGATCAATAGTAGGTTGGAAACCATTTTCTGAAATTTTATTATTTTTATAAGTATATTATAGATTCATTTTTTTCAAAATTGTCATTTATTCACATAATTGCCAAAATAAACATAAACATGCCACTCTAAGAATATCAAGAATCACATTTATTAACTAAAATATTCCCTCAAATGATTTGTGTGGCATAATATATTAATAATGCAGATGTACAGACTAAGTTCCAGTCCTTAGGTAACAGGTCAAGTCCAAGTGATGTCCAAATCAGGTCAATTCAAGATACGTGTTAACACAGCATCTCTCACTGGAGGATACAAATGATTTCAAAGCAGGTCCCTCTTCAAGATCTAAAAAACAAGATGAAACCAAAAACAAAAGAAACAATATCATCATCAGGCAATATCAAGTAATTCCATGCCTCCTAAGAGGTAGGAAAGCTAGTGTGCAAGAAAATGTCCAGGATGAGGCTTCTTGATCTCCGTTCTATCAGGAAAAATCTTCCTTTCTACAGCGTAACAATGACTTCCTCTAGGGAGAACATATATAACATGATGTTTGTGGATGTTTCTGCCCACTTTCATTTATTTAACTTGCAAGTCCACAGTCATTTGAACCATGGGATGTTCCCAGCTGTAGTCAGCATACAGTTTGTCTTTCAGCAGTTGCTCTTCAATGTGATCCTATAGCCATTGGTCTCTCTAATTTTCAACAAAGTCTATGACATTTAAAGGCATGTAGGGGTATCGTGCTCCAAACAGTTGATATACTTTGTCAGCCACAAGCCTATCCACTCAAGACAGATGAGTTAAAGTCTTATCAGGTGGTGGATTTCCAGGGCTCACCCACAGTTTCTGTTACCATGAAGTGGCAAAGAGGCAAAATCTACCTCTTGTAGTGGTGAAGATAACTCACTGGACAGTGTCAAGGATCCAGCTTTCAATGGAAATGACCAACCTCTCGTAGTGGTGAAGATAACTCACTGGACAGTGTCAAGGATCCAGCTTTCAATGGAAATGACCAACCTCTCCCACTTACAGGTGAAAATTCACCTTGGTCACTGAGGCTCTCAGTCCAACTGACTTCACTGATCCATGGTATGGTTCTTTAGCCATGTCAAGTAATTCTTGAAAAGTGGTAAATGGAGGAGATAATAAAGGATAATAAAGGAGAATCTTGATTTGGTATTGATATTTCATCTCCTGGAGAGGGTAACATGGCTTTCAAATTATCCCAGTTTTCCAAGGCAGCAGTCCATTGTTAAATGGCTCCTGGGGATATAGATGGTGTAACACATTTTGGCTTGGCAAGAGTGTCTTCATAAATTTGCTTGATGACACTGCTGCCCCTTCCTAGGGAATGTAGTGTGGTGGAAATTTTCAGTGGAGAGTGTCTGACTCCCAATGGTGTGACTGAAACAGCGGTCTCCACATAAGATGCTAGAGCAGACAGAGAGCTAATGGCCAAATAAGAAACTAGCCCAGTCTCTATGCCAATTACAACAGTGAAGGTATTTGGTACTCCAGCTGCTCCTATCAAATATGAAGGTGGTAAAAATGTCCCCTGTTGCCCAGTTGGGGTATCAACATCTCCATAGCAGAAATACCAGATGTTGCCACAGTCTCACTAGATGTAATAGTGGACTTTGCATTTGGAAATAGCCTTTTATGGCTTATGTCAAGCTATGGCTTAACTTCTAGTATCTTATAGCGTGCTGTAGGTTGGCAGTGATATAACAAAGTGGTGTGAATGATGCAGCCATTCTCTCTTTTCCATAGGAGATTTGGTATATGGTTGCAGGACCTGGCTTCTCACACCTGTCACTATTCCCAACACACCAGTGGAAAAACGAAGCCTTATGTTCTACCCACTGTGTCATTGAATGCACCTTTGGATTCCTAAAAAGTAGATTTTATTGTTTGGACAAAATGGTGGGAGCTTTAATGTATGCTAAAATATTTTGGGGACAGTCAACACAAATATTAAAATCACCAACAATTAGTAGAGGGTGTTCTCAGACTATTTCAGATATCCATCCCAATAACTCCTCCAAATCCTCATTTTCACAATTCAGGAGATGATACACTTCAAGAAGAGTAAACTCTCCCACTTGCCTGTTTTGACAGAGGCCTAATAGAGAATAGAGGAAGGACTGTAAGCAACACATTTCTAAAGGAAGAGGAGTGAGGAGTGAGGAGTCTTATACACCGAGCATTGTAGAGAGACTGGAATAATTTTCTTGGGTTTTGCACAGTTGGTTGATAACTGTTAATGTTATATCTCTAAAGCTGAATCTTGGTTGAAAAAGCCTGTCTGATTAACTCAGTAACCTTTATTATCCTCTACTGTCTTGTAAATATTTGCTATGCTGGTTACCCCAGAAATAAACATTTAATAATTTTGGAATATATCTTGGTGTGAACCTTATTTGGGATGCAGTTGGGCTTCAGCACAACCCATTTGGATACCTAGGAACAGGGTTCACAGAAGGGAGATCCAGTTGAAGGGTTTCCCTATTCTAGCTCAAGAAAAAATCCTCTACTCCTCCTGCCTCTGGGCTTCAGTCCACTACACCATCTGCTTGATCCATTTTACACAATTTTGAACTCAAACCAAGAGACAGACACTCGGCCCAGACCCATTCACATTTTGCAAAACACCCCCCCATTACACCTTTATTAACCCTAGGATTTGTAAAATATTGTCGCTCAAGTGCCTTCCTGTAATAATCCCAACTTGGTTTCTATGTATTAGCTGGGGAAATACTCAGTTCAACTGAGTTCCCAATAACATAGCAAATATATTAATATATTATTTTGATATCTGAATTTAAAAGGGATATTGGATGATAAAACAAACATTCCTCCATGGGTCTCTCTTTCAATGAATGACCATTATAGAGGCTTCATACACTGAGTTTGCTGGCATCTCCTCTGGTATTTTCAGCCCCTGCGCTCTCTCCATTTTGCTGAAGTTTCCTCTGGTATTTTCAGCCCCTGCACTCTCTGTATTTTGCTGGCACATTCTCTGGTGTTTTCAACTCCTGCACTCTTAGACTTTTTCTGTTGCCTCCTCCAGAGAGCCTCTGTGCTCTCTGCATTCATCGGCGGTCTCCTCAAGCATTTTTGGTCCTTCCATGTTCTGCATTTTGCCAGTCTTCCCAGTGTTTTCAGCCTCCTGCTATCACACATTCTTATTGGTCTGTTATGTCTTTTCTGCTCAGTTACAGATCTATGGTCCTGAGAGTGAAAGTGGGGGTAACAGTTCTCCAGAGGGCAAAGGAACCAATAAAGGTGAAGAAAATCATTACTCATATGGACTTTGTCGACTGGAACAAAGATAATGACATTGCCCTGCTGCTGCTGTCCAAGCCGATGCAATTCGATGTGCTAAAGACGCCCATCTGCCTTCCACCTGCTGGTAACTTCAGCAACAATGACTGGACAACATGCTTTGTGATCGGGTGGGGTCCAACGGTGGTTGGTGAGTGCATCATGTTCCAGTTCTAACCTATCAATGAGAACATGACTCAACCCGGGGAAGGACAGGATGAAGCCTTATGATCCTTATGAAGCTTGTTTGTTGGTAGGAGTCTTTCATCACTATCCCATGACTTTCTAATTTCCTAAGAAGTCCTTCATGAGGGACTTTGTCAATGCTTTCTGGAAATCCAGATACACTGTATCAACTGGCTCACCTTTATCCACATGTTTATTTACACCTTCAAAAAAATGTAGCAAATTTGTGAGACAAGACTTCCCTTGGCTAAATCCATTTTGGCTTTGTCCCATTAAACTATGCCTCTCTATATGTTAGTGTAGCTGAATTTAAAAAAGGTTTGGATAAGTTCCTGAAAGAGAAGACCATATAATCAAATTGATTCAGGGAATAACCACTGCTATTACTGGCATTAGTAGCATGGGATCTATTTAATGTTTGGGTACTTGCCAGGTACTTGTAACCTGGATTGGCCACTGTTGGAAACAGGATGCTGGGCTTGATGGACCCAGTATGGCAACTTTTTATGTTCTTAACATAGTAACATAGTAATGACGGCAGAAAAGGACCTAATAATCCATCCAGACTGCTCTGTATGCTTCTTATGGTAGTATCTGTCATGCTGTGCAGATTGCCCCCATGTTTCTCCGAAAGACAGAAACTGCCGCTCTATGCAGTTATCCCTAAGCTTTATGATAACCCATAAAAAATTTATTGCTGGCAACATTTTTACTGCATAATGAGCTTTCTTGTAAATTCAGACTGTGCTGCTTGACGTGTTTTGCTTATGGACTTGGCTGTAGAAGCAATCCTATGCTTTTTCCCTTATCTCTGCCTAAGACCATTCCTGCTGCCATGAGAGAGTTTGGGGCTGTTCAGCAGGGAGTGAGACCGGCTGTGGAGCTCAGCAGTCGGCAAATGGTACAGTACCCCCTCCTCTAAATCCCCCTCCAGGGCTTTAGGTTTCTTGGGATGAGAAGCATGAAACTGTTGGAGTAGACTCTTGTCTAGGATGTTGACAGTGGATTCCCAAGTATTTCTTTGGGACCATACCTTTCCCAGGATAACAAGTACTCCCTCCTCTTGTTACGCCGGTGAATGTCCAAAACCTTCCTTACTTGATATAATTGGTCCTCTTCTGAGCTGATCGCTGGGGGTTCCATTATCTTTCGGGGAGCCCAAGACAGCACTAAGGGTTTGAGGAGGGAGACATGAATACATTAAGGATTCTTAGGGCCGTAGGTAGGTATAATTGATATGTGACTGGCCCTATCTGACAGATGAGGGTCCTATATTGCTTGGTGCTAGCCGCATGGAGGGTATCCTAAGACGGATGTGTCAGGTGCTTAATTATACCATATCTCTGGTCTTAAATTGAAGGGCGGCCCATCTATGTACATCTGTTGATTCTTTGGCCTTGATGGCGGCTTTTTGCAACATAGCCTTGGTCCGGGTCCATAGCTCCTGGAGTTTGTGTGCAGTCAGTTGAGCTGCAGGTGATGGAAATGATAATGGGATGGGTAATAGAGGGTACCGTCTGCCGTTCATAGATGACCAGGAAGACCCCAGTGGGGGTGCTGGCATGAATGTTGTGGGAGAATTCTGCTCATGGTAAGAGGGTAGCCCAGTTATCCTGATGCTCATTGATAAAGGTCATCAGGAAGGTCTTAAGTGATGGTTCGTGTACTCTGCCTGTCTGTTAGCCTGGGGATGATAAGCTGTAGTGAAGTCCTAGCTTGATATTGAATTTCTGGCAAGCAGAGTGCCAATACTTTGCTGTGAACTGGGTGCCTCGATCCAAAAGGATATGTTGGGGTAAACCATGTAGTTGGAAGATATGAGTAGTGAACAACTTCACCAGTTCTAGTGCAGAAGGGATACCAGGTAGAGCCACAAAATGGGCCATTTTAGAAAAACAGTCGATAATGACCCAGATAACATGGCAGCCATTAGATAGAGGGAGGTCCACCATGAAGTCGGTGGACAAATGGGTCCAGGATGCCTCGGGGGCTGGCAAAGGCTGTAACAGCCTCCAAGGTCATCACACCATAGGCGTCTGTTGGGCATAGGTGGGACAAGAGTCTACATAGACCACCAGTAAAACTGCTGGAGTTTGCAAGAGTATGGGCCCAACCAGGATGACCTGCACCGCAAGAATCATGAGACCATTCTTTCTGCCGAAGACGAAGGGGTACAATTGTTCTCTCTGGGGGGATGGTCTTGGAGGCAGTCAATAGAATTTGTGCTGGGTCAATAATATGGCCTAGGGTGTCAGGTGTATCCTCTATTTCAAAAGATCGGGCGAGAGCGTCTGCTCGCAGGTTCTTGGACACTGGCCTGTATATTCAAAATTGAAGTGGGTGAAGAATAGGGACCATCAGGCTTGATGGGCATTCAAGCATTGAGCATGGCAGAGGTGTTCTAAATTTTTGTGGCCCATGTATACCGTGATACGGTGTTGTGCCCTCTCCAACCATTGTCACCACTCTTCAAAGGCCAGTTTGATGGCAAGCAACTCTTTGTCTCCAATGCCATAGTTTTGCTTCACTTGGAAGAACTTTCGGGAGAAGAAGGAGCAGGGTCGATTAACTCCCTTGACAGAGAGTTGGCTCAACACTGCCCCTACCCCCAGGGAGGAGGCATCGACCTCGAGAATGAAGGGGCTTGTGGGGTCAGGGTGGGGGAGGCATGGTTCCTGGAGGAAGGCTTGTTTTAGAAAGGCGGTAACTGCCTCTGGAGGCCAATCCTTGGTATTAGCTCCTTTCAAGGTAAGCGTGGTAAGGGGTACCGCAATCCTCAAGTACTTGGGGATAAAATGTCTGTAAAAGTTTGCAAACTCCAGAAACCTTTGCAAGGGACGAAGCCCGGAGGATTGTGGCCAGTTTAGGATACACTTTACTTTCTTGGGGTCCATGCGGAAACCACGGCTTGAAATTATATAGCCAAGGAAGGGTATGTTTTTTCCCTTTCGAACATACATTTCTCCAGCTTGGCAAACAGTTTATGGGTCTGAAGCCTTTGGAGAACCTGATGGACATTGCGACGATGGGAAAAGAGATCTTTGGAGAAAATGAGGATGTCATCTATATAGACCACTACGCAATTGTACAAGAGATCCCTAAAAATCTCGTTCATCATGCCCTGGAACACAGCAGGAATGTTGCATTAGCCAAAAGGCATGACCAGGTAATTGTAGTGACCATCACTCATATTGAACGCGGTCTTCCATTTGTTGCCTCTCTTGATCCGAACAGGGTCCCGCGTAGATCCAGCTTCATGAATATTCAGGCCCCTAGCAGTTCTGGAATAAGTGGAAGGGGATATTGGTCCTTCTTGGTGATGGCATTCAATCTCCTGTAATCAATACAGGGGTGTAATGTCCCGTTCTTCTTGGTTATGAAGAAGAACCCTGCACCCACTGGAGTAGTTGAGGGCCGGATGAATCCCTTGTCGAGGTTATCCTGGATGTACTGGGACATGGCCTTGGTTTCAGGGAGGGATAGAGAGTACACCCTACCTCGAGGTGGGGTGGTTCCAGGCAAGAGGTTAATGGCATAATCGAAGGGGCAGTATTCAGGCAGAATCTCCGCCGCCTGTTTAGAGAAAACGTCCGCGAAGTCAGCATGTTGCAGAGGTGGTCCAAATGAGGCCAAGGCTAGTGGAAGTGAGGAAGGAAGTATGACGGGAAGAAGACACATGGAGTGACAATGAGGGCTCCACCTTGTTAGCTGAAGAGATTCCCAGTCGAACTGAGGGAGTGTAATTGTAGCCAGGGTAGGCCCAGCATGATTGGGTACCGCTTTCTCAATGGCATGGAAGGTTATCACTTCCTGGTGTAATATGCCGGTGTGGAGCAGCAATGGCGCTGTCAACTCTGTGATCCGTCCAGGTAGGGGTTCTCCAGAAATATGAGAGATGATTAGCGGTGGGTCCCTGGGGACTGTCCAAAGGTTCAGGTGGTCCACTAGAGCCTTCAAGATGAAATTACCCCCAGCACCGGAATCCACTAGTGCAAGGGTAGGAAATTCATCTCCATCTACCAATATTGTTACAGGAAGTGTAAGTTGCGGAGCAGGTAGCATGTAGCCCAGGGTCATCTCCTCGCTGACTCTTAGGCTTGGGTGTTTCCCTGCTTCACAGTAAAAGCAGAGGCCCTGGGCCCGACGACATTGTCACTCCTCCAGCGAGAGTCCGCTTTGCCCAAGCTGCATCAGTTCTTCTTGACGGCCAGAGGGAGGGTTCGCCATAGCTGAGGGAGCAAGAGGGAGTGAGAACGATGGCACAAGTTGCATGGGTCTGCGCAGATCTTGTAGCTCCCCTGCTCTTTGCTGGAGGTGCCGGTCAATCCTCCCGGCCAGGTCAATGAGGGTATCCAGTGATTCTGGCAGTTCCCGGGCTGCCAACTCATCTTTAATCCAAGAGGAGAATCCTTCCAAAAAGATACTGCGGAGGTTGTCCTCTCTCCAGTTTAACTTCGTAGCCAAGATAAGGATTGCTGTTGGCAGCCCGAGCCACAAAGGAGGAAGTGTGGTGACAGCGGTGGGTTCCTGCCATTGCGAGAGAGGTCGGGGCCGTTCGGCAGGAAGTGAGTGAGACCGGCTGCAGAGCTCTGTGGCCAGTGAACGCAACATCTCCCCCCACCCCATGCCTGTTAAAGCGGGGAACAATGTTGCAGCTGCGTCAAAAGCATCAAGGCTTATTGGGTAAGAGTAGTAATCCCATGCCTTCTGTTAAGATAGTAACTGCTGTTCTGTGCAAGTTACCTCCATGTTTATCAGTTCTCCAGACCATAAAAGTCAGGGCCCTTGTTGGTTGTGTCTAAATTCAATTTCCTTTTTTCCCCTGTTATTGAAGTAGAGAGCAATGTTGCAGTTCCATCAAAAGTATCAAGGCTTATTGGTGAAGGATAGTAAGTTCCACACCAGCAAGTTATCCCATGCCTCCTTTTCTTTATTTCCATCTTCTAATCTTTAGGGATATATGCCCCTTTAAATTCTTTGATTGATTTTGTCTTAACCACCTCCTCTGGAAGGGCATTCCAGGCATCTACCACCTTCTCTGTGAAGAAATATTTCCTCACTGTGGTTTTGAGTCATCTGCCCTGGAGTTTCATTTCATGACCCTTAGTTCTACTGTTTCCATCAGAAAAGTTTTGAAGTTTGTACATCATTAAAACCTTTCAGGTAACTGACGATCTGTATCATATCTCCCCTGTACCTCATCTCTTCCAGGATATACATATTTAGATCCTTTAGCTTCTCCTCATAAGTCTTCGGATACTGACTCCACACCATTTTGGTTGCCTTTCTCTGGACCATCTCAATCCTGTCTCTATCCCTTTTGAGATACGGTCTCCAGAACTGAACACAGTACTCCAGGTGAGGCCTCACCAAGGACCTGTACAACGAGATTATCACCTCCTTTTTCTTACTGGTTATTCCTCTCTCTAAGCAGCCCAGCATTCTTCTGGCTTTAGCTATTGCCTTGTCACATTGCTTCGCAATCTTTAGATTACTAGACACTATCACCCTAAGATCCCTCTCATGGTCTGTGAACATCAGTCTTTCACCCCCCATTACATACATACAGCTCTTTTGGATTACTGCATCTCAGATGCATGACTCTGCACTTTTTGGCACGGAATCCCAGTTGCCAAATTTTCAACCATTTTTCAAGCTTTCTTTAATCACTTTTCATTCTCTCTACTCCTTCAGGCATGTCCACCCTGTTGCAGATCTTAGTATCACTAACAAGTTCTGTGCTGCCCTCCATTCACTCATTTGTGAGGACTACAATCCTGCTCGTCCATGGAAAAGTTTGTAAATTGTCTTCCATAATTGGGCAATTGTCTATTTTGGATTTGAGACTGGGATGGCTGGGAAAAACAAATAATCAGGTCTAACAAACTCTGAAGCAGAAATAATATTAGACTTCAAAACACAATTAATCAAGCAAAACTCCCCAGCAGAAAGAAATAAACTTCAAAGCACAATCAATTAAGCAAACTTCCCCATGAAAGGAAATAGATTTCAAAGCAGAATTAATCTATCCTCAGCAAGCAATAGTTTTAGTTAAGCAGCTTGGACTGACCCCAGTACCAGGTCCCACTCTCAGCAGCTCTTGATTCGACTGCAACTCCTTCAGGACCAAGAGCTTTCATTCACACACACTCAAAGGTTTGTCCTCAGTTTTATATTCCCCACTGAACTCAGTCATTACAGTGAAAGTCCTTGGCTATCATGCAGCAGAGCTCTTTGTAGGACTCTGCAATCCTAGGACTCTGCAATCCTGGCCACTAATTGTCACTGTGCTGAGATGACTGAGGAACCCTCCTATCAGGGGCTATGAGTGCTATCTCTGCAGCATCCACAACCCCAGCCGACTCAGAGCAAAATACCTGAACTTGGAATCAAAGGCAGTATGAAGCATTACCACTGAGTCAGCATGCCGGCTCCATCGCCAGGTTTCTAATTAAGATGGAAAGGAGGTTTCGCTTATATACAACATGTTTTGGTTTACAGGTGAAATAAGACATCCCGAAGTCTTACAGAAGGTGGAGATGGAGCTGGTGGAATGGAAACGGTGTAAGAAACGGATCATGCCATTAACAAAGAACATGCTATGTGCGGGTCATGAGGAAGGAGGACATAATGCTTGCATGGTGAGACATTATTTACAGTAATACAGTTTAAGTTATTGGAATGTCTTTATCATAGCTCTTTGAGATGAGACTTATGAAACTAAATATGTACGTCCTAAAAGAAATGGTGAGGGACGAGGACAGATAGAAACCAGGGACGGATTTAGGATTTTGCCAAACCTAGGCACTTTTGGTGCTTTCATCCCCCACCTCCTATTTCGCTGTTCTCTGCTAAATGATATTCAGCAGAGCTGGAAGGCAGCAAATCTTAACCAGCCTGCTCACCCTAAATGTTTTCCACCCTAGGCACAAGCATACAGAATGCCTATTGACAAATATTGGGCTGGTCATGTAATAAACTTGTGTCTTTTGGTAGATTTCCTATAAGCCCTCATGCCAACATTCCTATGCTAGCCTAGGCACAGGCATAATGGGTGCCTATTTTCAAATTCAGGGCCAATAGAAACATTCAAATGCCTTAAAGAAATAAATCTTTTACAGGAAGAAAACCTTTTTCCATGGAAAGGAAGTTCTAGAAGAGAGACTCACAACCTTTTTGGGTGCAGGAACCCTTTTCAACATCCATAAGATTTAGGAGCCCCATCCTATTCCCACAAGTATAGCACCCCTCCCCCCAGTCTCTCTTCACTAGTCTCTCTCTCTCACATGCCCAGCCCCTCTCCCACCAATAACTCATTCTCCCCCCGGGTCAAGCCACGCTCCACCTCAGTCCTTCCCCATCAGTCTCTCCCCACAAGTCTCTCTTCTTCAGTTACCACCAGCCTTTCTCAGGCTCTCTCTACCTACCACCAACTCCTATCAAACCAATCTTTCAAATCCCCAGGCCTTCCTCATGACCTTTCTGTTACCCCAGTCCATCCTCACTAGGCGTTCTCTTCCTCCAGCTCCCATGCTACCAGTCTCTCTCCTTAGGTCCCCCTCAACACTCTTGGAAGCAGATCTAATGTTATCTGGCTAACCTAGCCAGATATTCCCTATATTCAGCTACGTTAGCCAGATAACTCAACCCCTCCCAGGAACACCCCTGAAATGCCCCCTTTTTTTATCTGGCTAAATTATAGCCAGATAAGTAGTTGGGCTGGAGATATGAAAAAGCAAGAAAGAAGACCTTGAGCCTCATATCTCGTCCATTACACAGAGAGTGTTTTTTAGACTCAGACAGCTTGGGAGGTTAAGACCTGTACTTGATTTTTTGGTTTTTAGAGTGATTGCTTCAGGCCTTGGGATGTCCTTTATTGATTAGTGCAATGCCTTATTAGCAGGACTCCCAGAGAAGAATATTCGGTGGCAGCCCAGTTGACTTATGGCATCCTAGAAGAATGAGCTCTGAACTTCTTTTGCAGCAATTACGTTGGCTGCCGGTAGAAAAGCGCGCTCAATTTAAAATTTTACCCTTGATGTTTAAGGCAGTACATGGGGTTGGGGGAAAATATTTACAGCAAGGTGCTAGGAATTGTGTCCCTGGTCATAATTTGCAATCTCAGGATGAAGATCTTTGTTTGGTCCCTTCCAGGCAGGAGGGAGATAAGATGGTTCATCGGTGAAGGATATTTTAATTCAAGGGCCGGATCTCTGGAATTAAGTGCCTCGGGAAGCAAGATCGGAAACAAATTATTTATCCTTATGGAAGAAAATGAAAGCTTGGCTAATTTAATTATGAGCTTATGAAGATTTCTGGTTCATACTGGGCGTTATTGTATTAGTTACTTGTAACGATTGATTTGTTAATTTATTGTATGATTTTATGTATTTACATTGTTTTATTGTATGAATGCTGTGCACCACTAGGGCCAGATTTGTTCAGATTTAACAGTTTAAAGAATCAACAAATAAATAAATAAACTTGATTAATAAATTAACCGGGGACAGTGGTATTGTACCAGGAAGTAAATTGGGCAGTAAGTAGATGAGCCTTCTGGTCCTTATCTGGTCTGTTTCTATGTTAATACCATGTGTGTATGTAATATCACAGACAGGGGCCGGCTCTTTACTGCTGTGCAGGAGCCACAGTCGTATAAAACAGATTATGGCCCTTTACTAACTTAAACAATATTTATCCAATGCCATCCCCCTTCCTTATAAAGAGTGGAAGCAGTAAGTGAATCTCCTGGATGTGTATAGGAATAAGATCAGTAAGTGCTGAAAGTTCTGTTACAGGGAGCTGATGGTTCCTCTCCTTCTCCCTACAGGGTGACAGTGGCGGGCCCCTGGTGTGCAAAACCTGGAAGGATTATCGCTGGTACGAGGTGGGGATAGTGAGTTGGGGCATCGGCTGCACTGAGAGGGGGATTCCTGCTGCCTACACTCTGGTCTCTAACTATGTGAACTGGATAGAAACAGAGACGGCTGAGGCTGGGGAGCCATATGTGCTGGAGGCTCACATCAGGAAGGAGGAGAAAGAGTAGAAAGAGGAGGAGGGACCCAATTGCTACTCCCTCAGCCATCATACCTGCCAATCCCTCTGGTACTTATTACCCTATCTTACCAACTACCTTCACCTCCAGCAGTTTTTCAACCATCATCTCCAACACCTCCAGCATTGTAAAATACCAGTAGTGGTATACAACCACTGTTACCACAGACACTTAATTGCCAATGATATCCCTATTGCCACTTCTAACTGCCCCTAATAATTGCCCCGCCCCCCATAAAACTTCACTATCATCTACAAGTGGCCCACTATCGAGGCTTCTCGTGCTCTTTCTGGTTGCCCATTTTCTTAATCTGCTGCTGTTTATCACAGAAATCAGCAACGCTCCTCTTCAATAAATATATAAACAAACCTCATATTGTTGCACTCTCAATACAAGTTTTCATATAAAGCTGCTGTGTGGTGTAGAATTATTTAGTGCTGGAAAAGAGACAAATATTGAGTGAGGTATGAATAACACGTTAAGACAAACGTAATCGCTCATAAATTTCAAGCAATGTAAATATATTATGGTGGATGATTGTAAGTAAGTAAATAAAGACCACATGAAATTACTTTTGCTGTCTGTGGCATAATTCAGATGGCCTTTATTTATTTATTTACAATCATCTATCGTAATATATTTACATTACTCGCAAATTTCAAGCAATTACGTTTGTAGAATTATTTACCACTTCTTACAAGCAATGAACTGGTAATTACATTTTGCTTGATCCAGCGGTTTCCTCCTGTTCCTCTGGGCTTCCAGCTCAAGAGGAATGAGCCTCTTTGGGCTGCTGTATCATGAGCCTTCATTCACAGCTGCTTGGGTTTTTTTCCCCTATTTTATATTGCTTCCCAGCTCACTTAGCTGAGTCTTTGCAGTGACCGTCCATCACCAGGGGCCATGCACTAGGGCTCTTTTCAGAACCCTGTAGTTATAGGCCGTAAATTCAGCCACTAGGTACTGCTGCTGTTCAATGACCAGAGGTGGATTGTAGGAAAATATTGGCCTGGGGGATTTTTTTCAAAACAGGTCCACGAGTTATATGTCTAACACCCTCACATGCACGGGGGGAGATTTTACAAAGCATCACGCAGTGACACAAGTAGGGCTTTCCCAGTTCTCTCCCAGTCCACTCCAATTAAAAGACAGACTGGGATGAAACTTTCCTATACCCCTGACTAACCTTCCTACCTTTTCCCCTCTCCTCTCTCCTCTCCTCTCTGACCCCTTCCCTCTACCTATTAGTTTTTTCTACTTACTTCAAACTTCAGAGTTGAAGTATCCTCCATGTGCTGGTCGGCTGCCAGCACCTGCTTTCCTGGGCTAGAGGCTAATGGAGACGCCTGGAACTTCTGCACATACTGGGATTTACGTCAATGGCCAGGCCCATTGTAAAATGCACGTGTAAACCCTAAAATTTACATGGGTAGCCTTTTTAAAATCCAGGCTTTAGTGAATAAAAGCACCCTTATAGAACCCCATGTCACATATGTTTAACACATCAGTGCTCCTTAGAGATGATGCATTTATTTTGAGCTGTTAATTACCTTATGAGATCAGAGCCAAATCAATAACTCAGTCAGAGATATATTCTTAAAAAAGAATATGATTTTTATTTTACATGAGGAAAGTATATAATTGATCAAGTCATGCATAGATACAGAGAAATAAATAATACAATTGATGGTTTCTTACCATATATGAGTTCATTTTGCCAGTGTTCTGGGCATACCATACTTTGAATAGTATAGCAGCCTCAAGCTTTAACATTTCATTGTATATATACTCTTTTACTTGTTGACAATTCATTGATTATGGACCCATGGTCCAAAGATTTAAGTACTGATTTTATTTCAATATAGGCTAAGTCCATTAATGGCTATCAATCAAGTTAACTTAGGGAATAGCCACTGCTATTAATCGCATCAGTAGCATGGGATCTTCTTAGTGTTTGGGTAATTGCCAGGTTCTTGTGGCCTGGTTTGGCCTCTGTTGGAAACAGGATGCTGGGCTTGATGGACCCTTGGTCTGACCCAGCATGGCAATTTCTTATGTTCTCAGAGACACATGGCCTCATATATTCTTCTTACTAAAAAAATCACATAATTTCCAAAATTCAGTGTATATAAGTTATGTTACAAGGCCAGGAGGATTTAGCTGTAAGAATTCATTGACCTATTATGAATATAATTTCATAATAGTTTGCATCATATATGCTTAGTCTAGCTGAATGCTTCGTTTTGCTTTACTGTTATTCAACTAATTAAATATATAATTAGAAGCATTTATCTATTTTACATAGAAACATAGAAATGATGGCAGAAGAAGACCAAACAATCCATCCAGTCTGCCCAGCAAGGTTTTACACTTTTTTTTTCATACTTTTCTGTTACTCTTGTCCCTTTAAATAATTTTTTTGGTTCTTTTTCCCTTCCACCCCCGCCATCGTAGATAGCAGTGCTGGAGCTGCATCTAAGTGAAGTATCCAGCTAATTGGTTTGGGGTAGTAACCGCCGTAATAAGCAAGCTACTCCCACGCTTGTTTACCCAGCCTGTGCAATTCATTCCTTGTTGGTTGTTTGAATATACATTCTCTTTTCTTCATTCCCCCTGCCGTTGAAGCCATGAGCTGCGCTGGATATTTATTCTAAGTGAAGTATCAGGCTTGATTTGGGGTAGTAACTGCCGTAACAAGCAAGCTACACCCATGCTTATTTGTTTTACCCAGACTATGTAATTCAGTCCTTGTTGGTAGATGTCTAAATATAAAACATCTTTTCTTCATTCCCTCTGCCGTTGAAGCAGAGAGCTATGCTGGATATGCATTGAAAGTGAAGTATCAGGCATTTTTGGTTTTGGGGTAGTAACCGCCGTAACAAGCAAGCTACTCCCCTGCTTTTATGTGGATGCAAATCTTTTTTTCCACATTTCCTCTTGCCGTTAAAGCATAGAGCAATGTTGGAGTTGCATTAACCGTGTGTATTCTTTATTGAATAAGAATATTCATCTCCAGGTAGTAGCCGTCATTCCCGCAAGCCACCCCCATGCCTCTTCTCTTCATTCACATCCTCTAGACTTTATGGATCCACAGTATTTATCCCACGCCCCTTTGAAATCTTTCACAGTTTTGGTCTTCACCACTTCCTCCTGAAGGGCGTTCCAGGCATCCACCACCTCTCCGTGAAGAAATACTTCCTAACATTGGTTCTGAGTCTTCCTCCCTGGAGTTTTAAATTGTGACCCCTGGTTCTGCTGATTTTTTTGCAACAGAAAAAGTTTGTCATTGTCTTTGGATCATTAAAACCTTTCAAGTATCTGAAAGTCTATATCATATTACCCCTGCTCCTCCTTTCCTCCAGGGTGTACATATTTAGATTCTTCAATCTCTCCTCATAAGTCATTTGATGAAGACTCTCCACCTTTTTGGTCGCCCTTCTCTGGACTGCCTCCATCCTGTCTCTGTCCCTTCCGAGATATGGTCTCCAGAACTGAACACAGTACTTCAGGTGAGGCCTCACCAAGGACCTGTACAAGGGGATAATCACTTCCCTTTTCTTACTCGATATTCCTCTCTCTATGCAGCCCAGCATTCTTCAGGCTTTAGCTATCGCCTTGTCACATTGTTTTGCCGACTTCAGTTCATTAGACACTATCATCCCAAGGTCTTTCTCTTGCCCCGTGCACATCAGCCCTTCTCTCCCCATTGAATACAGTTGTTTTGGATTTCCACACCCCATAATCATGACTCTGCACTTCTTGGCATTGAATCTCAGCTGCCATATCTTCAACCACTCTTCCAGTTTCCTTAAATCCTGTCTCATTCTCTGCACTCCTTCTGGCATATCCATTCTGTTGCAGATCTTAGTGTCATCCGCAAAAAGACAAACTTTACCTTCTATCCCTTCCGCAATGTTGCTCACAAAGATATTGAACAGGACCTGTCCCAACACCAACCCTTGCGGCACTCTGCTCAACATTGCTATCTCTTCAGAGTAAGTTCCATTTACCATCACACATTGTCTTCTGTCCGTTAACCAGTTTGCAATCTAGGCCACCACATTGGCACTCACTCCTACGCTTCTTATTTTATTTGCAGAAAAGCACCTGATTACATATTTATAGCTTTACATTTTATTCAGCATTTAAACTCCTAATGACTAGATGTGTAAATACTGTTTGCAGTAAGTTTTTGTCTGTAACAGATTTCTTAAAAGTAAAAACTTCCTTTTTTTTTAAATCTGAACTCTGGTGCCAATTATGACTTAAGCTCTGAGAGCTCTGCCAAGCTAGAATACATTAATGCTGAAGTTCTTCTATTATCTTATTAAAGCATTGGCTATCGTCCCAGTCTAACAGCTGCATGTGATCAGTAAAGAAAAGAAAAAAATACCCAGCATAAGTCATGTTTAATATTTTTAAACAGGAGTATAGGGGTTCAAAGGTTATTGTTTTTCATCCTTCTATTTCATAGAGATACAGGGGACCCTAGACATTGAAATGGGATATGCCCCTTGTGACAGTATGAGAAATTGTATTTACTAATATGATTTATCTTCAGATTCATACCCGGGAGGTCCAACTTGGTAAATATCTGTACTCCGCAGGCGGTCAATGAACTCAGAGATCAAGGGAAGAGGATAGCGGTTCTTCTTGTTAAAGAAGTTAAGACTACGGTAGTCGATGCAGGGATGTAAGGACCCATCCTTCTTCCCTGCAAAGAAGAATCTAGCCCTAGTCAGTGATGAAGAAGGGGGTGAATGAAGCCTCTGTCCAAATTCTCTTTAATACATTTAGACATAGTCCCAGTCTTTGGAGCCGAGAGTGGGTATACTCTGTTTCTGGGCAGAACCTTGATGGGAACCAAGTCATATGAGTGATGAGGTGGTAGAACCTCTGTTTGTGGAAGACATCTGTGAACTCAGAATATTGTGGTGGCAGACCCAGGAGTTCAGAGGTAACTGTCTGGGCCAAGGGTATCACAGGCAAAACTTTGAAGAAACAGTGCTAATGACAATGAGTGTTCCACTGAGCAAACTGTAGTGGAGCCTATTCAATGTGGAGCTGATGAAGGATAAACCACAGTAGGCAGAAGATGACAACATTAACTAATTTAGGAAAGACATAAAGGCTGATTTGCCCCCTTATGCAGAATCCCAGTTTGCATCATGAGAGGTGCAGTAGCTCTTGTGATGTGTCCAGGCAAGGGTTCACCGTATACAGAGGAGATTTATAGTGGAGTCTCCAAAGGAACTGTCAGTATCCAGTAGTGCTAGACTAACACCTTGTGGATGAAGCTGCCACCTGCACCAATTTCCAGGAAAGCAAGAGTGTCTACTGGATGCCCCCCCCAAAGAGAAATTTACTGGTACAAACAATTGTGGAGAGGAGCAAGGATGATCTAGGGTGGTCGCTCCCACCAGGCCTAGGTCCTTGAGTTTCCCTGACTTGTTGAGGCAAAAACTGGCAAATTGCCCCGATGCAGCACAGTAGAAGCACAGGTTGAGATTGCGGTGCCTTTGTTTCTCTTCTGCTGATTAAATCTGTTAACATGCATGGCTTCTTCCACTGTGAGTCCTGGCTCAGGAGGTGAGCATGAGGTAACTGGTCACTGGAAGGGTAAGGGTGTGAGGTGGATGGGGTGGCAAACTGATTTTATTTCAATATAGGTTTCTTTGGATGGGGAAAGGTAACAATATCACTTACTTTTCAATGTTTAGCGGTTTTTTAAAAACACTTTATTTAAAAAATGTTACACACTCAAAAAGTAACAGATAGCAATGAATTTGGAGACAGATGTCAAAGAAATTAGGACAGTGAAATTACTGATCTCACTAAGTCTTTACATACAACCCTCAAGTCAGGGGCGTAGGGTAACCGCTGAAGTTGACGATGCATCAAAACATTTGCTGCCTGCCATCTAACCGACTCTCTAAGCTGCTGCCTGCCCAGCCTGACTTCATCAGCAAAAGCCAGGCTGGAAATGTCTCCTTCGGTAGGCTAACATGTGCAACATTGAACCAGCCTTTGATGATGATGATGATGATGATGCCAAGCTGCGGGAGGTAGCTCAGACTGTCAGCAGCCCAAAGCAGGAGCAGAGCTTTAATTTGGTGGTAATTAGTGCCAGCAATCAGGAATGATTCAAGGCAATCTGCTGCCTAAGGCAAGGGATGGGATGACATGGCTCTACCACCCCCCCCCCCCCCCCCCCACACACAACACACCCCTGCTAAGGAACGCACTCTCCAAGAGACAGGCCCTCAGCAACTCACCGTCCCAAGTAAAAAAAAGAAAAAAAATCAAATTCTGGGGTCACCTTTTGCTGCCAGAAACATTGCCAAGTAACACAAAACCCTTCAAAAAAAAGACCTAATGAGGTCCATAATCAAAAGCATTTAGCTGGATAACTCAGAAGTTATCCGGCTAAGTGAAGATTTGGGCACTTATGCAGCTAAATTCTAGCCGGATAAGTTAAGTTGGGGCATAACTGGGGAGGAGTTGTCTTCCACCTGTCCACAAGTTTTCTACCTCCCACATTAACTCTCCCCCTGTCTCTCACTCCTTTCCCATCATCCCATTCCCCTTTGTATTTCACCTCTTCCCTACTCCCCCATGTCCACCAGCCTCTGAGGTTGCCCCCTTCTTCTTTACCTTTCTCAGCCTCTCATTCCCTCGCCAGTCCATTCATTTCCTGTCGCTCACTCCCTACCGGTTTCCTCTTCTCCCTCTTTCACCGTACCCACAACCCCAACCCCATCCCCACCCTCTAGCACTCGTCTCACAGACCCATCCCTTTCCTCACGCCCCTCCACAGCCCCCCAAACCTTTTCCACTGCCACCTCCCAGTCCTTCCCCATCCTTCAGCCCCTTTCTCTTACCCCCATCTCACACCCTCACTCTTACTTCCCCAGCCCAACGCCCTCCACTATTACCCACCCAATTTCCACCGCTCCCCCAGTTCTTAACCCTGCCCCAATCTAAAAGCCCCTGCTCTCCCGGAGACCCCCAAATCCCATGCTCTCCCCATCCCATTTTTCCTTTCATCTACCCCCCTCAGATCCTGCATCCCATTCTTTACCCCAGTCCCTGATTCCTAGTCTTCTTCTGTTGCCCCTCTCAGCCTCTGCTTACCATTTCCCCCTGCTCTCTCCCTCCGTTCCATTCTTCCCCTTCACTGACCCTTCTCTCCCTTGCCCCCAACCAGCACCTGTTACAGTGCAGCATAAACGTGGACACCTCCTCCTTCCCTGCAGACTCAAGGCGAAAACATCCCGTTTGAAACACGGGACTCTGTATCTATGGAGGTTCGCGTAGCTCAATCTGCCATTAGAGCTGCACGGTTCTAACAGCAGATATTTGAACCATAGAGGTAAGGGCATTGAATTCAATCAAATGTCTTATGGGCATCCAGTGCAAGGATGGCTCCAGACAGCCTATGCACTTTGGCCACGTGTAGTGGGTTAGTGTGACTGGATCTCCCAGTTTCTTAAACATCTTGAGCTATCCATCCCCTCTTGACTTCCTCCCACTTAGGAGAGCTGGCATTGGTTGCTCGTGCCCCTTACAACCGGCTATTTTGTGGTAAGAGGTGAGGCTAGAGGCAGCGCAGAGCAGACACCAGAGAGTCAAGATGTAGATTTTTTTTCTACCTGCCTGGTGAGGCTTCCCTGCCTCATCAGTTTCATTTTTTTGAAGGAGGATTTGCTGTGCACAGCCTGCCAGTGGGTTCTAGGTCTTTAGTTACAGTAAGGATATCTTTTTGGCCTGAATCATTCTGGAACTTGCACTCCTTGTCTGAAGCGCAGTGAGTCCATTCTCTCCCTGAATGGGGTGAGCACCTGTGACAGGTTTGGCTGTGTGAGGTGCGTGAAGGCTGGAAGCGCTCTGCCACAGAAAGGACTATATTTCACTCTGCTTCTTTGATGAAGGTCATCCTCCCTGGCTGGATTCAGAGGGCAGGGGCTGAAGACCAGTGAGCCCATTCTCCCCATAAAGGTGGCAAGCACCTGTGACAGCAGATGTCCAGTCTAGGATGGCTTTGTGGAAGAAAGTAGATGTCTTTTGTATGTGAGGATGGAGCAGGGGAGGAATAATGCATATCAGCTCTTTCTCTTCCACCTCTCCTTCCTGCTAATCCACACTCTTTCTCCCCCCCCCCCCCGTCACCACTTTTCCCTCCTCCAGAGATGACCCCTGCATTCATCCTTTTTCTCCCTACCTGACCCCAGCGATCTCTTTGCTCCCACCCGTCTCTAAATCACAGCTCCCTAACTTGGGCACCCTCCCTCTACCCTCAGCCATGTGCCAAGTCCTGGAATCACAGCTGCAGGCTGAGCTCCGTGTCTTGCAGCTCCTCTCCAGTTTCCATCTGCAGTGTGTGCTCCGGGCTCGCTCCTGCAGACTTCCTGAGCAAGGGGAAAGGTTGGAGCGGAAATTGCAGAGCAGCAAACAGTAGCTCTGATCCCTTCTCCTGCCTCTCCTGTTCCCTGCAGGCTTCCTGAAGGGGAAGGGCTGGAGATTTCTGGTCTTTCGCCTGACATTTAATTCAAACTCCCAGAGTCTCCAGGAAAATGCAGGAGAGTTCCCAGATATGTTGAGTGGTTCACCAGTAGCAGCAGCTGAATGGGAAATCCTGCATAAATCCTGAAAAGCTTTCCAGGCTTTTCTACAGCTTCCTAGGAATACTGTCGAAAATCATGAATGACATTATTTCTGTGTGTGGCTACTTATCCTGCTATCCTCAGAGACCACCTCGTTAGCAACTCTGCTTTAGGAGTGTGGCCCCTACTTGGCTGTTAGATGGTATATTGGTAATAAGGGGTGGATTGGTCCTATGTTCAGTATTAAGAGCCTTCCAGCACCGAGAGGTCACTGAAAGCGCAGAGCTACACTGGAAAGTTTTGCTATTATCAAATATGGGGGGATTTTCTAGTTAAGGAAGTTCACCAAAGGAACAAGGGGTGTGAGTGACAGTGTGGCCCAGCCTAATAAGGGATGTTACAAATGGGAAGTATAAAACATGCTTTCCATGAGGAACGTTGGAGAGTTCATTGGAGTTTGAGGGTCGGGGATTGGAGAAATGTAGCAGGTGCTCCCCACAGGGTGCTATAGGATGCTGAAGAGCAGGGAGGCTTCCACAAGCCTTCAAAGGAGTCTGAGAAGAGAGAATTTAGAAAACTGAGCATAAGAAAAGTTAGAAGAGTTAAGAAGTTGAAGCTGTGAGTTGAAGACAAGGAACTGTACTGGGGATCTTCAGAACCATAAGGACTAAGGTGCCCGGTAGAGCTTCAGGGCAGGGCTGGAGAAGCTGCATCTGCCTAAGGACCAGGGGATGAGTTATTCCTGATGTTTTGTGAATACTGAAATTGAGAAAAGAAAGACTGTGTAATTGTTGTTTCTGGAGGAGGTTGGTTTTTTTTCTGGTGAAAGAGTGAATTGTGGGTTTGTGAGTTTTGAACTGTTTTGCTATATTTTTTCTGCTGTATTGGCTTGGGACTGTGAATCTTGGTATTTTGCGGAACTGATTTCTTTTTACAGGAAACTGTCTTTTATTTTGGAGCACAAAATCTAGTGTAGATAGTGTGAGATTGGCCTCACAGGTGAGCCTTCCCCCAGCCCACGGACCTCAGAGGCAATTTTCCCCACTCCGGCTGAGTTCCCAGTGGCTCTCTGGGGCTGGGAAGGTAGCCCCTGGTGACGGTGGGGTTACCTTAGGATTCAGATTGTCTTTGCAAATATCATTCTGATGTAAAATGCATTCACAACATATCTTTGCCCTTGTGCATCGCAAACAAAAAAAAAGCACCCAGGGCTGGCTGAGCACGGGGCGTCTTCTTGTGTCTGAGGCAGGTCTGCCAGTGGTTCTTACTTTATATACCAAGAGGCTTTGATCAAACACAAATGTTATGTTCTTCCTTATACTGGGGACTCTGGGGCAGGGGGATTCTCTAATCTCGGCAATGAATGGGTGTTTTCATCAGAGTAATAAATAGTAAGATGCATGTGTGAAGAGGCAACTTTAGAAATTGCCACTTTGGGCCAGCACAGAGGCTCGGTGGCAGTGCTGCACACTTCCATGAAAAGGACCTACATTCAATTTCTGGCTCAGATCTTCTACCCCCTGAGTCGTCTGGAGCTGTTGATGCTGCAGAGGCAGCGTTCACAGCTCCTAAGGGGAGGAAGTCATAGACATCGCAGATGAACGATACCTAATGGCTGGATTTAGGGTTTATAATTGCAGCCCTGGTGCATGGCCCCTGGGCATGGACGGTTACTGCAAAGACTTAGCTAAGTGAGCTGGGAAGCAATATAAAATAGGGGGGGGGGGGGGGGGGGGGGGAAGAAAAACCAGGTAACTGTGAGTGAAAGCTCATGGTAGAGCAGCCCCAGTAGAGGCTCATTCCTCTTAAGCTGGAAACCCAACAGAACAGGAGGTGACTGCTGAACCAAGAAAAATACAACACACAGCAGC